>NW_027249286.1:0-308803 GCF_030848795.1 Temnothorax nylanderi | reverse complement strand
CTAATAATAATATTTTGTGAATTTTGTATATTTTTTTCCAAACTCGGTAAACTGCGCATCAATATTTTGTCGGTCTTTAAAACACAGTTCTTTGTTGGAACAATAAATCCATATACTTGTAAAGAATTTATTGCGAAAAATATCAGCCAAGGTTCGAACCTGGATCTCTCTACATTCCGTGACGGCCGTCTTTACCAATTCGAGGCATGTGATCATATTTATCGCAATAACCATAAATGGTATTTTCTCTAATTGATTTATGTTATATCGGTTCTATTTCATTTATTATTGTTTATATACGTCGGCTGAAACAGATGTTCTTCCTATTATTAACTTCCTGTTATTATGATAAATATCACTACAGTATGCCTCACAATCTGTGGTCGAATTAGCGCTTTTACCACCGTTCAGGTTCAAACCCTGGCTGGGGTAATATTTTTCGCAATAAATTCTTTAGAGTAATTTAATAAGGATGCTTATTAGTGTCGATTATCGATTTAAGACAGATATAAAATATACATATTTAGGGTGGGACGAAGTATATGGTACAATCAGGAAAGCAGTGATTTAACGGCCAAAATAAGTTGAAATAATAGAATAATTTTTTGCAAGTAAACTCTCGTTTTCCAGAAGAGGTATGCGTAAAAGGAAAGTTACTCTTGCATTTAAAGAATTAAAAGGATAGAATACATTAGAAACAACTCATTCCAATTTAATTCACAGAATACAATTTTGTATAGGTATGACAAAACAGTCAACATTTTCAGCAATGTCTCAACTAAATAAGAAATAAATGTTTAAAAAATAAAATTATTCTTTGTTTCACACACAAATTCATTCGTCTGTCTTAAGAGCCAACTGATTAAATTAATTAGTCCTAATACTAAATAAACATATAGGAGGTCTGTAGCAAAAACCATTACGTTGAACATCATTAAATATGCAAAAGGTCAAACCTCACTGATAACTTTGACCTCGACATATGTTGTCAAGGTCATCGTCCTGAGTGACCTTCAAAAGGTTTTAGCCGGCGGCCGTTGTTTACTAAAAAGTTATTAATGAAAGAAGTTTGAGAAATATAGCAGTTATTTTGAGTTTTGAAAGGCATAAACGACTAATATGTAGGGGAGACCGGGGCGAAGTCGTCACTATTTTTTCGGTGCCGATTTTTAACAACAAAACAAATAATTTTAGTAAAATGTGGTATACCGTTGTAAAGAGTGAACCCTTGGCTATAAAATTTATAAGGACATTTTTGGTCTACGTCGCTTTGTTTAACTGGTATAGAGTGAAAACAACAAAGGTGCAAAAATTAAAATGTCAAAATATGGGGGGTTTCACTTAAAATTTTTTAGTGCCCCAGGAAGCACCAACTCAAAAATTTTAAATGGAACCCCTTGTATTGTATAGTATATTGTTTGAAAGAACATAAAAGAAGAAAATTTCTGGCGCAAACCAGATGTCGATACGTTAACCCGTTCGAGTGTTATTTAGGGTCAAAGTTCGAAAAAGCCAATTTTTGAACCTAAATAACTTTTGAATGGGTCAACGTATCGACTTCTAACTTGAAATTTTTCTTATTTTATGCCCTTTCAAAGGATATACTACAATATGGGGGGTTCTATTTAAAAGATTGAAGGTGACCTTCACGTGACCTTCTAGCAACTATTCAAAGTCAAACTAATGACACCATCTTATGTGCCCCTCGAAACCGTACAACTTTTGTCTGAAACATTTTTGTTGAAAATGCTTCGTTGAAGAATTATCGAGGTGCGTTTTTTAAAATGGGACACCCTGTATATATATTAATTTACTTGCTGTTACACTAATTAAACACAAGCGTAATATAATTTTAATTTATTGATGGAACAACTTTAGATTATTTTTTAAACTAGAATACTACAAAACGCGCGCTTCGTCATTTATTATCATTTATTCTCAAACATTATATATTTTTAATAACATGTATACATACTCGCACGTATATAATTAATTATATTATATAAATTTATTTAATCCTTGCTTTGCGGCTTTAAATGGCTTTCAGTTTTTACATAATACATTCTCTTTATAACGTAATTAATATAATATTATATAATATAAAACATGATAAATAAAACATTCTCTTTAATCCTAAGATAAATATTTACCTTTACGAATCCCCCCTCAATGACTTTCTTCTTCACATATGTTATAGAGGTTATCTTCCGGAGTAGCTTTCAGAAGGTAATTGTATTAATTATAATATTTTAGCCGTTGCGCTCATTCTTTATTAAAAAATTATTAACAAAAGAAGTTTGAAAAATACAGCAGTTATTTTGAGTATTAAAAGGCATAAGCAACTAATATATGTATGTGAAAATAGTATGTACATGTATGAACGAAGGAAAGTCATTTAAAGCAGTGAATATATGTAATAATTCACGGAAAAGGACGAGCGTGGCCTAGTAGATAGCGCACTGGTCTATTGAGCCGAAGTCCCGGATTCGATCCCCGGTAGAGCTGGAAAAATTATATTCGCTCATTCTCCTCTCGGAAGGCAATGGCAAACCACCGAGAGTATTCTTGCCATGAACACTTCTCTAAAAAAAATATAGCCGTTCGGAATCGGCGTTAAACTGTAGGTCCCATATACAATGTGTATAATCTACGTGCACAACACATGTATATAAAGAGAAGTCACCACGCTCGGACACGAGTAATAGGACTGAGAAAAATTCACGGAAAAAAGGTTTTGCTGATACATATAAAAATTAAGCCGGTAGACACAGATCTGAAAATAATTATGTTGAACTATATATCAAAATAATTACGTTATTTAGCTTGATATTATTGTAGCTTGACATTTAAGCATAATGATAATGCTGTAAAAAGTTTTGACA
This sequence comes from Temnothorax nylanderi, assembly GCF_030848795.1. Classification (NCBI taxonomy): domain Eukaryota; kingdom Metazoa; phylum Arthropoda; class Insecta; order Hymenoptera; family Formicidae; genus Temnothorax; species Temnothorax nylanderi. Next base: position 305,921 of record NW_027249286.1, on the reverse strand, counting down.
TTCTAAACAAACCAGCTTAAGCATCTAACATAATTATTTAGATGGTCTAACATAATTATTTTCAGATCTGTATTTAGTTGAATTTGTAATATTTCAGCAAAACTGTCTTTTCTGTGTACTGAGATGTGCGCATCCTGTCCAATCTTATGATTATATATTGAAAACGTTGAGAGAGAGAGAGAGAGAGAGAGAGAGAGAGAGAGAGAGAGAGAGAGAGAGAGAGAGAGAGAGAGAGAGAGAGAGAGAGAGAGAGAGAGAGAGAGAGAGAGAGAGAGAGAGAGAGAGATCCTTTTTCCACATTTTTTTATCAAGGGAAATTTGATATGTACTTTCTGTGGATGTTCAATTTTTCTTGATTCCCCTTGGTACCGAGCCGAAAATGAATTGAGTAATTCGCTTTTGATGTGAGAGAGCGATCGTGTAAAATTATTTATCGTTTAACAATACTTAAAAAGTGTTGATATCTTATGATATCAATATCATAAAACTTCTTCTTCTTCAAAATTTAATGAATCTTTTTTTAGTTAAGTATTTTTCATCTTGATATTAACTAAAAATAATTTCACAACTTCAATGAATTTAACAGATTTTACAAACATGAAATTCCTTAGTTAACGATTATATCGAACATCATTATATTTCATAATTCCTTCAATAATCTAAAAAATTTATGTAAAAAAAACATGTCTTAAAAGCTTCGGTTATGACCGAATCAACTTTTTAATGAAACTTTGACGCATTATTATATTTCAATGCTGCGACACATCTCAGAAATTAGCATAACAAACGAATTTCGAGTGGTGGAAAATTTCAATAGGTCATCGACGTACAAACACTGAATCTATGCTACATGAATGATGGGAAATCCAACGAGCAAAATATTCAAATCCGAGTTTTGATTTAAAGAATTTGAAGCAATAATTGTCGTCTGTAAATGTTATGAAATAATGATTTATTTTTCTCATCTGCTATTAGTAAAAATTACGAAGTGCCGCGCGAAAGCTTAATAAAATACACAAACTTCCAACTCGATAGCTTTCGTCTCGAGAGAATGACGCACTTAGCTCTTTGCAGATTAGACTTGTACCTCAGATTCGTTCTCTCACACGGCTGTTTTCTTGTAAATTATAATTCGTCCCGCGGGGCGGCTGAAGCGGTTGTCACGTCTGAATATTAACGACCAACAAGAATAGAAAATTTTCGGCACGTCACTTCACGAGAATAAGATTTAACGCACGAAATATCTTTCTTGCACGGATGACCGAATGTGATCGATTTTTCGAAAGTTTTTTCTATTATCGTAACAGGAGAAAAAGTCGTGAAATGAAAGTTGTGGAAAGCGAGGGGATGAAAGCGTATTGTCACCTTGTTTCACTATGTATTAACTGCTTGGAATGGATGGAAGTTCGAATCTTTGATAAGAAAAGAAACTCTCGGTCAAGGGAAAGAGCAAGCAGAATTATTGGGAACGCATATCACTTTAGAGATCCTCTCACCCACATTAGCTTGTTGATAGATAAATATAACTGATAATTTATATTTAATCTTAAGATAAGAATGCGTAAAATGTACGCGTAACACACTATAAATAAAATGTTGACGTAGAACTACGTCTTTGTCGACAGTAAGGAGGGGTATAAGGGGGGGGGGGGTAAATCTAGGCACAGCCTGCAACGAATGCAACGAAAATATGTCACACTTTGAACGTTTGTATCTTCGAAACTAATAATCGTAGAGTAATCATTGACATCTCATTTTAAAGCTTAAGAAGTCCCATTTATGATAAATCCAGCCTGAACTCTCTATTTCTTCTCGTTTAGATATAGTAGCGTTAGAAAGTTTAGCTAAATTTCTCGTAGATGCAACGAAAACATGTCACACTTTGAACGTTTATATCTTCGAAACTAATAATCGTAGACTAATAAATGACATCTCATTTTAAAGCTTAAGAAGTCCCATTTATGATAAAACAAGACCGAACTCTCTATTTATAACCGATTTTCTTGAAATGGAATTATTATAAGAGATTTTTCTCGAAAAATATTAAAGGAAAATATACTTTATTATATAGTTTTTGAAAGCTCTCAATGTAAGCTAAATGTTTTCGCAATTTAATAAATAAATAAATGAATGAATAAATGGATGAATGGATTTAATAAATAAATAAATAAATGAATTAATAAATGGGTAAATGGATGAATGGATTTAATAAATAAATAAATAAATGAATGAATGAATGAATAAATGAATGGATGAATGAATGAATGGATGAATGGGTGAATGGATGAATGGGTGAATGGATGAATGGATGAATGAATGAATGAATAAATGAATGGATGAATGGATGAATGGATGAATGGGTAAATGGATGAATGGATTTAATAAATAAATGAATGAATGCATTGCCTATATCGCCCTTGTCACACTTTGAACGTCACACTTTGAACGTTTGTATCTTCGAAACTAATAATCGTAGAATAATAAATAATATCTCATTTTAAAGCTTAAGAAGTCCCATTTATGATAAGATAAGTCGGAACCCTTTATTTCTTACCTCTTCGATACAGCAGCGTTAGAAATCACCACACACACCACACACACACACACCACACACAACACACATATACACACCACACACACACACACACAACACAGACATCACACACACTCACCACACACACACACATACCCCACACACACACACAACACACACACACAGCCACACACATACCACACACACACACATACACCACACACACCACACACACACCGCACGTACACACCACACATACACTACACACACAGACCACACACACACCACACACACACCCACCACACATACACACACTTTTCATCAAAATATTTTATTTTCCTCATGGAGGAAGCAATAATGCAATAAAAAATGAATAAATAATGAAATAAATAAATAAATAGTCCAATAAATAAATAAATAAATAAATAAATAATGCAATAAATAAATTCAAACTTTATTTAAAAGAAAAATATTTATCAATTTAATATAAGAAAATGATCACATTAATGAAACTTGTTTTAAATTTTATCTTTAATTTTTAATTTAAAAAATTAAAATTAAGTTGCTAGTTTCATGAATTATATGTCAATATGTGGAAGACTTGTGCCCTCACTCTATTTTCTTTGTTTGTTTTTGTTTGTTTCTTTATTTTTTATATATTTATTTTATTTATATGTTACTTATTTATTTATTTATTTTGTTTAGATTTGTTTGTATTTAGCTTTCATCGAGAGCTTTAGCAACAACGTAGAACTACGTCAACTATCAATAATGATGAATTCAGCGCTACAGCCCTGTGTGGAACTTGGCCTCTCTTGATCACGAATACTTTAACATGAAATAATGACAGTTGACGTAGTTCTACGTGTTGCTTGCGGCACAGTTGTTACTGTGCCCATTTCTTTTTTTGATCAGTTTTGTATCATAATAGATCGTATCGTTAACTACAATGTCATTGTAGTTAACTATAATCTAATGTTACAAGTCTGTCAAAATAAAAGATCTGTTTCTGTAGACCTTTCTGCGATAATTAAATGAAAAATTAAGGTTTTGAAAAATAAGATCACGATTTCGTATATCTTGGAAAGTGCTAAGAATAAAATAGTACTTTAATGATAAAAAATATAACATTTCGAAAAGGAGGTATATTTTAATCTCGTAATAGATTTGCTGTGTGAACATTCGTTGCCTACATTCTATTTTCTTGCTTTTAATTAATGTCTGGTCATAGAATCTTTTCTCATTAATATAAATTGTATTTTCAGATAAAACTTCGAATACGCGAAGTAACCAGCTGCTACTGAACTTAGAATGCTCAACTTCATAAAATGCGCAATTCGAGGTAAACGACTTATGAATATTCACTATCGGGAGGATAAAAGTGAATATTTCAATATTAAAAGAGGAGGATATGAAAGTGAATATTATTATGATGTTATAATGGCATTATGAAGACCGAGGAAACTGTCACAATACGACGTGCATATAGCATGTTAAATTTATCAATCCCTGACATCGCTACAGTTAATAGTTCCGTATTCGAAGGGTCGATAGAATCTACGAGCGTGTCGATAGAATCCAGGAATGTGACAATGATTAATGAATCGGCGACGCAAAGCGTGAATATATCGAGCCAAATCGAGAATGTCGATGGAATACTGTATTTGTATGGAACACCACCTCTGATCCTCTTTTGCATTATTTCAATAGTCGTAAATATCAAAGTTCTGATGAGCGTATTTTGGATTAGACGCCCACTCAGTCCAACATTATATATCAGTTTGAGTCTAGCAGGTACAGTAATTTTATATATACGAGGGTCGTTCAAATCAAATCGGGACTTTTAGTTGCACAGGATATAAAACGAATGCGATCGCGACGAGTTTTTTTATAGCAGTAAGTGGCAAGTGTCTCCTATCATCAGTATGTGGCTTTCTTCTCTCAGGTCAATTGATAATCAGTACAAAATAGCGGAGAACAGTGTTAACGCACATATGGAACAGCGAATTATTATGCAGTTTCTTGTGAATGAAGACGTGAAACCGGCGAACATTTACAGAAGCACAGTACGATGATGAGACAATTAGCCGCAGTAAAGCATTTGAATGGTGCAAACGATTTAAAGATGGCCGTACATCATACTGCCCATCGCACTACTTGCACATTATTAGAACTTGGCTGAGAGATATTGCCTCATCTTCCTTACAGTCCGGACCTCGCTCCGAGCGATTTTCATTTCTGGACCTTTAAAAAAAACTTCTTGGGAGGCCAGCATTTCAGAACTGACGACGAGGTAAAACACGCTGTCCGATCCTGGCTCTGGTATACAGACAAATCTTTTTATGCTACTGACATCCAGGCATTAGTGAAACGCTGGGGCAAGTGCATATTTAGCAGGAGACTATATCAAAAAATAAATGTAGTTTATTTCACTTCTATAAATACATTTTGTTATTGCGTACCCTTAAAAGTTCCGGTTTGACTTAAACGACTCTCGTATGTATATAGAATATATACATATATATAATCTGTAATTTATTAATAGTTATAATAACATATAGATTAGAGATATTATATAGCTCCATGATATATAAATGAGCGACGCGCATTTGACAGGATCATAGCTAATAAATTATTATATAAAAATTGAAATGTAATCGAGAAATTAAAAATCATGAGAATTAAATCTTTTTCGTGCCTTTCTGTAGGTAAAAACTATTTTTCATAATATTCCTTTGCATCGCTTTGTATATATTAAACGGAAATAAACAAAGAAAGCTATGTGTATTTTCGACATTATTAAAACTTTTGACTCTATTTAGTCACTAACATATGCTAAAATATCAATATACTAATATACGTCGACATTTGTAATGCCAGTTTTTCCTATATTTAAGAATATTTCAAATTCTTTATATTCTTGTTTTAAAATTCAATATAAAGATATCTTTAATTTTTCGACATAACAACTTGATTCTCTCTTTGATGTTAAAAGGCATATTAAAAACAATTTCCATTTGTGTGATAAGTTATTATGGTTACACATACACACGCGCGCGCGCACGCACGCACACGCACACCTCTGTAAATAGAAAAGTATTTTTGAGAGAAACTATCCCTGAAAATAATTTTAGGCGCAGACGCTTTCTCCAGCAGTATTCTGGGCATAGGACTAGTTTTGAATAGTTTCATACCTTTTGGTCTTGGAATCAAATTGAAAGGTAAGATCTTGTTAATATGGATCGTTAATATGGATATCGTTTTCGTTATTAATTGATCGAATAAACGCATTTTTATATAACTTTAAACGTAATTCATCTTCGATCTCGGAATTTTTAAGTAACTAAATCTTAAAAATTAGTACTTATCGAATAATAGGAAAGAGCACAACTTTTAATAATAAGATAAATAATAAGATAAATAACAAGATTTAATAATAAGATAAAAAAATTGCGTTCAATTTCTTTTTACGATATAGAGTATAGAAACTTTCCTTGTCTGTCCGATTCTTTCGATACATATTGTAAAACGAGCTGTTTTAATAAAGCTTTGAGATCAAGCAGCTCACGTGAACGAACGTTTTGCAAATATAAAAAACGAATCAAAGAATATTCGACGCATTGGTCTTAGGCATGGACTGTTTTCTATTGGCTCTCGAAGTTGTGCGATTGGGAGGTGTGATAATTACGGTATTTCACCTAATGGCTCTGGCTGTCAATCATTATCTGGGCATTCTTAAACCCCTCCACTACCTTTCGATCCTGACGTACAGGTAATACAATTTACTTCTTTGTCAAAAAAATTCCCATAAGCAACGCAGTTATATTTTCATTTTTCTTTCAAGAAATACTACAATTCTATTAGTTTTGCTGTGGGTGTTGCCTATCTCTTTCTTCGCATTGTACTTTAATCTAATCGAGAACAACGGTTTCCAGTCCGAAGGATGCAAAAACAACACGTAAGTGTTTTAACGTCAATTACAATTGTTTAATTATCATCATAGGGGATATCTCAATAATAAAAACATTAACATTTTTTCGAATTATTTATACAACGTCAAATAAAAAAGAAAGTTTTGCGTTACATATCTGCTCTCCCGTGAATTACGATTCGACCATATAATTTGGAATTACACTCGTAAACGTTAAACGTTAAAGTATATATATATATATATATATATGGGGCATTTTCTACGTCACAGGAAGACCCCCTCTGTCCAAAAATGATTTCAACCGAAAAGGTTCCACTTAGGCTTAAAATGTAGGTTATTATGTCTACTTGTAAATGCAAAGTGGCACCTTTTGAAATTGCAAATGGCGGATCCAATATGGCGGACAATTAAAAAAATAACGCGATATTTCGACATTTTAGAACACTCTGAACATATTGGCATCAAAAACTCAAAAAACAATCTTTTCTTTGGTTTCTTCTACCCCTATTTCATATATAATTCACTTAAATTTGGTTGACTAGACCCAACTTTATACGCAATCAAAGGTTCATATACGAAATTCACGAAAACAAAGCTTCCTCTATGAGGAAGCAACAAAAAAAGTAACCGAATACGCTTGAAAATTTTTACTCGGGGGTTTTTTGGGTCGTTAAATACGAATTTGACATCAAATTTTTAAAATTCAAAATGGCGGACCCCAAATGGCGGACATAATCAAAATTTTTCAAACAACGGGCGGATTTGATTGAAACTTGTTATTTGGGGGTTTTTGGGGTCACTGATTATGAATCCGAAGTCTGATTTTAAAAATTCAAAATGGCGGATTCAATATGGCGGATGAATTTTTTTTAAAACGCATGAGCATGCCATTAAATTCCAGATGATGAACTTAATTCACCATCAAGATGATTTTAATGTTAGCGCTGAATGGCATGTTCATGCGACAGCTCACGGCAAAGGTGCTTCGGATGGAATTGGTGCTTTATTTAAAAGAGAAGCTGCGAGAATTAGTCTCATATGTAAGCCAGCTGATGCAATATTAACTCCAAATAAACTTGTTGAATGGGGGCAGAATTATTTTGAAAATATAACGACATTATTTTGTTACGTCCAACCCCGGGATTAGGATAGGAAAATCTGGGAAGCGAAGGAAAGGCTAACCAGAGGGGTCGGGGTAAGGAAGGACGCAACTAGACGCTTAAGAATACTGCTCGCAGGTACGCGGTCTGAGGCGCGTGGCGCGAGCCGAACGCACTTTTATGACTCAGGAAGGGTCAGCGTCCGTAGGGACCCTAGGACGCCTTCCGTGAGCGATGCGATCGTCGGTCCTCTTTTAAATCAAGGAATTTAATCCCTTTAACTTAGGATCGGACCTCGTGCGATTTCGAGTGGGAGATGGGTGGTGGTTGAGGTCTTAAATTAAAGAAAGAATGGAGATGTCTTTAACATAAGTAGTTATATTTATTTGACATAAAAAAAAAATGTTATTTAGTATAAAAAAATAATTATAAACTAGGCGTTAGTGTAAAATGTGTATATGAATATAATGGAGAGTTAATGTGCGCATTGTTCGCGGGTATCACAAAAGTGCGGGGGCGATCGGGCAGGACCTTTTGAGGGGGAATCTATTTGGAAGTGGACATCCTGCCCGCTATTATTACATCGAGATCGGCATTGAATAGCATAATGATTTGATTAGGTGTGCGTGTGGTGTATATGAGTACTTGAAACTAATTTAAGTCGACATTAAGAACTAAATATAAAGAAAAGTTTGGGGAGTGAAAACAGAGGGACAAGAATTTATGGATAAAAAAAAGGGTGATTGTTAATCTAGGGTGACTATTTCGGGACCGACCATTTCCTCGTGGGTGTCAAGGGTCGAGGCGGTCGACGGAGTCGGGGATGGTCCTCGGGAAGAGGAGGGGGAATCGGGAGGTTCAAGCAAGGTGGCGGGATCGGGGTTGACGGGGACCACGCGAAACGGGGCCACCCGACAAACAGGCCGATAAGGTGCGGGAACAAGGCGAGAGGGTAGGACAACGCGACGGGGTGGGGCAACGGGGCGATTCTCCCGTGATGAACAACAGGGCTCCTCCGTAAACGCTGGTGGAGGCGGTGGAATGGCGAGATGCGGAGGACCGGGGTTATCTTGTTCCTGGGGAAATTCCGATTCTTGGGTTTCGACCTCCTTTCGCGCCCGCTTATGTTGACGACGTCTTTCGTGTCTCGCGGCGTTTCGCGACTTCTCATGGGTGGGACCGGCCGAATCCACTACAAGTTAGCGGATTGTTAATTATTAATATCCGCCAACTGCGGGGAAGTCACCACAGGTTTTAGAGATCCAAGGAGTGCCTCGAGTCTACCGACGAGTCACCTAACTCAAAGCAATATACCTCGGTCCACCGACGGGTCAGCTAACTCAAAGCAATATACCTCGGTCCACCGACGAGTCAGCTAACTCAAAGCAACATACCTTGGTCCACCGACGGGTCAGCTAACTCAAAGCAATATACCTCGGTCCACCGACGGGTCAGCTAACTCAAAGGAATATACCTCGGTCCACCGACGAGTCAGCTAACTCAAAGTAATAGAGAAAGACTATGGCGGATCTACCGATAAATCGGCTAATTCGGAAGTAATAGGGTTAAAAATGGTTGAAGGTTATAACTGAGAGACTTCCCTAACCCGTGAATATATAAACGAAGGGGAGCCGATATATATACGCGTGTGTGTGTACAAGACTTACTTTTTGATGAAACAGGTGTATATGTATCTCTGTCGGGGCTGATGCTGACCGCAGGTCTCGCCGGGTCGGTAAGATGGATGGTGGCACTTAGCGCGCACAGAATTTACTCGCGATTCTTTAGGGTGGCGAACAACAGAAATTTGTTCTCAATATGATAGAAAACGAAACTAGAATGAGTATACGGACTCAGGACTGAACTGTCTCGTGCCGGATCGGAAGTGCCTCCAAGTGCGTAGATGAAGATGAAGAAAAATAAAATGAGGCTGAGTGCTCCAATGTCGGGGTTTATATAGGAAAGTTAAAGGGATGGAAGGGATGAATTTCGTGTGGGATGTGTCAGGTTTTCATTTGGGGGACTCCGGGTTGGAGAGATGCTTCTAATTTTTGTTTAAAGGATTTCTCGTTGGCGGGATGTTTTTACCCGAGAGGTGGATTCTTAAATTTTCACCTATCCTAGAAAGCTAGAGACGGTTGTCGATTTTTCCGACTGTTCATTGGCGAGTCTTCTCGTAAGGCCCCCACTGTCTTATTGGGGGTGCAACCCATCGCTTCCTCCAGTGACTCACTTGTTTTTCGGTTAGGTTTCTCCTTTATTAGGGTTTCTTTTTTATCTTGCGGCCCTGTTTTTGTGTTGACGGACGATTCACACCTCTCAATCTTAAATGCAAGCAAAAAACTCCGCCACGTGTATTTACGGACACGTCTCAGGCTTTGTTTCCGCTTGTCGGAAACATCGTACGTGCATTTTGAAAGCTCGCTTGATGCAATAAAGATCTTCATCAACCCATTAAGGCCCATTTGGCGCGTCGAGTCGCCAGGTTTACATTCTTTCAGTTTTAGGCCTGACAAAGCCGATGAAAATCCTGTCACGTATGCCCCGTCCGTCACTAATTCGTCATCTGGAAGGTTGCGTTTAAGCGCCTAGGTAAACAGATACTTTACCTATAAAAAAAAAAGGAAAAGGAATGTGCAAGGATCAAGGCTCACTCGTCGATCGACAACCGTCCGTGTTTAGTTTACCTTATCCTAATCTTAACGGCTATCCGGAGCGCAGAGGAATTTAAGCGAAAAAGGGAAGTCGTGGAGTTCGCAGGACGTAACAATTTTATAGTCGCAAAGAACACGACAAAATTGAAAAGTTCTTGAGAAAAAGATTTGACAAGGCTCCAGCTGTACCAGGGATATTAAAACATCACTGCTTTATCTCAAACAGTAATAAGGAGCTACTTATAAAAAGATATTCTAATGCTTCTGCAGGATCAACACTTGTCTACAATGTATAATTTGTTTTAAACAAATCACTCGCCATATTATATCCATCATTTTGAATGTTTAAAATTCAACTTTGGATTCATAATCAGCGACTCCAAAAATCCCCGAGCAACGAGTTTCAAGCAAATTCGTTCGTTTAAAAAAAATTCATCCGCCATATTGGATCCGCCATTTTGAATTTTTAAAATCAGACTTCGGATTCATAATCAGTGACCCCAAAAACCCCCAAATAACAAGTTTCAATCAAATCCGCCCGTTGTTTGAAAAATTTTGATTATGTCCGCCATTTGGGGTCCGCCATTTTGAATTTTAAAAATTTGATGTCAAATTCGTATTTAACGACCCAAAAAACCCCCGAGTAAAAATTTTCAAGCGTATTCGGTTACTTTTTTTGTTGCTTCCTCATAGAGGAAGCTTTGTTTTCGTGAATTTCGTATATGAACCTTTGATTGCGTATAAAGTTGGGTCTAGTCAACCAAATTTAAGTGAATTATATATGAAATAGGGGTAGAAGAAACCAAAGAAAAGATTGTTTTTTGAGTTTTTGATGCCAATATGTTCAGAGTGTTCTAAAATGTCGAAATATCGCGTTATTTTTTTAATTGTCCGCCATATTGGATCCGCCATTTGCAATTTCAAAAGGTGCCACTTTGCATTTACAAGTAGACATAATAACCTACATTTTAAGCCTAAGTGGAACCTTTTCGGTTGAAACCATTTTTGGACAGAGGGGGTCTTCCTGTGACGTAGAATGCCCCATATACAGGGTGTCACTGAATGTTTGGTACTTTTCTCATATTTAGATAGAGCGAGCCAAACTGAGTCGAAAAGTCATGTACCATTTTGCAATTTTCGCGATAGTTGATGAGTTATTAATGATTAAAAATCGCCGTATTGGCCCGCCCACCGCCAAATCCAAGCGCGCGGTGAGATGCGGCCGCCTCGCGGTCGGCGCGCGGGCAGTTGTTTACTCCAAGCGGCGATGATGACACGGCGCGACGCACGAGCGGCGCGTAACGCCGGGCCCCCGTCCTGATCGATGATAGTTTCTCGCCTTTTTTAAACAGAAATAAAATTTTCTAACATAGAAAAATTTTTTGTGCGTACGTATGTACATACGTGTGTACATGCATACACACAGGAACATATCAATTGTACTGCTTAAAAAAGCGATTACTCAATTTACTTTTTTTCTTTTAGTAAGTAACGGTTGTCTTTAAGAAAGAATATTTTCTTGATGATAGTCTTAAAATGTACAAATTTTAGAAAGAGTCTTTATCATGTACTCGAAAGAAGAATTTATACTCCTTCAAAGAACATAATAAAATTTTATCAAAGAAAAGTCAAAATAATAAATAAAGTAATATGAGGACCCTCGAGATTAAAATAGGAGAAGTCAAGGCTATGAGGGTCAGACGCAGATCACAGTGAGTAATATCAGAAATAACTGATTTATTCGTCGTTTTGATACATTACATCGATCCGTACGTTTCGGCTCAGTTTTGAGCCATCTTCAGCGGTAGTTACAGAAATTAAGTTACACGTTCTCCTGTACCGTATGGTGAGTTTACTGATTCAAAGTATCAGAAACATAGACCAATTGATCCATATCTGTAAATTTGTTCAATTAATGTTGAGATATTAAAAAGATCTCTTAGGAAACTCACCATTCGGTCTGAAAAACGTGGAATACAGAGCCATGTACATAATGAATACTCTCTGCGAGAAGACTTGACGATCTTGTCGACACGACACACAATGATATGAAAGGTCTTGCAAGAAGAGGCATGTCGTAGGTCAACACACCGGCGAGGATTATAACATAGCATGATTTGACACCGTCTCAAAATGACACGGATTTTTTGCATCATGCATATGTCACGGTTTTGAGCAAATTGTAATCCATGCTCATGAACTTGGTCGTTGGCAAATCGGGGTTTTACTATTGGTACATGCAATATTGTGACGGTGTCAAATCGTGCTTTGTTATAATCCTCGCCGATGTGTTGACCTACGACATGCCTCTTCTTGCAAGACCTTTCATATCATTGTGTGTCGTGTCGACAAGATCGTCAAGTCTTCTCGCAGAGAGTATTCATTATGTACATGGCTCTGTATTCCACGTTTTTCAGACCGAATGGTGAGTTTCCTAAGGGATCTTTTTAATATCTCAACATATTATTTGAACAAATTTACAGATATGGATCAATTGATCTATGTTTCTGATACTTTGAATCAGTAAACTCACCATACGGTACGGAGAACGTGTAACTTAACTTGTGTAACTACCGCTGAAGATGGCTCAAAGCTGAGCCGAAACGTACGGATCGATGTAATGTATCAAAACGACGAATAAATCAGTTATTTCTGATATTACCCCTTATGAAAAAAAACTATTGACAGCGAATTAACTATTGGACTTTCAATAGTTAACTATTAAATTTGAATAGTACGTACTATTCAAATCTAATAGTTATCCAATAGTTAATTCGCTCTCAATAGTTTTTCAATAGTTTTTTTTCATAAGGGACGCACTGTGATCTGCGACTGACCCTCATAGCCTTGACTTCTCCTATCAAAATAATTAGCAAATCGAATTTTTGTTTTAATTTTATATTCTTAACTGAAGAACTGAATAATTAGAATTTAGAATATTATTTATTTTAAGTAATATTATCAAGAAAACATTTTTTGTAAAGATCATCGTTACTTAAAGGAAGAGAAAATTGAGTAATTGGTTTTTTTAGCACTAGAATGATATTTTTTTGCGTGTGCGTATACGGCCGTTTTGCTATTTAATATCATCATAAAAATTCTACCAAATTAAATTGATACTCAAAGAAAAGAAATTATTATTATGTCCAGATACTTATAATTCATCGAATTATTATTAAGCTATAATTGAAAATGCAGAATTAAAATTATGTCTAGACAAAATATTAATTCTGAATTTATTTTATGTTATGACATAAAAATTTTTCGGGAATTAAAATTATGTACATAATTGTAATTCACGAATTTTACTTATGTACACAATTTTGATTCTTAAATTTTTATTACGTACATAATTGTAATTCTCGAATTACTCTTTTTCTTTTAGTAAGTAACGGTTATCTTTAACAAAGAATATTTTCTTGATAATAATCTTAAAATGTACTTATCACAAATTTTAGAAAAAGTCTTTGTCATGTACTTTGTCATGTACTTTGTATGAAAAAAGAATTTATACTCCTTCAAAGAACATTATAAAATATTATCAAAGAAAAGTCAAAATAATAAGTAAATCGAATTTTTGTTTTAATTTTATATTCTTAATTGAAGAATTAAACAATTAGATGCCTCTTCTTGCAAGACCTTTCATATCATTGTGTGTCGTGTCGACAAGATCGTCAAGTCTTCTCCCAGAGAGTATTCATTATGTACATGGCTCTGTATTCCACGTTATTCAGACCGAATGGTGAGTTTCCTAAGGAATCTTTTTAATATCTCAACATTAATTGAACAAATTTACAGATATGGATCAATTGGTCTATGTTTCTGATACTTTGAATCAGTAAACTCACCATACGGTACGGAGAACGTGTAACTTAATTTCTGTAACTGCCGCTGAAGATGGCTCAAAACTGAGCCGAAACGTACAGATCGATGTAATGTATCAAAACGACGAATAAATCAGTTATTTCTGATATTACGCATTGTGATCTGCGTCTGACCCTCATAGCCTTGACTTCTCCTATTTTAATCTCGAGGGTCCTCATATTACTTTATTTATTATTTTGACTTTTCTTTAATAAAATTTTATTATGTTCTTTGAAGGAGTATAAATTCTTCTTTCGAGTACATGATAAAGACTCTTTCTAAAATTTGTACATTTTAAGACTATTATCAAGAAAATATTCTTTCTTAAAGACAACCGTTACTTACTAACAGAAAAAAAAGTAAATTGAGTAATCGCTTTTTTAAGCAATACAATTGATATTTTACTGTGTATGCATGTACACACGTATGTACATAAGTACGCACAAAAAATTTTTCTATGTTGTTAGAAAATTTTATTTCTATTTAAAAAAGGCGAGAAACTATCATCGCTCAGGACGGGGGCCCGGCGTTACGCGCCGCTCGTGCCGCTTGAAGTAAACAACTGCCCGCGCGCCGACCGCGAAGCGGCCGCATCTCGCCGCGCGCTTGGATTTGGCGGTGGGCCGGGCCAATACGGCGATTTTTAATCATTAATAACTCATCAACTATTGCGAAAATTGCAAAATGGTATATGACTTTTCGACTCAGTTTGGCTCGCTCTATCTAAATATGAAAAAAGTACCAAACATTCTGATACACCCTGTATATATATTATTCGTATTTAATTACGTAAATTTATTTGTGCATGGACGTGATATACATATATATATATATATATATATATATATCGAACAAACATCTCAATTTTCAGATTCCTATCTTATAAGCAATTTCGGATGTTGTTCAGCAGCCTCTTTTTCGGGCCCTTCGCGCTGATGGTTTGCATTTACGTTCACATATTCTGCATAGTGAAGAGACATCAAGCCACAAGGCTCCGCTTTCGCAGAACGGGATCTTCCGTTCGTGCGAGAGCGTCGGAAGCGTTACGTAGTAATTCTAGGCAAATGGCGCGTAACGTTAAAGCCATCCACACAACTTTATACATACTTGGTAAGACAGCACAGTGAAAAAGCTGCGCAGTTATTAAGAAAAACGGAGATACTTATAGATAATTATATCGAGTTTTATAGCAGACGCAACTTGAAATATATTTGATTTTTTGCTTCCCGCAAAATTTATATTTCACCGTTCACGCAATTTCTAAGGAAGCTTCGTGATCGGATGGATGCCTGGAGTAATGATGTACATGCTGGTTTGTAACGACTGCGTATTACAACTTAATGGGGTGTCGGCGCGTGGCGTGTTTCTCATCTACGCCACAATTAACGGTCTTATTATCCTGAAAACTTTGGTAAATCCCATTATTTACGCCGCCCGAATGCACGAGATTAAAGTAAGTAGTTTATTACATGATAATTAATTACAATTGCTTAATTATCGCCATTAAGATATCTTGATAGTGAGAACGCTAAAACTTTGCTATATCAAATTGTGTACAAAATTAAGAATAGTGTACACATATAGAATAAAGTTTTGCGTTATGTACTTGTTTGCCTGCAAAATATGACTATAAAATTATAAATTATCTTGTACCTTAATTATCTTATATGCTTAATGAAATTTTGAATTATCGTGTATCTTAATTATATTGTATGATTACTTTGAAAGTGCATATTTGTATCAATGTTGTTTCTAGTCAATTAGAAGCATTAAATTTTTTATCAAAATTCAAAATATTAGTCCCCAAGGATTGTAAAAAGACGACTACAACTAATTAGAATTTTGTTATAAATCGAATAACATAACATCTATTACGAGAACTTCTTGTGTTCGGAATTTTCCACTCGGGGACGAATTTAAAATTGATGGAAACGCGCTTTTTCAGATTGCCACGAGGCGAATGCACGACGCCTTTTGCGGATGGTCAAAGCTCACCTATTTTACTACCGACCGAGGAATCAGCCGAATGTTCAGCAGCGAGGAGAGCAGACATTGGCAATCGAAAACTAGTCGACTATTTCAGAATATGAGCGTTCGGAAAGCTCGAAACGGAAGCACGTACACGTGCGCGGGTTACAATATACACGAATACGGCAACACGCCCGTGTAGAACACGCGATATTTAAGACACGATGCAAAAATATTTTTCCGCGTACTTCATCGTCGAAGAGTCATGCAATACGAGCTAAAAATGAGTGGTGACAGCGGCTGCAACAATATTTTAATAGCATATTGAAAAAGTATTCTCTCTCTCTCTCTCTCTCTCTCTCTCTCTCTCTCTCTCTCTCTCTCTCTCTCTCTCTCTCTCTCTCTCTCTCTCTCTCTCTCTCTCTCTCTCTCTCTCTCTCTCTCTCTCTCTCTCTCTCTCTCTCTCTCTCTCTCTCTCTCTCTCTCTCTCTCTCTCTCCTCTCTCTCTCTCTCTCTCTCTCTCTCTCTCTCTCTCTCTCTCTCTCTCTCTCTCTCTCTCTCTCTCTCTCCTCCTCTCTCTCTCCTCCTCTCCCTCCCCCTCCCCCTCCCTCCCTCCCTCCCTCCCTCCCTCCCTCCCTCCCTCCCTCCCTCCTCCCCCCCTCTCCCTCTCCCTCTCCTCCTTCCCTCTTTTCCTTTAAATAGTTATAACGTAGCTGTACTCCACTTCATATATGTAGCCTTATTTTTCCTATTTGTGCAAATTTCTGCAAGAATTATACGTGTACATTCCACGGTAGAAATTACTTCGTTACGGTGACTTTATAGGCACGACTTAGAGATAATATCTCTGCTTAATTATGCTAGCATGTTCGTTTATCGTTCAAAGTCAAATGAATTTTTATAGGTATATCAATACCTCAATATAATATTGTAAATATTATTATATTATAAACGTTTTAAGCGTCGTCTACAATACACGGAGTAAGCGTGGAGTAAGGAGTAAGAGTAGGCGTAAGAAGGCTATTTTCGGTTTAAGAGAGCTGGCGTAAGGGCGTAAGCGAAATAAATTAATTTTATTTCTTACTCCTACTCTTACTCTTACACTTACGCTCGGCCAATCAGGCTATAATGCTTACTCCTGCCTACTCTTACTCCTTACTCCACGCTTACTACGTGTATTGTAGACGACACTTTATGGATAATTGTATCTCGTGGCATTTCTTTCTTAATTGCATGCTACGTGCCAACATCCGCATTTCATTTATATTCCAAATTTATCAGTAGAAAGTAGACAAATACAAAAAAGAGAGAATATATTGTATCGTAAAGTTGTCCTCAATCTATAGTTTTTAAAATAATCTCTATTTATGATATGTAACTCGAGGCATTGATATGAATCTCGGATTTCTACGTTTATAAGAAATAAATATATTTATTTATCGTCGCGTATAACTTACCTACCGTCCACGGCGTCAATAATTTCTGCTCGAATGCCAAGTTCCTCGAAGAGCCTCTGCATCCTTTTACGTCTCTCCGGTCTCCTTAACAGATTTATCATGTAGATGTGATCCAGACCTAGGGTATCCTTCTCTGGATACATCACGAATTCCTTCAAATCATCTGACAACGGCAAATAGTCGCTAAATGCTGTATAAAACGCAATTGTGCTACATCAATCAACATCGTCAACGCGACAATATTGTATATCTGATTGGATATTATGTACACAAACGGAAAATACAAATAAAATGTGGTATTTATTACGAAAAATAAGATCAATTTCCATTTATTTATATTTTGTTCTGCTCGTTTATCATTTATTTATTTAATTTATTTATATTATGCTCTTGTCTCACAAAAGCAAACTTACACAACATTTCCACCTTAGTATTAGTCAACCGTTGCATATCTTCTGCGATAGTCTCATCATTCTCTAAAGGCACCATGACAAAACCGTAGACGTCGTCATTACACACGAACAATGGCACATCTACAACACAAACACAATATTCTGTATATGTTTAGAGTAAAATCCAGTAAGCAACTTGATAGCAGTCTGTTGGTAGATTGGTAATAACAGATTTAATCAGACATGTCAGCAGATTGACATCAACTGCATCCGCATTCAGCTTATGTTCCGCCAGCAAAGTCTGCTGACATAATCAGACAGCAGATTAGCAGCAGAAACCGCGCAGACAAAGCCTACTGACAGGCAATGTGAGCAGATTGGTAGCAAAAACCGCACAGGGACCGTATTCTTGAGCCTGTCCTAATGATTTTCGTATGCGATTTTCTATTTGAAAAGCATTGAATTTCGCATGCGAGTTTCATGAAAACGATTCGAGAATAGGGCTCCAGAGCCTAAACGGTTTCAGCAGGATCTGCTCGATTTCTGCCGCCAATCTGCTGTCTGATTATGTTAGCAGATTCTATTACACTGTACAACAAAAAATCACTTTTTTCGGGCACAAGAACGAACCTTGCGGCATTCGATAGTTTTTTAGACGCAGAAAATGATCCCGTTTGCCAAATTGCTCTATTACGTCACAATTTTGAGATATTTGCAGTTAAAATTGCAAAAATGAGCTATTTTAGTGTATTTTGGCATATTATAACTATGATATGTGACGTATCGGAGAAGTTTAATTGCAATCAAAATTAAGTATGTTGTTAGAACTTTCAGCCCTTAAAAGGAATTTTTTGTGTCGCTTATGGTTAAAAAGATATTGATGATTAACGTAGAATCTATTGCGTCAAAGTTGCGACTTCTCCGATTGTGACGTGATAGAGCAAAGTTATACTTCTGTTGACGTTCTGCTGACATCATGTGATTATATCAGAACCGAGATCAAATCTGTAGTCTATCTGCCGACAGTAGCAGATACTTGGCAAGATCTGCTTTCGATAGACTTTGCTGTTTGGGAAGCTTTTTACAAAAAATATTAATTTCGACAACAATTAGCAAACGAATGCAATAACAACGACTTTATGACGTTTCTACTTTCGATTTGAGTCCTTATCAAGTAATCTGATAATAAAAAACTATTCTACCTGGCAACTTGAACATCTGGTGTTTATGAAAATTTTAACAGAAATAATCATAGTTATGAAGATGTACAAAGTCGATGGTAACGGGGACCGCTCTTGCTGATGTGTGTGACGACTGTAATGCGCTACTCTCGTTATTAATGTGCAGAAAGATTATCAAATAATAAAAAATATCGCGGAGCAACGATCTGTGCGTGTTCATAACGAAGTTAGGAGATGTAAGCTTTTTACAGTCAAAATTAAATCTAATTTTTTCACAGAATTAAAAGTTAAGTCAAAGTGCGAGGGCAGAGGCCAATAATTTTAAAGAATCGGCACTTGATCGGTACTAATCTCACGCTATTATTCGTAATTCATAATTTTAAATGTGACAACTTATACAGACTTTTTTACTTAAAGTCCTTACCTGATTTATTTGCTCCTATGGCAAAAGTTATGATATCATCCACCGGTCCGTCGTAACTGGTCAGTTTTTCAGCCTTATAAGTAAGACGATCGGAGTAACGTCTTCTCAGATCTATGAAAACTGCGCTATGGATCATGGGTACATCGTGACATCCAATTTTCTCGCGAAATAGAATCGGCTCGTATAGCTCCGTCCGCAAGTAATAATGCTCCGCCGTCATTCCGGCCCAAAAATTGCTGTACATGCCGTCCGATCTTAGTAAAGGCGCAACGACGGTATGTCCCTTATGTACCAAATTGCGAATGGTGCTCGGATTCGTCAAAAAAACATCGGCATCCAGCATCTGCAAGAAATTCTTTTTTCTCAAGTACTTAATCTTTAAACGCCCGTAGATCTATGGGCGATCGCAAAAATAACGTACGGAAGAACGGTTTTGTCGAAATATCTAAACAGTACCTACCGACCAAAAGTTTGGACGCACCGGGAGTAAATGCAAAAAGTTGAGATTAACTGACAAAATAAATGATTATATCATTGCTTTAAACAAGTTTCTAAGTTGAGAAAAAATAGGAGAAACTAAAAAATCTTCGCAATATGATATAGTTCCCTTAACCATCGGATTTGAGTCCCATTGAATTATTACGGAATGAACTAGACTGACGCATAAGAGAGTTAATAAAAAAAAGAAGTTTCTCGAGGCACTACAAACGGTTTGGAAGGATATTTCAGGTGAAACACTCTTGAAACTTCTTAATAGAATGACAAAAATTTGCACAGCTATGGAAGCTAGATACTCTAGATAGCCTCCAGGAAAGCTCGTGGAGGCTATACAGACGAAAAGAGGCTTTAGCTCTGTAAGCTAAAGTAGATTGTAGAAAGCAAAAGTTATGATATTTTTTGTTTTCTTTTATTGATATTAATACCAAATTATATTTTTTTATTTTAAATCGTTTTTGTCAAAGAAACAATATCATAACCATTTATTTTGACAATTAATCTTGATTTTTTGCATTTACTTCCAGTGCGTCCAAATTTTTGGCCGGTACTGTAGCTATATATATATATATATATATATATATATATATATATATATATATATATATATATATATAATAGATAATCTAAAAATAATTTTGTTGGGCCATCAAACTTCTGGTATCAAAGTAATTATGTAGGACGCTTAAGCATGATGACAATGATACAAAAAGTTTTGACATTCTAGCAACCAATTTGAGTGTCCTATATAAATTATTTCAATGAGAGATAATTATTTTCAGATCTATAAATCTTTCTAGCTAATTTTTTAGATACTTTAGCAAAATCGTTCTTTTCCATATGCGATTCTTTACTGGCGCATACCATTACGTGCCGTAATTACTTTCTTATTTAAATCTTTTTGCTTCCTCATAGAGGAAGCTTTGTTTTCGTAAAAAAATTTTTTTTAGTTGCCGCTACCAATGTGTTCAGAATGTTCTAAAACGTCGAAAAATAGCAATTTTAAAAAATGTCCGTATGTGTGTATGTGTGTATGTGTGTGCCTACCGAAATTTCTATAACTCAAGAACTGATTAACCAAATCTTAAAGAATCATATATGAAATAGGGGTAGAAAAGACTGAAGAATATAATAGAATTAGAAAAATTGCCAATATTATAAAATTTTAACCCTTAAAGACTATACCTCAAGTCTCAACCGCTTGAAACTTTTTAAAAATTGATGTTTTTGGACAATTTAGTATTAATTATTATTGGCAACTTTTCTAATTCTGTTATATTCTTCAGTCTTTTCTATCCCTATTTCATATATAATTCTTTAAAATTTGGTTGATTAGACTTTATAAGGCTTCCATGTATGTACGGATTCTCCGAAATTTCAAATGTCTGTAACTCAAATACTGATTAACCAAATTTTAAAGAATTATATATGAAATAGAAGTAGAAAAGATCTAAAAATATAATA
This sequence comes from Temnothorax nylanderi, assembly GCF_030848795.1. NCBI lineage: Eukaryota > Metazoa > Arthropoda > Insecta > Hymenoptera > Formicidae > Temnothorax > Temnothorax nylanderi. The sequence continues at coordinate 284,458 of NW_027249286.1, read as the reverse complement.
AAATTAGGAAAATTGCGCCAAAGCATTTTTATTGGAGTGAATTTTTATATTAATTTAACAGAAGGTATTATTTTTTAATTTTTTATAGTATTAACTTTAATTTATATAATTTTAATTTTTATATATTTAAAAATTATTTTAAAATAGAAATAAAAAACTAATGTACAAATAAAAAAATGGAACAAAATGGAAAAATTAAGAAATATCCGCAATTAGTAGGGATCATTTTAGTAAAAACATTAATTATTTAATTGATTTTTGTAATAGTATAACAGATATTAGAGTATAACAGATATTAGTTGCAATAAAGCTTATCACAATAAAAAAAAAGTGTACAAGTAGAAATTTGCACATTGCTTCCTCATAGTTTTTAAGTGTGCAATTAGAAACTTGCACATTGCTTCCTCATAGTTTTTAAGTGGGCAAGTAGAAACTTGCACATTGCTTCCTCATAGTTTTTAAGTGTGCAAATTATAAATTTGAACATTACTTCCTCACAATTTTCAAGTATGCACATTATAAATTTGCACGTTGCTTATTAATCAACATTTTATTTCACTCATAAAGCTTCCTCTATGAGGAAGCCAAATTAATAAATATCTACTAATAATCATGCATAAAAAATAGGTTTCCTCGTAAGAGGAAGCTTTATGAGCGAAATAAAATGTTGATTAAGCAACGTGCAAATTTACAATTTGCATACTTGAAAATTGTGAGGAAGCAATGTGCAAGTTTCTACTTGCACACTTTTTAAAGTATTAACATTCTTGGAACTTCTAGATGATTCATCAACAATAATGTCTCTTATGGTATCATATCCTTAATATAATATTAGATCTTTTTATTTCGCTGTCTATGTTGCAATTTCAGACAAAATAGTTTCTAAATTATTCCCCAAAATCGTTCGACTTATATGTAGCTCGTTCTTCGCAAATAGTGAATTATTATCCTCTTCTCTAGAAATTTTAAATTTTTCTTTCGAAATCAAGTAAGTCTTTATTTTTTATATCAGGACATCTATTACTTGGTTATAATTATTTTAACAAAAATCGCCTTGCTTATTAAGCAAAATCCGTCTCAGCTAGCTGAGGCTCAGTTCTTGTCAGTTGCTCGTAGCGAACGAACCTTTTAATTCACTGTCAACTAAATGTATTACTATACTGATTGTGAGTGCTTTGCATTTAATAACACAAATCAACACAATCGTTCAGTTTTTGTTTATTCATTGAGGGCCGGTTGTTCCAACCTGTTGGTAAACTAACTAATAGGTAAATCATATATGTGTCTTTGTTTTTCCTTCAAATTAAACAAAGATAAGTATATGATTGAACTATTAGTTAGTTTACCAATAGGTTGGAACAACCGGCCTTGAATGAATAAGTATTATGTCGACTTGTGCCACTAAATGCATCCACTAGTCTCGCTTGTCCTGTATCGTCACCTGAATAAATTTATTCAAGCTTAAGCTTAATCAAGAGACAATTTTCTATCCTTCTCGATACTTTAAGATATCACGGTGAGTCTGGCTCGTAACTAATATTCAAACAATTTCGTAAAAGTATAAAGTTGTGAATTAAAATATATTTTAAATTATTTAAAGATAAATTTTCAGCTTTTAGATTTTAAACTATTTAAATACATTTATTTTAAATTGTTTAAATAAATTTGTAACTGTGTAGGAGAAATCTTGAATTTACAGTCAAAAATAAAACTCCGCAATAACTAACGCTAACGAAAAAGAATATATAAGATATAAGCAGATGTAAGTGCAATACATAAAAAGGAAAAGCAACGGGAAAAACAACGAGAATCCCTAACTTTCATGTATACGTACCGCGCGTATTATAGTATGCGTCAAACGCGTGCGTAACTTATAATAGGGTTTTCATGCGCACGTTAAATTGATAGTACGTTGTATTAGTAGCACAAATGTGACAGCTCAGTTTTAATTATAAGCGCACATATATAAATTGTTAGTTTATGTTTTAAACGCAGAGTTAAAATTATTGGGATCTGACATTCGTCGCCATGACATCTGGTGGTCGAAAGTGAAAGCACTGGACTCTTACAGATCTCGTGGCATTGTACAGGCTTGACGTGCGGTCGTACTGGCTTTGCGTTACTGGCTTTGTATTTTTATTAATGTGGAATTTTCTCCGCGTTGTAAATCTACGAGCAGAATTAAGTGTTCAGTTCGCGGTTGTAAAAGTAAGGTTGATCGTAATTTAAATGTTCGATTTCATCTCTCGAAAATTTAATTTGGCAGTTGGATTTTTGATATTTTTTATTTTATTTCACATAATGAGTAATAGCAAGTAGTTTATTAAAATGTTAAACACATACCTATATCATCTTATATCAACTTTTAAAATAAACTTTATCACATTAACACGTTAACATTAATATAAACGTTAATATAAATATATACTCATTCTTTTAACTTTTTCTATATCTTTTATAATCCTATATCTAATGACTTTCTATATCTTATAACTTTTAACCCTTTTCTATTTCTGAAAACTTTTGTATGTAATCTTTTATATAATTTTGTAATCATTTCTATATCTTATTTATAACTTTTAACTCTTTTATAATCCTATGACTCAATGTTTTTACTAGCATCTTTTATTGAACTTTCAGTTATTAAACAGATTTCATGCAACATAATGCCATAGTATACTTTTTTTAATTCTTTTAACATTGTGGTAAGAAATATTTCATTTCGATTCACCCTTAGAATAAATAAATTTTTATCAAAAGTAGAATATATCACAAACGAAGTTGACTTTAAATTGAGCACTGCCATTCCTAATTGCACCTGTCCATAATATCGATGTTTTTCTTTCAAATAAATTTTTTTTAGGGGGGGAAAGTTTAATTAAAGATAAAGAAAATATTTATTTGAAAGAAAAACATCGATATTATGGACAGGTGCAATTAGGAATGGCAGTGCTCAATTTAAAGTCAACTTTGTTTGTGATATATTCTACTTTTGATAAAAATTTATTTGTTCTAAGGGTGAATCGAAATGAAATATTTCTTACCACAATGTTAAAAGAATTAAAAAAGTATACTATGGCATTATGTTGCATAAAATCTGTGAACTGAAAGTTCAATAAAAGATGCTAGTGAAAACATTGAGTCATAGGATTATAAAAGAGTTAAAAGTTATAAATAAGATATAGAAATGATTACAAAATTATATAAAAGATTACATACAAAAGTTTTCAGAAATAGAAAAGGGTTAAAAGTTATAAGATATAGAAAGTCATTAGATATAGGAAGTCATTAGATATAGGATTATAAAAGATATAGAAAAAGTTAAAAGAATGAGTATTGTGACGTTGCAGTTTCGCTGCATCGTGGCAGCGCCCCGCCGCCGTCACAAGGCGCGGGTTTTCAATAATTATCCGTTTCGCACCCGAGGACGGTTCACAGAGTCAGAGCGAGAGATCTCCAGGGGCATAATTATAATTGCGTTTCCGTATTTTGATCCTTTTTTTTGTTATTTTGTATTGATACGTGGCGCCTCACCGAGCTGAGACTGGAGTTCCTGAGGAGATGCAGCGGATCGTAAAATGCGGATTGAGTCGACCAAGAGGAATCGAGCCAGGATATCGATCGACGCGAGCGGACCGCGGCGAGACTCGCAGGCCGGCGGGCGCACGGGATCGCGGAAGGACACGCGCGTGGCGCATGATACGGCGAAGGACGGACCCGTAGAGGCAGGGCCCCGGGATCCCGGGGCGGAATAAACTTCGCCTACCCTCCTCACCTGCAAAAAGGACTCCGGGGTGGATGGCCACCACTCCCGGACCGAAACCAAAAACACGGGGACGTTAGCGTCTCGTCCGCTACCAGGAAGGATCCCGGCGAAATCGTCATACGCGCGAGGAAATCTTAAGCGCCCTGCGGGAGCCGGAATTGTCGGCCCTGCGCAAGGATACGTCGCGAGCTTGCGGGCTCGCCCCTAATTGGTCCGCGCGTTACCCTTATTCTACATAGAAGTCGTAGTCGTGAGTTGTAAGAAATTGACCAATCACAGATTGAATATTCTCTTCAACTTCGAATGTGATTGGTCAATTTCTTACAACTCACGACTACGACTTCTATGTAGAATAACCTTTAACGTCGAGCGGCTGCGTACGCCCGGGGTGGGGCGCGCAATCGATTCCGCCATCGAGCGAAATTTCGGGAGCACTCCTGGATCGTCCTCGACAGCCGAAACACGCGTGAAATAGTCTGTCACGAATACGCCATTTCTCGCGCCCTTCGCGTTCGCGACCGCGTGTCTCGTGGTGCGTAGTATTTCGCCCGGTCGAATCTTAGACTCCGCACGCGATATTAATTGCATCAGACGGTTATTCGCGTTGGTTTGATTGCGTACTTGCGATTCGCGTCCGGACACTTATAGATTATCCTCGCGATATCGGCTGCGTGGAGATATTATTCGCGTTAGGATGTTGTTTGTCTTAAGATACCATTCGCGTCGACCTAAAATGGCGTCTCGTTATTACTCGCGATAATTCCGTAATTTTCTCGCGTTAATTCGAGTATTTCGCGTGATGCCGAGTGTCTCGGTGCATCATTTTTCGCGTTGGACGATCGCTGACGATCGCGGGTGTTGCGTTCGATCAGAATCACTTGCGTTAACCTCAGTTTCCTGCGTTAGGATAAATCGGTAATTTCGCGTTAGTTATAGTATTGCTTGCGGTAATTCCGCATATTTCCTCGCGTTAGAATCGTGTTTCGCGTTACGTCGAGCGCCTCGGCGCCTTATTCTTCGCGTTAGGATATCCTCGGCGATATCACACCTTGCGTTCGTTCCCTCTTGCGTTGGGACGTTACTCGCGTTACGTTCGTTCTCTGCGTTAGTTTAAGATTATTCCCTGCGTTAGATTAAGATTATTACTTGCGTTAGATTAAGATTGTTTGGTGACAGAATCCCTGCACGGGTTTGGACCTTGCGTTCACGCGCTCCGAGCGTGGCGCACTATCATTTCGCGGCATTTCACGCTATTATTTCGCGTTCATCCCAGTTATGTCGTATTCGGTCGTAACTTTCGCCGATGTCCTACATTATTCGTCAGTTTAATACTCTTATTATTACCGGCGTAGTTTATACGACTTTGACGATCTTGTGAGTTTGAATTTCTCCGGATATTATTTTGCTGAATAACGACGCCTTCCGCGCGTTTACAAACTTTTCTTCATTCTCCGTGTTTTCTGGCGTCTGCGTTACTATCGCTTTGTTATTTGAAAATTGACGCCCGCGTTATCAACCGCGCCAGCATTTTTCTTATTAGTGAACGCCATCATGGCCCTTGTTCTATTACATAATAAATGTTGCTCTTTATTTGTTAATGACTGAGTTAATAATTCACACGTCACCCCGCCAAGTACCGCGCTGCCCTCCATCAACCCCGCCCTGCTATTAGGTCGAGCTAGCCATTCCCTCGCACACCGACTTATTTTGTTTTGCGTCTCGTTTTTGGTTTCTCGCGATTTCGTGGACGCGAATTTACGCGTCTGGCGCCCAACATTAGAATCGTTTCGTGGAGTTTCGGAGGTGCGAGAGAATCACCGGAGAGGCCTACCATCCCGCTCTCCTTTCCCCTTTTGATCCGGCACACGCCCCGGACCGCTCCGGGAGTGAAAAAGTCGTGACAGTATATATTTATATTAATGTTAACATGTTAATGTGATAAAGTTTATTTTAAAAGTTGATATAAGATGATATATGTGTTTAACATTTTAATAAACTACTTGCTATTACTCATTATGTGAAATAAAATTAAAAATATCAAAAATTCAACTGCCAAATTAAATTTTCGAGAGGTAAAATCGAACATTTAAATTACGATCAACCTTACTTTTACAACCGCGAACTGAACACTTAATTCTGCTCGTAGATTTACAACGCGGACAAAATTCCATATTAATAAAAATACAAAGCCAGTAACGCAAAGCCAGTACGACCGCACGTCAAGCCTGTACAATGCCACGAGATCTGTAAGAGTCCAGTGCTTTCACTTTCGACCACCAGATGTCATGGCGACGAATGTCAGATCCCAATATACAGATTAACCTAATACTTATCTACGATTGGTGGGGACAAAAATTACTAGCATGAGACTGTCCCTTCTATATATATTCTTATGTTTCCAAACCTTGCCAGCTTCTGCCTTCTTCTTGCAAAGCACTTACCTGTCCTTCCGTTTTGTTCGTGCAACAGCCACCTTTTGTATTTCTTTTATCGTAATAAATCAGTGGAAAAAGATATCCTTGGTTATTCTGCGCCATCAGGTTATGGGCCCAGTAGTGCGATTCTGTAACTCGTTATGCGTCGTTATGTGCTCATAACGACAGTTGCGCAGCTTTTTTCCCATATAGTATACGTGCGCAACGACAACATAACGATACCGACACTGTCGTTAAGATGAGTTATAGAATAGGGGTACAGAAGACGTATCGCGATAAATCGACAAAGGTTTGAGATCGAGTAGCGAGTAAAAGAAAGTGTTTCGAGGCTCGCGAAAGAGGAAAGTTTTTGCACGGTAACCCAACCGCACAAAAATCCGCACGAAAAATGTCGAGTTCGTCGGCGTTAGGCTTGCCAGCGGTTGAGAAGCTAAAAGGCCGGGAAAACTATCCAACGTGGAAGATAGCTATGGAGGCCTACCTGCAATATGAAGATCTGTGGGACTGTGTCATCGGATCGGAAGATCAACCCCCCGACAACAAGAAGGTTATTAAGGCAAGATCACGAATATTATTATCAATCGATCCGATTAATTGTGTTCATATTCAAAATACGACGACAGCAAAGGTTGCTTGGGAAAGATTGCGAGTGGCGTTTGAGGATTCAGGCCTCACACGAAGAGTTATGGAGGATTTACACTGCGTCCGATGTTCGACGTACGACGATCCGACATCCAATAGGAAATTTTTGTCTCTAATAATAAATTCTGTTATTGGATGTCGGATCGTCGTACGTCGAACATCGGACGCAATGTGAATCCTCCATTAACCTCTTAAAAACTCTTGTTTACACACAGCTCAAAAATTGCAAATCCGTCGAGGAATATGTGAACATTATTAGTATCCACAGCGCATCAACTCAATGGACTCAACATGCCGGTGCCGAACGATTAGATCGGAGTGCTGCTATTGGCGGGTTTACCAGACGAATAAAAAACCCATGATAATGGGCTTAGAGAGTTCGGGACAGGCAATCACCGCGGATTACGTTAAGACAAAATTGCTACAAGAAGTGAAGGACACCGGGAACGCAAGTAAGGACAGCGCATTCTTTTCTAAAGGAAAGAAAAATAAGAAGATTCAAAAATGCTTCAAATGCCACCAAAAAGGGCATTATGCTAATAAGTGTCCGGAAAACAAAACGGAGAATATTGATTCTACGAAGAAACAATCGGAGGAATCCAAGAGCAAGGAGAAAACATTCGCAGTCTATCTCACATCTCAAGGAATTTCAAAAAGCGCATGGTACGTAGATTCGTGTGCTTCGACGCACATCACATCTGAACGCAACAATCTCGAAACAATTTCCACGTACAATGGAGGGAGCATCTCAGCGGCTAACCGAAGCAGCATACAGATTGCTTGTAAGCAGCATTACAGATTGCTTGTAAGCTGAAGCAATCGGCGACGCCAAAATACAATTGCTAACAGATGCAGGAGTTGAGAGGATCACGGCGAAGGATGTAATCCATGTACCGGACAGCGCAGTTAACCTGCTATTGGTGAGTAAAATGGTAGAAAAAGGGTTATCTATTCATTTTACGCCGCAGGGCAGCTGTATTGAGGATGAGAAGGGAAAACAAATGGCGACCATGGTTAAACCTAACGAAAGAGGTATATTTAAACTCAAAACGCCTACGGAGAGAATTTATTTTACTGCAAGGGAACACACAGCCGAATTGTGGCACCGAACGCTCGGACACATCAACGACCGGAGCGCCAAGGTACTTAGCGAAGGAATGGCTCGAGGAATACCGATCAAACATTTTGATAAAACGCAGTGCATAGCTTGCATCAAAGGCAAGCACCATCGTACTCCATTTCCGAAGGAAGGAAAAAGGGCAACTGAGAAGCTGGAGCTGATACACTCCGACTTATGCGGACCCATGGAGACACCATCGCTAGCCGGGTCGAGGTACATTCTAACCTTAATCGACGATTTTACTCGAAAGGTCTTTGTGTTTTTTTTTTAAAGCAGAAAAACGAGGTGCCGGAAGTCTTTGCAGAATTCAGGGCGAAAATCGAAAGACAGACATCCTGAGGACCGACAACGAAAGAGAGTACGTGAACAAGACGATGGAACAGAGTCTTAAACGTTTGGGCATCAGACATCAATTAACGATTCCTCATACACCTGAACAAAACGGGGTCGCAGAGCGACTAAATCGCACAATTGTCGAGAAGGCGAAATCCATGTTGTTTGGAGCGGAGCTACCCAAGACCTACTGGGCGGAAGCTGTCTCAACAGCTGTATATCTAATTAATAGGTCACCCACAAAAGCAGTCAGCGGAAAAAGGAAGCGTGGACTGGATGCAAACCGGACTTAAGTCACTTGCGATCATTTGGCTGTAAGGCGTACGTACACGTGCCAAAAGCGAATCGAAAGAAGTAGGACGCCAAAGCCGAAGAGAAGATTTTTGTTGGTTACTGCCAAGAATCGAAGGGCTATAGACTGCTTGACCCGAAAACCCATGAAGTAGTGCGTAGCAGAGACGTCATCTTCCTTGAAGAATCAAAACTGCGAGAGGAAGAAACTTTGGAAGCCCCTCTACAAGTATTCGAAGAAAATGAACAGGCCGAAGGGGAAGCTGAAGGAGAAGCTGAAGACAACGTGTTCAGTCTACAAAATTCACGAGCGGACAAGGCCGAAAATACTACTACGGAAGAAAGTGACTCAGAATACAAACCAGACTTTACTGAAGAAAGCGAAGAGTGTTTGGACTCTAAGGCCAGCACAGCAACTCCAAGGAGATCGGCAAGAGCCCCAAAACCAGTCGTTCGCTTATTTATTAAAAAATTTTTAATAAATTTTTATATTTTTCTCTTAAAAAACAATTATTAAAATGTATCCTATCATTTTTCAGGATTAGATGTACGTATATGTATTGAAAATGCAGTGTAACGGATTAACCCCGGGGGGGTGGCGGTTCAACCCCGGCATTTTTGAGATTTCAATTTTTGCACCGTTGTCGTTTTTGCTCTATACCGGTTAAACAAAGCGACGTAGATAAAAATTTCCTGTATAAATTTTGTAGCTAAAGGTTCACTCTTTACAGTGGTATACCACATTTAACTACAATTATTTATTTTGTTGTTAAAAATCGGCACCGAAAAAAAACTAACGGTCTAGCCCCGGTCTCTCCTATATATTTAAAATTTTACATGATTCACGCATTTTTATTTCTTATAATCGAATTTCACTTTAAAGTGAGCGCCTACAAAACGGGTCGCCTCCTGATTGATTCAACCGCCAAACTTGCCGCCATTATGCGCAATGCTTCACCTGTCTATTTACACCATGAGAAGACCCAAATCAGAAGCTGTCGAAGGAGCAGTGTCCATCCTCAGACGCGGAGTGAGAAGAGATGAGGAAGGTACCCTACCAAGAGGCTATAGACAGCCTAATATATGCGAGTCAAGGGACGCGACCGGACATCTCGCATGTCGTAAATATGGTGAGTCGATTTTCCAATGACCCAGGGAGAGCTCACTGGAACGCTGTTAAGCGCATATTCCGTTATCTACGAGGAACCACGGATACAAGATTGCAGTTCAGCAGGGACGGAAATCACACCATCGAAGGCTACGGAGATGCTGATTGGGCCAACGAGATCGATGGGAGACGCTCAGTTACGGGCAGTATATTTATATTTCAGGGAGGACCTGTTTTTCACACACATGGCAGAGCAAAAAGCAGGGAACGACGGTTTTATCCACGACCGAGGCCGAATATATGGTCTTGTCATCTACATGTCAGGAGGCGCTGTGGCTTGAATCTCTGGCCCGAGAGATTGATCCAAGTTCAGTGGAGTCTGGCATAACCTTGTACTGCGACAATCGAGGAGCAGTGGAGTTAGCTAAAACTGCAGGTTACCGACCACGCAGCAAACATATTGACGTGAGACATCATTTCATCCGAGAGCACATCGACAGGAATGATGTCAACCTAAAATACATCCCGACGGAAGAAATGATCGCAGACGGGCTGACCAAGGCATTATTCCGCCCCAAACTAGAGACGTGTAAGAAAAATATGGGACTAATAGAATTAAGAAAACTACCAAAGTAATAAACTCTGGTTTAAGTGGGGGTGTTAGTTTATGTTTTAAACGCAGAGTTAAAATTATATACAGATTAACCTAATACTTATCTACGATTGGTGGGGACAAAAATTACTAGCATGAGACTGTCCCTTCTATATGTATTGTTGCGATTATCTGGGAACGCACGGTTGCGAGAGATAGGGTAGCACAGAGAAATCACACCGTTATGTATGAAAGTCGCGTTTATTCTGGTGACGATATACACTCGCACGCCGGTAGTTCGTGTCCGCGACAGAATTCGGAGCAGGGGCACAGGTAATAAGAGAGGGGTGGTTTGGCCTATCCCGGCCCGCCTCGTGCCGACCTCGTGTCAGCATTCCTATCGGGAAAGTTCGAGATGCGCGAAAACTAATCGTCCTCAACACTCCCGCCGTTTGAGCGCTTCGTTAACCCTATACCTAATGCGAGAGTTTTAAAACGATCCTTCGGCAGAGGTTTCGTGAAAATGTCCGCTCGCTGAAGAGCGGTCGGTATGTAGTTCACATGGGGTTCAGAATCATGAACTTTTTCTCGAATATAATGATGTCGGATGTCAATGTGCTTAGTTCGTTGATGAAACTCGGGATTTTTTGCTAATCGGATCGTGCTTTGATTATCGACAAAAAGAGTGGTGGCACCTCGACACTGACATGCTAGATCATTTAACAATCTTCGAAGCCATCGGCTTCTTTCGCAGCGGCTGCGGCTGCGACATACTCCGCTTCCGTTGTACTGCCCAAGGAGCACAAAAAGTCAAGATGATGTCATTGTGACGTCAAAATGATGGGAAAAAGTCAGAGTTTGATCACTGCACTATCATGAGTCCAAAATGACTGTACAGTGACTCGTCATAAAATCATTACATGACGATATTTTGACTTTCAGGGTTTTTATATTTATTTTTAAAAATATAATTTGTTCAATCATTAGTTTCACAAATTGTTCTGAAAAAGAATATATTTCAGTGAATTTCTTTAGAAGCATCGCTACAAACGGTTTTTTAAATTTCTGAGAGGAGATTGCCTGGCACTTAATTAAAAATTAAAATTATTATGTGTGTGTGTGTGTGTGTTGCGCGCGCGTGTGTGTGTGTAATATATACTGATTTCATTTTATGAAATCTTTATTCATCGAAAATTTTACTTACTTAAATTGATTAATACAGGCTGCAGACCAGCGACACGCGATATCCAATGAGCGTATAGCTTCGCCAAGAAAGCTCTATGTACAGCTCATTCTATGTATATCGCGTGTCGCGCGTCGCGTGTCGCGTGTCGCGTGTCGCGTGTCGGGTGACGGGTGTCGGTTTCTCGAGAAAGCTGTATATTCGCTCATTCTACATCACGTGTCGCTTTTGGTCTGTAGCCGGCATAAAAGTTGCTGCGCCGTGCTAGATAGACTAGCACGCGGTGCTTTCGTCGTTATTTCTAGGCTCGCACCATTTACCGGCTTGTACTCGCCTAAACGTGCTGCGACTAAAAATTGTAATATGTGGCATTGATAAGTGTTTATAGTCGAATATTCTACTAATATTGTTGTTAACAATATATAGTGACCATCATGACTGAGAAACATGTAAGTATTTACTGACGATGAGTATATATAATAACCATATTTTTAACCTGTGTTGTACAGGTTATGGAATCACAACAAATTTAACATTAGTTGCTTTCCATTTACACTCAAGTGATCTGAGTCACTCAGTTATGTGAGTATTTTATACTCAGGTAAGATATGTCATTTTGTATTTACCTGCTTATTTTGTTAACAAAGCTATCGCATAATAATACAGATCCATAGCCTCACTTTTAATGTTCGAGTCTATTAGATTCATTAAAGCACATGGTCTCGATTGTGGATAAAAACTCAGTTGAATCTCACTTGCCAGCATGCAAAAAGAACGTGCATTTAACTGAGTTATGACGTCACAAGTGAGAATTATCTGAGTTTTGATGTAAACGGAAAACAACTATTATCTCAACTTGTATATAAGAATCTCCTGCTAGTATTATATTGTATAAAAGAACAGTTGAACTGAAATACTTTTATTTTATTATTTTTTAAATAGAAATTAAAATCACTGAAACGGAAAATCCGACGTAATGCGAAGGTCATGGTATCTAAGAAAGTGCGTCAATACGAATTACGAGAACGGTGTGGACTGACAAATGCTAATAGATCTGAAACTGATTTGGAATTTGATACGGATGATGAAATTGATGAAGACAGAAATAGTTATAGTAAATCCGATACTTATCGGGGGATAGAGAAAGTGATGAGAACGCAGAAAATATTAATGCAACAATTCTGCAAGGTTCTCCAACCCAAATAATCGACGACAATAATGCGATAAGTGATGAGGAAAATACTGGAGATAGCCGTAGTAATTGCAGTGCTGACGCAAGTTCTGAACAAAATGATGATCGAGAGGAAATTGTAATTAATGAGAACTTGGAGAATTTACAGGATTCTTTCAGTAATAGTGACTCTGAGTATAATGTTTATGTTGGCAACGTTAATCCCAATAATATACCAGTTATTGGCACGTAGCGTGACAGAGATGTTTATATTTTAAGAACACTTAAAGCGTAGGCATTACGAGGCGTAAGTAGAAAAAAAATTAATGATTTGCTCTCTAGATTGCAACCTCTTTTCCCCATTTTACCCAAAAGTTATAAAACTCTTTTGAAAACTCCTCGAAAAGTTCCTTTGAAAGTAATTGGTACAGAAAAGATGTGGTATAAGGGTATTCAAGCTAACATACGCCAAAAATTATCTGATGCCTATATAATGGACAAAGGTGAAATAGTTATGGATGTAAACATTGATGGGCTAAATTTATATGACAGTACGGATGGCGAGTTTTGGCCGATTCTTGGGAGTTTTAGTGACGAGGCAGATCCGTTTATCATCGGTGTCTACTATGGCAATAAAAAACCGGAGGATATAAACGTGTTCTTAGAAGATTTTGTTGCGGAAACCTGTAAATGTTATATGATAGAAAACGCCAAAGGTTTTCAGGACTTTTACGCAAAACGAAATTTTGTTTCAGCTGTTGTCACTTCAAAGTCTTCGACGGTACAGCTAGTCAAGGCTGAACTACTGCAAGAAATGAGCAGTAAAATCGATATACTTTTGATTAATTAAGAAAGAATCTTGCGGAAGCTATTTCCTGGAGAGCAGGCAGTAGTACGGCCCAAGAATTTGCTGCAGCTGCCCCTCCAGACTCACGAGGCATTCAATTCGTTTCAGAAGTTTCTTCAAAATGATATAAACTTCAATGCTACCGTAAGTATTGTAGTAACCTCGTATAACTAATGATTTACTTGAAAAGTGATATTTCGTATTTTACATTTTTAGGTCGATTATTTCGCTTCATTTTCTCGCGCAGATACAGAAAAATCTGCTGTTGGAAAATTGCTACCAAAAATCATATCAAACAAACTTGCGCGTATTCTTAAGGAGCCACATCTACCTAGAAAATTTTTTTTTGCATTTTTTTATTGCATTTTCTAAAAGTTTCAAGTGTTGAGAATATATCCTGAAAATTTTACATCGATATCTGTAAAATTGACGAAGTTATAGAATTCCGAAGAAAACAAGTTCGAGCGTTCGAGCGTTCGAGCTCCGCTACCTGACGTGGCGCGCATGGAAAATATAGCTCTAGCGGTATTTTGGGTTTCAGTTGTCTTCTCGATCTTGTGTATTGTTGTTCATGACAAAAGAGTCCCTTTTAGGGGCCTAGGGGAGCGACCCCACCTGTGTCCTTCAGCTGAGGACCGTTAAAATTCAGTACGAAAGCCATTGAGCTAGCGAGTAGACGTACTAGTAGACTTTACGCACTTGCTCTTCTGTTCTGTATTCGAGTTTTAAAGCGTACGTAAAGTGATAATAATGGCATCAAAAATTGAAGACACTGCGAGAACCAAGACCGAGAGCGCATCAATTCAGCTGAAATTCGAGTGCAGGAGGCGACGCGCGAAGGGAGAATTGCTCGCAGACAAAAACAATCCTCTTCGCATGAAGCTGCAATTGCTGCTGAGGGTACTTTATATGGTCCTGGAATTGACGACTAGAGGTAAAGTTAAAAATTCTTCACTTAACAATAGTAGAACCATACTTGAAACTTTAAACGCGTTTTTCTCAAAACACTGTTTTCGAAGCCGGTGGACATCATATCTGGAAAACCGCTCGATGGATCGTTTTGAAATTTACACAAAATACGCTGAGAAACATTTAGAGGTCGTTGACGATCTTACTTTTTTTAAATCGATCTTTATTTTTTAATAATTACGTAAGAATGACGACATTTTTTCATAGATTTTCCATACCTGAGTTTCAATTTGTTGCCATTTTGTTTAAAAAATCGATTTTAAAAATCGGCGATCCTCAACGACTCGTCTTTATTGTTAACTTAAATAACCCCTTTGGTTTTTTTATTTCAGATCAACCGTTTTAACTGGACAGTGTCCACCGCCGAACGTGTCGAAAAAAAACTTATCATCTGCCGGCGGCCATAACTTTTTTGTTTTTGGACATTTTTTAATAAAAATTTTTTTTAAAGCTCTCAAAACATGTATCTTTAAGTACAAAAAAATTCGTTTTATTCCCACTAATCGTTTCTGAAAAAAAAATTTCTGAATTTCGACCTATTTTTCGGGCCTCTAGGTAGATGTAGCCCCTTAATTGGACAGGATCGGGTATGATCAAATTAAGCATTGAAGGCACCCCACTCCACGAAGCACTTCAGTGTAAGTTGCACTCTGATTGAACAAACGTACATATATACATACATCTGATTGGCAATAACTTCATTGAGTTGTTTTGGTATTTCCAGGTGCTATTTTGAAAAATTTTCCGCAAAGCGATCTTCAAGCTGCCACAGGCAGTATGAAGAGATGATTTCACACAAGTAGCCAAAGAAAAGTATAAGGGACCTAAATAATTAGGTATTACTCTTTTTGGGGTAATAATCGGGAATGATACCTCAGAGAAACGTCTGGCCGGACACGTGGATCTTCGTGCATGTATTAGAACGAATGGTAATAATGGAACGGTGCATACTAACAATGTTTATAACCGAGGGTGCGCGCCACCATAACTCGTTATCCGCGCTTCATGCGTTTCTTTTGTGGAATTTTTCAAAGCGCGGCTGTAATTGCAAATACTTGCACAGTGTTAAAGTCACTGATCGACAACACCCAATCAGACTCGAGATTCTGTGCTTTTAACATTTTACTTCAAAATATTGATATACTATGATTTCTTATAAAAAAATATACTATCCAGTTTATTAAGTAACTTCGCTACTTTATAATTTATGTCCCTTTATAACTTTATAAGTTTTTATAACGTTTTTTAGTACCATCTGTTCTCGCTGAATTTCTTTCACACATTCCCTGATTTTAAACCATGCCGTAGAACAGTCTAATATCTTTCAACAAATATCGTACAATATATATAAGTTAAAAATTATAATATTATATTTTATGTCAAATATTATACAGTGTTGTATTATGGTACATGTACATCACAGTCACTTAAAATATAATAAATAATTTAAAAATAAACTAGTTTTTAATATATTTTTAAATATAAGTATCTTATTAATTATATATAATATGTACGAAAAAAATCACGAGAAAAGTCAAGAAGACGTTGTTTTGACGTCATTATGACGTCACGAAATCGTTCTTGCCAGGAACCATAATGACGTCATCATTACTTAAACAAATATGACTTTTAAAAGATGTCATTTTGACGTCATTTTGACTTATGTGTTCTCCTTGGGTGAGCGTGATGAGCTTCTGCCGTTGGGATGTCCACGACACTGGCCCGCCGGCCAGGATGAAAACGTATCCCGTTGTCGACCTTCTGGTCTCAAGATCACTGGCGTAATCTGCATCGGAGTATCCTTCTAGCTGAAGCTCGCTCCCGCCGTTTCCGTACATAATACCTAGATTAGGTGTTCCTAGCAGATACCTGAAAATTCTTTTAACAGCCTGCCAGTGACTATTGTTATGCCGATTTGAATGACGACTGACAGCATTCACCGCAAACGCAATGTCAGGACGCGAGACCATGGCTAGAAACATTAACGACCCAACCGCTTCGCGAAAAGGTACTTCGACGCAAGGAAAATCATTCCTTTCGGCTCCGGAATTAACGGAGCATGCGGGTCGGCGGGTACACTTGTGGTTTTAGCCTCGGTCATTAAAAATTTATTTATCAATCGCGTAACATAAGCTTCTTGGTGGATAAAAATGGTGCGATCTTGCCTGTTTCGCTCGATCTGCAACCCGACGAAGACGCTCCCGTCTCCAAGCGTGTTCTCGAAGGCCTCGCGCAGGGCACAGATTATTGCGTCGAGCACTTCCCGGGATTTTGCAGCCAGCAGTCCGTCGTCGACGTACAGTGCCAAGTAGACTGCAATCCCCTTGATATAACCGTAAAACACGCACGGGTCGGCGATGCTCTCCACCAGGTTAAACCGCTTCAAAAAGTCCGAAAACTTCCTGTTCCAGCATCTAGAAGCTTGTTTTAGACCATATAGTGATTTGTTAAGTTTACAAACCCGATTCCTGGCGTCGTTGACGACAAGACCCTCCGGTATCTCCATGTGTATCTCCTCGGTGAGATCTCCGTAGAGAAATGCGGTTCTCACGTCAAACTGGACGAGCTCGAGGTCCATTGCAGCGACTACGTCCAGCAAAACACGCAGCGAGTCGTATCGTACGACAGGCGAGAAGGTTTCGGCCAGTCCAGCCCCTCCTTCTGTCTGAATCCTCTAGCGACCAGGCGCGCTTTGAAACGTCGGATGTCTCCAGTTGTCGTCCGCTGAACCTTGAACACCCATTTTGCATCAATGGGTTGTCGGTCCTGACCTCGAGGCACTACAGTCCACGTGCCGTTATCCCGGTGAGCTTGCAGCTCGTCCTCAATTGCCTTCGTCCACATTGGTGCATCTGGACCTGTTACCGCCTCCTGATATGTCGCAGGCGCGTTAACTTCGACGACGTTGACTTCCAACTTGTCCGGTCGTCGGATGTTATGCCTGTCTCTGAGCTAACGGTGGTCCCGACGCAGCGGAGGTTTTTCTTCCAGTGCTCCAGGAGCCTGGTCGGCGGGAATCTCATCCACCGGCCCTCCGTCATCCGCTGATTCGTCCATCCCAACGCCGTCGACTCGTTCGTCCTCATTTACTGGCAGCGCGGCCTCGAAGTCTCCGGATTCCTTGGCTGAGGGTATCGCGCGCGTTGTACCCTCATTGAACGTGACATCTCTCGCAACTGAAACACGCCTGGTACTTTGATCAAAGAGGCAATAATTTCTAGTACCCTCCTGGTAACCTACGAGGATGACCTTCTTTGCCTTCGGTTGCAGCTTCGTCCTGAGCTGTCCGGGTACATGAACATATGCGTCTGATCCAAAGATCTTTACATGAGATAAATTCGGCACCTTGCCCGTCCAAATCTCGTATGGCGTCATCCCTGGAGTCTGGGCGCATGGAGTCCTGTTCAGAATGTAGACCGTCGTATTCACCGCCTCCGCCCATAACGTCAGGGGAAGTTTTTTTGAGTGGAGCATTGTTCGAGCGCTTTCGACGATCGTCCGGTTGTCACGCTCGGCCTTTCCATTTTGCTCCGGTGTGTATGGCGCCGTGTACTCCGACTGGATGCCACGTTTCACCAGGTACTGTTTGAGTTCCTTGGAGCAGTATTCGCGGCCGTTGTCCGTGCGAAGCTTCTTCATCGGTCGTCCGAGTAGGTTCAGCACAAGACTCTCGAGCTCCTTGAAGCATTCAAGTATATCGGATTTATGCTTTATGAAGTATACTTTCCTGAAACCTGAGGCGTCGTCCTTGAAGGTCGCAAAGTATCTCGCACCGCCAATGGATTCCACGGACATTGGACCGCAAATGTCGGAGTGGAACAGCTCACCAGGTTGTGACGCCCTCTCCGATTCTCGCGGGCGAAATGGAAGTCTGTGCGACTTCCCGGCCTGGCATGGTTCACAGAAGAAATCCTTGGCGCCCGTGAGCTTGACCCCCTTGACGAGTCCTTTCTCGGCCATCTCTTTCAGCGTCCGCTTATTGACGTGACCCAGCCGCTCGTGCCAGGTCTGAAGGCTCGTCGACGCGTTCGCTTCTTCCTTGAAGGTGACTTTGAAGAACATTCGGTAGATTTCGTTATTTTGCTAACGCCTTGCGCTATCATCTCGCCGTCCTTCAGAAACATAACTTGTTTGTTTTGGAAGTATACGTCGAATCCCTTGGTTGTGCAAACACCCACGGAGAACAGGTTCTTCTTCATTTGCGGCACGTAGAGGACATCCTCGATACGTCCGCCACACCAAACGCCGTCGACAAGTCTCTCGACGAAGATTGTCCCTGAGCCTAATGCCTGACACACTCCGTTGTCACCGAGCGATACGGAAACATTATTTGTTGGACGAAAATCACTGTACCAATCACGTCTGTAGGTGATGTGTCTGGACGCTCCACTATCAGTGATTTAAACTTCCGTTAGATTTTCATCCAATAACTTCTTCACCTGCTCACGGGTTGGCCCACAGGCTCGATCGTTCCGCCGTCTGTCGCCTCCGGCCAAGGGACACACAGTAATAAACGCGGCCTCTTGCGCACTGTTTTTGCCTCGGTCCAAGTTTTCGTCCTGCTTTTTCTTTCGGCAGTTTCGCTCGAAATGACCCTTCTTACGGCAATAGAAACACTCGAGGCTCTTTTTCTTGCTCCGCTGCCCCTTCACACCGGAATCCTACGACTTGCGATTCCCGTCGGTACTCGCGGCAGCGAGCGCACTGGTGCGGTCTTCTTCGGCGGTGAGCCGGCTCTCTTCCTTGATTAATCTCTCCTGCAGATAATCAATCGTTTGGCTGCTCGAAGCAACGCTGTCCCACGCGGTTTGCAGGGCGTGATGCTTTGGAGGGAGACTTCCGAGAATTTTGGCCATTATCGATATTTCGGAAATCCTCTCTCCGAGATCACTCAAGGCGCTCGCCATATTTCTGACTTTGGCAACGTGCTGCACGACGGAAACACTGGGGGACATGCGGTATTCGTGGAAGCGCTGGGTAAGAACGAGCTTGTTCGAGGCGGATTTCTGTTCGTGAATGGAGCTGAGCTGATCCCACATTTGCTTTGCGCTCGTGCACGTCAGCAGGCACTCGAGCTGCGATTCTCCGATGGATGTGGAGATCAGGACCATCGCCTTCGCGTTGTCTTTCACCCATTGCTTGCGTGCACTTTGACTCGCCGCATCTGTCGCATCTGCCGGCACACGTCTCTCCCCTGAGACGACGTCGTAGACGCCGTTCGCGATGAGCAGGGCGGTCACTTGAAACTTCCAGGTCTGATAATTACTCCCGATGAGTTTCGTAATGTTCCTCGTCATCGTTTCTTCTGCCATCGTCGAACTCAACTCGCACGACACAAAGAAAGAGAAAAAAGGTCAAGAAAAATTTGGCAGACAATGCCGTAACTCGATCGCGATACCGATCTGCCACGCGGTGGGGAGTTACCGCGCGCGTCTTCCCGATCTTTCCGCGGGACTTCCTAAGTCTCTCCTTCCAGGTAATTTCAGGTGGGTACACGTCCTGGGCCCATAACCTGTTGCGATTATCTGGGAACGCACGGTTGCGAGAGATAGGGTAGCACAGAGAAATCACACCGTTATGTATGAAAGTCGCGTTTATTCTGGTGACGATATACACTCGCACGCCGGTAGTGTGTGTCCGCGACAGAATTCGGAGCAGGGGCACAGGTGATAAGAGAGGGGTGGTTTGGCCTATTTCGGCCCGCCTCGTGCCGACCTCGTGTCAGCATTCCTATCGGGAAAGTTCGAGATGCGCGAAAACTAATCGTCCTCAACATGTATTCTTATGTTTCCGAACCTTGCCAGCTTCCGCCTTCTTCTTGCAAAGCACTTACCTGTCCTTCCGTTTTGTTCGTGCAACAGCCACCTTTTGTATTTCTTTTATCGTAATAAATCAGTGGAAAAAGATATCCTTGGTTATTCTACGCCATCATAAATTCTTGGAATATGAATTTCCTATTGCTGAACTGGCTGCACTAGTTCTCCACATTGGAAGAAAAAAGATAAACTCTGAACTAGTGCAGCCAGTTCAGCAACAGAAAACAGACCCATTGATTCCCAAAATCCAAAATAAAGGGAGCTTTCCAGCAAGCGACACAAGTCGACACAAGCATCATTCTATCTTTCTTTTTTGGTAATGAGTAACAAAGATAAAATGATACTTGTGTCGCTTGCGGGACTTGGTTAGGTGGCGTGAGTGCAGAGTCTGGCCATGGCACGAAGGAGGACGGACGTGCTCCGTGATCGCTCCGCACAATGTGTCTAATAAGTGACCTTTAAAATTATATTTTCCAAAAAATACTGATACATGGTGATTCGTGCTGTGATTTCGAATAGACCGATATAAATTTTGTTATCTATATCTTAAGGATTGTTAAGATATTAACAATCTTATGTTTCATACGGCCACGCCTTTATATATGCCGCCGAGTGATGATTCGTCTATCAGCGTCTTTAAAACTTATTTTCTTGTAAAGACTGACACGTGACGATTCGCGTTGCTTTTCTGAATAGAATGACATAATTTTTATTATGGATTTTCTAATGATTGTTGAGACATTAATAACTTTATATTTCGTGTGGCAACGCCCTTTCACGTTGCTGAGTGATGCCTCGTGTCGTGCTCAAAGTGTTACGAAATATTCGCGATCCTTCTTCTATCTTTGGAGAAGCGAATATATTTTGATTCTGGGCACTAATAAGAACCCGCTGAAATGGATATTTTAATCATTTATATAATTTTTGATAGAAATCAGCACTCGCCTATGACACGTATGATACGATTGAAATGCATAAAGGGACGATGTTTCAACTATCTTATAGAGGACTTAATGGCTTTATAGGCTCCCAATTTATTTTCTATGGACGTAAATAATCTCATAATAACATTGTATACGACTCTTGTTGATGAGTTGATTGTTATGTGTTAATCAACGTTGATTTCTGTTCATCATTATGCCGTTGTGCGGCCATTTTGTGCCGTGCTGATGTGGCAATTCATCGCATAAAGTTAAGGATAGTGATCTTAATGAACAATTGGCTGACTGACGTTTTGTGCCGACTCGTCTTCTGGCTGATCTCCGTGTTTCTACGCGTATATGAACACGGGAGTCTATAGGCTTCGGCTCTTCGTGAGGGCGGGCATCCGCGTGTGTATGGTGATCGGCACCGTCGGGCCGCTATCCTGCCGGTCGTGTGACGGGTGATGAACACGATGAACTCTAATATGCTGCTGCATGCGATTCATCAGATAGACTGGCTATTTAGACGATTATTCATGTCGTGACGGGTGCTGCGGACTTCACCCGGATGAGGTTCACGCGTATGAGCCGTTTTCGTCGGTTTGGTCCTACTTAACCTCAAATCTGATACGCGACTCGTGTGCATACGTTTCGCGAAGTTCCACACACTCGTGTTCATGACTCTTCCCGGGGGATCATTCTTGTCGGGGTTTGTCGGGTCATCATGACGCATTGTGTCTGTGTGCTTAATTTGGTGCGAAACCCACGTCAGATTCTAGTATAATACTTGCGTTACATAATGTTAATAATGCAGCTATGCGTTTTGATAAATTAGCAATGTGACTTGTTTCGCGTCTATCTAGTCATAAATGCGCTTATACCGAGTACATAATATTAAATCTGCGACGATATTATTTATTGAATGATATTGTTAATATAGATAGGTTCGTGAAACATGCGTTTTTTCGCAGTATTATCATTCCGATGAGAGAAATTCTGTATGTTCCTTGTTCAATATGTGGCTGTTGTTGTGGAGTCTATCCTTGTTATGGTGTTTTACTGTATCCAATGTTTATTGCTGGCAATAAATAAGTGAACATGTGTATACATTATATTTATCAAACAATCACATACATATACACAGGTCCATTCTGGCCTATTGTAGGTTATGAGAGTATTTGCCCGCAGTGAATATTGCAATTTGTGATTTGTACTTTTTGTGTTTCGTTTTAGATACGGTGAGGTCCAGAAAATACATTAAAAATACCCTGCACGTGGATCGGCACATTATTTATTTTTAATTATTTCTATTATAACATTATATAATATTATTATTCCCACGTGCGGGTCGGCTGAAGCTGTGTTTAATTTGCAGGACCCAGGAATGAAGAAACAAATACGGATTATAAACAATCTCTGATTGATCTGTTTATTTATTTATTAACAATACATGATTATACACTGTTATTGGACCTCTCCGTTTTGTTGTACGTTTTGTTGCACGTTTTGTTGTATGTCTTTTGGAATTTATATTCACTCACAATTATATTTCCATCCTTACGCACATTTCCTTAATCACTGCACGGTAAGAGAACGATGCTATTGCTTACTATTGTTAACTGATAGTCACAGGTTAGAATCTTGATGCGCGAGCGATCTTCTGATTTGTGATCAGGAATTACAAGATGGGTAATTCTTGTTCCTGATCTAGGGACTTTTGATGTTATGATCACATGTTCACATGTATAATGACTTATATGTGGTATTTAGTGGATCTTGCTGCAACTGAGATATTTAAACTCGAGTGATAATGTTATATTGAATAAATATATTTGAAATCGATCAATGAAGACTTTGCTCTAGATCTTTCTAGCGGAATTACGTAATATTTTCACAATTACTGTTGCGGAACAGTTCCAATTATTTAAGTAATAATATGCTGTATAAACATACTTGGAAACGCTCGTTGATGTTTTTGTCCTAGTATAGTTTGGTGAACGGATTATGGAATTTTTCCATAATACTTTTGTGGAACAAACTTAATCTGTCAAGATAATATGCTGTATATACAGGGTGTATCAGAATGTTTGGTACTTTTTTCATATTTAGATAGAGCGAGCCAAACTGAGTCGAAAAGTCATGTACCATTTTGCAATTTTCGCAATAGTTGATGAGTTATTAATGATTAAAAATCACCGTATTGGCCCGGCCCACCACCAAATCCAAGCGCGCGGCGAGATGCGGCCGCCCCGCGGTCGGCGCGCGGGCAGTTGTTTACTTCAAGCGGCACGAGCGGCGCGTAACGCCGGGCCCCCGTCCTGAGCGATGATAGTTTCTCGCCTTTTTTAAATAGAAATAAAATTTTCTAACAACATAGAAAAATTTTTTGTGCGTACTTATGTACATACGTGTGTACATGCATACACAGTAAAATATCAATTGTACTGCTTAAAAAAGCGATTACTCAATTTACTTTTTTTCTGTTAGTAAGTAACGGTTGTCTTTAAGAAAGAATATTTTCTTGATAATAGTCTTAAAATGTACAAATTTTAGAAAGAGTCTTTATCATGTACTCGAAAGAAGAATTTATACTCCTTCAAAGAACATAATAAAATTTTATTAAAGAAAAGTCAAAATAATAAATAAAGTAATATGAGGACCCTCGAGATTAAAATAGGAGAAGTCAAGGCTATGAGGGTCAGACGCAGATCACAGTGCGTAATATCAGAAATAACTGACTTATTTGTCGTTTTAATACATTACATCGATCCGTACGTTTCGGCTCAGCTTTGAGCCATCTTCAGCGGTAGTTACAGAAGTTAAGTTACACGTTCTCCGTACCGTATGGTGAGTTTACTGATTCAAAGTATCAGAAACATAGACCAATTGATCCATATCTGTAAATTTGTTCAATTAATGTTGAGATATTAAAAAGATCTCTTAGGAAACTCACCATTCGGTCTGAAAAACGTGGAATACAGAGCCATGTACATAATGAATACTCTCTGCGAGAAGACTTGACGATCTTGTCGACACGACACACAATGATATGAAAGGTCTTGCAAGAAGAGGCATGTCGTAGGTCAACACACCGGCGAGGATTATAACATAGCATGATTTGACACCGTCTCAAAATGACACGGATTTTTTGCATCATGCATATGTCACGGTTTTGAGCAAATTGTAATCCATGCTCATGAACTTGGTCGTTGGCAAATCGGGGTTTTACTATTGGTACATGCAATATTGTGACGGTGTCAAATCGTGCTTTGTTATAATCCTCGCCGATGTGTTGACCTACGACATGCCTCTTCTTGCAAGACCTTTCATATCATTGTGTGTCGTGTCGACAAGATCGTCAAGTCTTCTCGCAGAGAGTATTCATTATGTACATGGCTCTGTATTCCACGTTTTTCAGACCGAATGGTGAGTTTCCTAAGGGATCTTTTTAATATCTCAACATATTATTTGAACAAATTTACAGATATGGATCAATTGATCTATGTTTCTGATACTTTGAATCAGTAAACTCACCATACGGTACGGAGAACGTGTAACTTAACTTGTGTAACTACCGCTGAAGATGGCTCAAAGCTGAGCCGAAACGTACGGATCGATGTAATGTATCAAAACGACGAATAAATCAGTTATTTCTGATATTACCCCTTATGAAAAAAAACTATTGACAGCGAATTAACTATTGGACTTTCAATAGTTAACTATTAAATTTGAATAGTACGTACTATTCAAATCTAATAGTTATCCAATAGTTAATTCGCTCTCAATAGTTTTTCAATAGTTTTTTTTCATAAGGGACGCACTGTGATCTGCGTCTGACCCTCATAGCCTTGACTTCTCCTATCAAAATAATTAGCAAATCGAATTTTTGTTTTAATTTTATATTCTTAACTGAAGAACTGAATAATTAGAATTTAGAATATTATTTATTTTAAGTAATATTATCAAGAAAACATTTTTTGTAAAGATCATCGTTACTTAAAGGAAGAGAAAATTGAGTAATTGGTTTTTTTAGCACTAGAATGATATTTTTTTGCGTGTGCGTATACGGCCGTTTTGCTATTTAATATCATCATAAAAATACTACCAAATTAAATTGATACTCAAAGAAAAGAAATTATTATTATGTCCAGATACTTATAATTCATCGAATTATTATTAAGCTATAATTGAAAATGCAGAATTAAAATTATGTCTAGACAAAATATTAATTCTGAATTTATTTTATGTTATGACATAAAAATTTTTCGGGAATTAAAATTATGTACATAATTGTAATTCACGAATTTTACTTATGTACACAATTTTGATTCTTAAATTTTTATTACGTACATAATTGTAATTCTCGAATTACTCTTTTTCTTTTAGTAAGTAACGGTTATCTTTAACAAAGAATATTTTCTTGATAATAATCTTAAAATGTACTTATCACAAATTTTAGAAAAAGTCTTTGTCATGTACTTTGTCATGTACTTTGTATGAAAAAAGAATTTATACTCCTTCAAAGAACATTATAAAATATTATCAAAGAAAAGTCAAAATAATAAGTAAATCGAATTTTTGTTTTAATTTTATATTCTTAATTGAAGAATTAAACAATTAGATGCCTCTTCTTGCAAGACCTTTCATATCATTGTGTGTCGTGTCGACAAGATCGTCAAGTCTTCTCCCAGAGAGTATTCATTATGTACATGGCTCTGTATTCCACGTTATTCAGACCGAATGGTGAGTTTCCTAAGGAATCTTTTTAATATCTCAACATTAATTGAACAAATTTACAGATATGGATCAATTGGTCTATGTTTCTGATACTTTGAATCAGTAAACTCACCATACGGTACGGAGAACGTGTAACTTAATTTCTGTAACTGCCGCTGAAGATGGCTCAAAACTGAGCCGAAACGTACAGATCGATGTAATGTATCAAAACGACGAATAAATCAGTTATTTCTGATATTACGCACTGTGATCTGCGTCTGACCCTCATAGCCTTGACTTCTCCTATTTTAATCTCGAGGGTCCTCATATTACTTTATTTATTATTTTGACTTTTCTTTAATAAAATTTTATTATGTTCTTTGAAGGAGTATAAATTCTTCTTTCGAGTACATGATAAAGACTCTTTCTAAAATTTGTACATTTTAAGACTATTATCAAGAAAATATTCTTTCTTAAAGACAACCGTTACTTACTAACAGAAAAAAAAGTAAATTGAGTAATCGCTTTTTTAAGCAATACAATTGATATTTTACTGTGTATGCATGTACACACGTATGTACATAAGTACGCACAAAAAATTTTTCTATGTTGTTAGAAAATTTTATTTCTATTTAAAAAAGGCGAGAAACTATCATCGCTCAGGACGGGGGCCCGGCGTTACGCGCCGCTCGTGCCGCTTGAAGTAAACAACTGCCCGCGCGCCGACCGCGAAGCGGCCGCATCTCGCCGCGCGCTTGGATTTGGCGGTGGGCCGGGCCAATACGGCGATTTTTAATCATTAATAACTCATCAACTATTGCGAAAATTGCAAAATGGTATATGACTTTTCGACTCAGTTTGGCTCGCTCTATCTAAATATGAAAAAAGTACCAAACATTCTAATACACCCTGTATTTATTTGTAATTGATTACTGACGATTGCTGTCCCTGTGCGTTTCTATGACAAAACAAAATAGAAATAAAACAGATCAAAATTCTCACAAATGCCGGGCAATTTTGACTTTAACTAGTTAAAGAAATTTCTACAATCTTGTTCAAATATATATTTATGATATACGAGTTTTCTGATGTTGATTCTCATATCTTAGAATTAACTTCCGATCAGTATGAAACACGATATTCCCAGAGTGAACTTAATTCTACTTAAACACAACATTTTGTTTAACATGTGTTTCTGCGTTTCGGGCTCACTCTGTTGAGCAATCTTCTTCCTAACTTAATTTCACTTTATGCCATGTATGGGCTTGTCTTTACGAGCAATCTTTCTTGGCTAATCCTTTTGCGTTTTTCTCGTCGTACGCGCAGGATTGGCTTACATCTATATAGACACCCTGCGTGTTGCTCATGATCTACGTAGGGATAGTCTCTAAATTATAGCCGTACATCAGGTTATAGGATGCGTACCTGGGCAGTGCACATTCTTTTGTGAGCGGTCCATTGATATGCGCCTGGACAACGCATATCTCTTATGCTGTCCTAGGGGAAGGCCACCCCAATAAAAAACCAATACTCTTGCATGAATGGACACTGATACGGAAAAAAACTTACCACCTCAGGGTGATCGGACACCCAGAGGTAGGCGCGGGGAGGGTACGGTCCCAGCCGTCCCCGTGTCGTTGGATACTGTTCCAGAATCAACCAATGGGCTAAATGAAAAAGGAAAAAAAGATAAAAAAAAAATTAAAAAAAAGGAAACTGAAACTGAAGCGAGCATAACCACCGAAGAGGCCAACTTACGTCCGGAGTGGACGATAAGTAAAGCGGCCAATGATCAACGACGGGGATCTGCGGAGCCTGATCCTGCTGTTGTTTTGGCAAGGAAAATAGCTTATTCGGACCATTTGGATCGTCCTGCTTCTCCAGTTTCTGAAACGCATCGTGGTAACGAAGCAGACGATGATGAGGATCTCGTTCATTTCAACGTGGGAACCAAGCAGGGACACAATGTAGATGGTAGGGGGTCCACACATAATCGGAGCGTAGGTACCTCAGTTGGAGATCCAATAGTTATGGACGACGACTCGGATGTGGAGGACACCGTGGGGATGATGACGAGGTCAAAGAGAAAGGCGGAGACGTCCCCTCTCTCCCAAGGTTCGGTGGGGACACCTCACTCTCAGGGCCTTAGGTCTCTTAAAAAGCCTAGGAAGTCCCGAATCAAACCGAGAGATCCAGCTCGGTCGCCGGTCTCCCTGGATGGCCGAACTAGGATGGAGATCGTACCACCGGAGGAGCTGAATAATTTAGACACTAAAAAATTGTCGGACCTTATTTCGGAGACTCTTGAAAAAATCGAGATGATTCGGTCGGAAAGCAATAGCCTCAAGGGACCGTTGAGTGGCTCCGTCAAGGGTGGACTGCTCAACGTTTCCGAGGTGTGTTCTATCCTTTTTAACAGATTAGAGTCAACTGGAGACACTTCTTCTTCTTCTTTGAGAGCTCAAAACCTTGAGCTCTTAGCGCAATTACGAGCCCTCAAACGTGAGGAAGAGAGGAATAAGAGAGAACAATCATTAATTAAGGAAGAAAATGCTATGCTGAAGAGGGAAATGGACGTCCTTCGAGAGCGTCTCACTAGGCTCGAAAAGGCTTCGCCGACTTCGATCACTTTGGATCTCCGCTATGCTGATTTACAGGAGGAAAATAATAAATTAAGAAATGAACTGGAAGCCCGTTGTGCTGCTTCGGACTTTCTCATGCCCGTGTCCCGTCCTCCCCGGAGAGAGACGATGCCTTCTTCTCCTCTTAAGAAACCTTCTATGGAGCAACGTCATACGCGATCTGAGTTTCCTTCACTTGCTCGGACAAGGCCTAATGTCCTTAGCAATCAGCTACTAAAGGAAAATGATCGGGTCTTTTCTAGTGAATCCGGTACAGATTCCCGTACAGGAAGGAAATATAGCGCGAAAAGGACCCCCCGTGGCGGTCCAATCAGGGCCAAGATCCCTTCGGATCGCGACGCTGAGACACCTGAGAGGAAGCGTACCGGCTCCTCTGGAGCCGCCTATGCTTCGAGCGAAAGGGAGGAGCTTGACCAGAAACTGCTCCAGATTAATGGTCAGATGGAGCTCCTTGCCGATCAGAGACGTCAATTGAGGGCGAGACTAGCGGCACACTCGGATGGTCCCCCTATGGAGGAACCTACTAAGGATAATCGGAAGGTTCGAAATTCTGGAAATGCGGATAGTGGCATGGGACGAGTGGCTCGTCGAGCCCCCACATCCACAAACACAGCGACTCCCGGTGCTGATGGAGTCCGTGGAGCCCCTCGCCGTAGACCTCCAAGCTCCGCGGCGATTACGATTACCAGCATGGACTCAAAAACGTCGTACGCGGATCTCTTGAAGAAGGCAAGAGACAATATCAAGTTGGACTCTCTCGGTATAGAGAGGTCAAAGGTTCGACGTGGAATAAACGGCGGGATGATCATCGAGATTCCTGGAGCGGATGGTGCCGCTAAGGCAGATGAATTATCTAGAAAACTGAAGGAGGTTTTTGGGAACTCAGCCGCTCGAGTCAATAGGCCCACAACCATGGGCGAGCTGAGACTGTGAAATTTCGATGATTCAATTGACAAGTTCGAAATCCTGAACATCATTTCAAAAACAGGAAACTGCGATGAGGCCAGTATTAAGATTGGTAATATCAGACCATTACGTAACGGATTAAATTCCATTTGGGCCAAATGCCCATTAGCCTCTGCTATCAAGGTGAGCTCTACGGGGAGAATTAATGTTGGATGGACAGTCGCTCGCGTTGAGCTTCTAGAATCTAAGCCGGTCCAGTGCTTTAAGTGCTGGCGGTTCGGACACGTAAGAAATACGTGTGCACACCCGGAGGACCGAACCGGGTCATGTTTTAAGTGCGGATCTCGGGAACACCGGATCGAGAACTGTTCTGCAGATCCCCACTGCGTGATCTGCGCAGATAGAGGCATACAACCCAACCATCGCCTGGGATCTTCCCCCACTTGTTTTAAAGATGTAGTTCGAAGGCCGCGCGCCAATAACGCCAATCGACAAGCGCAATGACCACCTTCATTCAGGTCAACCTAAACAGGAGCAGGATAGCGCAGGACTTGCTTCTACATCAGGCCGAGGATCTGGGGGCTGCCGTGTGCGTGGTTTCCGAGCCAGCTCGCACACCCAGCTCTTAGCAATAGTTTAGCAGCTACAACGGCTTAGCTGCCGTGCACGTTAACCCTCGCATTGCGGACTTCCCGGCGGTCCTGGCTGCGAAAGGACAGAATTCAGTTGTCGTAAAATTCGGTAGTACGTATATCGTATCCTGTTATGTCTCGCCGAATATAAACCGCGCTGGCTACTCCAGCTTCCTTGACGAGCTGACCAATTTGTGCTTGTCTGCTGTGAATAATAGAATTCTCATCTGCGGAGACTTCAACGCCCACGCGCGCTTATGGGGCTCCGCAGCTACGGACTTCAAGGGAGACCTCTTAGAGGAATGGTCCGCACACATGGACTTCAGACTCCTGAATGTAGGAAACAGACCTACTTTTGTTGGACATCAGGGCCAATCCATCATAGACTTTACGTGGGCTTCTTCTGATTTGTCTGCCCGAGTGAGGGACTGGTCTATACGCGACGATATAGCGTCATTATCAGACCACCTATACATTACTTTTTCTGTGTCTGAGTCCATCGCTAGGCCCTATAAACCTTCGCAACCCACTCGATGGAATTTCAAAGAAATGGATGTCGAGCTGTTTAAAGCTGCCGTCGAGTGGAGATGCGCTGTCACCCCTGAAAATGAGAAGTATTTCACGAGTGTGCCACCCGATCGCTGGATACACGAATGCTTCTCCGACGCCTGTGCGGCCGCTGTACCTCGCCTTCGCGCGTCTGCGCGGGGACCTCCGGCATACTGGTGGAGTGCGGAGATCGCATTGCTTCGCGAAGCGGCAAATGAGGCCAGAAGAGCTTGGACCCGAGGTCGACCCCGGGATTCGCCTGAGATATTGGAATACAAGAGGACGACGTATCTCCTTGCGAACAGGGAGCTTAAACACGAAATCCGTAGAGCTAAGAGCAGGGCTTGGCAGGAGTTGATTGCCACCTTGGATGATGATCCCTGGGGGCTCCCGTATAGAGTCGTCTTAAGTAAGCTGCGTAGATCCACTCCGGGTCTTACTGCCTCTCTTGAGCCCGATGTACTGCGAGAATTAATGGATAAGCTCTTCCCACCGGGTAATCCGCTTGTCCCGGTGGACCTTGGCGACTGTGAGGAGGACCGAGAACCTGTCACCACTAAAGAGGTCACGCGGGCTATCGCGGCTAAAATTAACACCTCCACGGCCCCTGGCCCCGACGGACTTAGAGCTACGGTTCTTAAGAGGCTTCCCAGGACGATGCATGCCAGATTGGCTCAATGCTTCAACTTCTGCCTCAAGCACGGAACTTTCCCATCTAACTGGAAAGTCGCGGACCTCGTGCTCATACCAAAAGAGGAAGCCGTTCCCGGCGATATTCCGAAGGCTCGCCCCATCTGTCTTCTTGACGAGGTGGAGTTAAATTAAAAAATGTGACAAATTTGAAAAATCTGATTACGCCATTGTAAAGAGCACAAAAAGCCATAAACATTTTGTACAAATTTTTTGTCGTTACGCCTTACATGTTCGAAGATATTCGCAAAAAACTATAAAATCCGTTATTTTCGAGGGGTTGTTTCAACCCCTAAACGTCGAGATACGCCGCAAAAAAAAACACGTGTCTAATGTTTTTTGATGCTCAACAACATATTCAAAACGCATCCAAATCGGGTAGGTTCCAAATCGGGTTTTTTCAACCAATAAACGTTGAGATAAGCAGCAAAAAAAAATACGAGTCTAATATTTTTTGATGCTCAACAACATATCCAAAGCGCATCCAAATCGGGTAGGGACACTTCCGACCGTTCCCTTGTTAGTGAAATCCATCATCACTGAAGCACGTGCGCAGGGTAAAGTTGTAATGGCATTTTCATTGGACATCGAAAATGCCTTTAATTCGGTCAAGCACCCTGCTATAAGAAGAGCCCTCCGGGTTAAGGGCTTCCGCCGATATCTGCGTCGCATCATCGACGATTATCTTACGGGCAGATGGGTGAGATATGTCACCCCGGATGGGACGCGCCGCAGGAGGAGGGTCAATAGGGGGGTCCCACAGGGCTCGGTGTTGGGCCCCCTCCTCTGGAACTTGGCCTTTGATGCTGTACTTGGAACAATCCTGTACGAGAACTGTCACTTGGTCTGCTATGCGGACGACACCTTGCTCGTGGTAGTTGGTGACAGCTACGACGAGGTGTGCACCGATGTTCTGGATTGCCTGGAACATATTCTCGTTAACATCCGTCTGCTGGGATTGAGGGTCTCCTGGTCTAAGTCCGAGGCCATTTTATTTGGCCGTCGCCCCCGAGACGCCTATATTGAAGTGGAGGGCGTCAGGATAAACCTCTCCAACAACATGAAGTACCTCGGTGTCTATTTTGACACGCGGCTAAATTTTTGTAAACACTTTTCGTATGTGGCCTCTAAGGTCACGAGGGTTGGCCGTGCGCTCTGCGGCATTCTGCCTAATTTGAGAGGTCCTATCGAGGCAAAGAGAAGACTCTACTATTCCGTAATCACTTCGATTATTCTTTACGCGGCCCCGATTTGGAGTGGGGAATTGTTGGCATTGGGTACTCAGCGGCGTCTGCTATGCCGTGCGATCCGCCTCACTGCGTTACGTACAGTGATGGCTTACCGCACGGTCTCTTATGAGGCCGCCACATTGCTGGCTAGGGTTCCGCCCATTCATATTTACGCGGATTATCTTCGACGCGTATATCTGCGACTTAAAGCCTTGAAGGACACTGGGACATATTACACTGATGCCCCTTCTGAACTCCGCGA
This sequence comes from Temnothorax nylanderi, assembly GCF_030848795.1. NCBI lineage: Eukaryota > Metazoa > Arthropoda > Insecta > Hymenoptera > Formicidae > Temnothorax > Temnothorax nylanderi. The sequence goes on along the minus strand of NW_027249286.1, from coordinate 251,636 downwards.
CGAGGAATGGTTGGCCCTCAAAGGACAATGGTCTGCATACATTCGGCAAGAACACCTGCCTGGAAAACGAACGAGGGAAGCAATCTCACCCAGCTTTGAAGCGTGGATTGACAGACGAACTGGCTTTCTGATTTTCCGGTTGACTCAGTTCCTGACTGGCCACGGCTGTTTCGGGTCTTTCTTACATCGGATCCAGAGGGAAGAGACTCCTGTTTGCCGTTACTGCGACTTGGAAATCGATACAGCGGAGCACACCCTTGCGGTGTGTAACCACTGGAGCCTCGAACGCGGCGAACTAACGGCCGTGGTTGGTCAGGATCTCTCCTTGGCTACGCTGGTTGCAGCGATATGCGCTAGCCGTGAAGCATGGAACGCTTTTTCCTCGTTTGCGGAGCGCGTCCTTCGGAGGAAGGAAGAGGACGAAAAAAGGCGCCAGCAGGAGCTGTTGGATGGGAATGCTGCGAGACGCGTTCCCTAACTGGATGACTTGCGTGGCTTGCGTTGCCTTACTGCGTTGCGTTATATTGTGATATATTTTGCGTTTGCGTTCTGTCCCTGCGTTGGGACTTTGCGGATGTTCGTCTCCCCCGCCCCTTCCTCTCCTCCTACTGTGCGGGGGAGCCGTGGGGGTGGGGGGGCGTGTACTCTGGGGCTCGGCTCGATGCTTCGCCCTTGGTCTTTACCTCCGCGGATTTGCCTCTGGCGTGGTGTGGGTGGGCGTCGGACGCCGGCCGGCTTGCGGGCTTTCCTCCTCCTGGGGTCCGGCGCATCGCCTGGTGCGATGCTCCCGGATCCCTGGGGGGCTGGCAGCTCGGGGGCGGTCGGCGCTCGTCGCCCTTCCCTGCGCCTCGCTGGTTGCTGCCGCGGGGGTTATCATTCGTGTGGGAATCCCCGCCGTTGGGCCGCGGGGTCCTCCTGGGGTTGGTCGGCCGTGGCTTGCCGCTCGCTGCTGTTCGGACTCCGACCCCACTGCTTCGCAGTGGGACTCGTCAGCCCTTCGTGGCGGCGGTCTGCGGTCGGCCGTCCCCTGGGGGATTTCCGTCTCCCGCGGCGGGGTTTCCCCTCTTTCTGTTCTCGTGCCCTTCCCCTGGACCCTGGGTCCGCCCGGGGTCTAGGGGAGGGGCACAATCCTTCTCCCTAGCCGAGTATCTCGGCCTACTGTAGCGGACTTCGAGTTCGCTTTATGTTTGGTGCAGGGTCTGTGTCCCTTATCGTTAGACGAGTGCGTGGACTCGCACTCGTGTTTTTGTCTATGTGAAATCCCTCTACGGATAGAGGGGGTTCCTGTTCGCTTAGTTCGTGCACGTCCTAGTCCGTGTGCGTCTGTTATGGGGTGTGGACTTCCCCGGGCGAACCCTCCTCGTAGCCGATGAAGGGACCCCCTCGATGCGGTTGTTGGCGTCTCGGCGTCACACCGTTATCGTGCGGGGCCCCCGAGGTGATGGGATGATGACGCGCGTGCGCTCATCATCCGATTAGGGACGGTCTTTCTCTCGGGGATCAAAGCACTCCTATGTTGACCTACCGTGTGTCTTTCGTGTAATTGTTACGTGTATCCGGGCGTCTCGGCGCACGGACCGTCTCGTCACGTGATGTAATACCTCGTGTCTCCCGCGTGTCGTGACTATGGTCCATTGTCCTGTGTTTCAGGGAGAGTGTTTTTAGTGTGTGCAAGCCCCACATAACCCGGTGGCCGGGGCCGGGCGTGCGCGAGGAATTTTCACTCTTCCAACGGGAAACAAAAAAAAAGTGGCGTGAGTGCGTGCGAGCGTGAGTGACTGCGCGCATTTTAGACTAGTTTTAGAGAGATAAGTAGCGAAAGTAAGGTAAGGAAGAGTAGATTAACAAGGTTGGAGGTTTATGTAAGAGTGGAGGCGACAAAGGGCGAGTAATAATAGGGTAAGAATTCGTTGTGGAAAGACGAGCGAGCGCGAGAGGTTATGGCGGGCAGAGAAGCGGGAAGCACGGGAATCGCGGGAAAGGCAGTTAAGACAAGGCAGGATAGTAAGCAGTGGAAATTAGTTACGGAGGAAAAGGATAATGGTAAGAAAGTAACGTTTAGGTTAGAAGAGGGTAAAGGAAAAGGGGATGAATGGCAGAAAATAGGGAAGGATTTATGTGAACAGCTCAGCAAAGAACTAGAGAGGGTGTGGGAAGAAAGTATAAGGGAGATTAAAGAGAAAATAGAGGATTTGGAGAAATGTGTAATGGAAAGGTTAGAAGATATAGAAAAGAAGGTATGCATGTACGAAGAGAGAAGCGAAGGGGGGAGGAACGAGCGTAATTAGTGATAAGGAAAGCAGAGATAATTATAGTAGAAGAGGGAGTACTTACGCGGGATCCTTCTCGGAGTGCAGCGAAGATAGGTTAAGTAATTGGGAAGTAGGCAAGATTAAGAAGTGGGTGGCGGATAAAGATAGAGGGAGGAGAAGGTGCAATATAGTGATAAAAGGTATAGCATTACCGAAGGAAGTGGAAGGGGACATAAGGGGAGGTAGACAATGAATACAGGATTTTATAAAAGAAAAGTTAGAAGTAGAATGCAAAGTGGTAAGTAATAGGAACAGTGGGACGGTGTTAGTAGTAGAAATTGAGAGTGAAGAAAAGAAGAAGGAAATAATGAGAAATAAGAGTAAGTTAAAAGAGGAGGTAAGGTCTTTATAGAAAATGATTTAAGCTGGGAGGAAAGGAAAATACAGGAAAAATTGAATAGATGGGCCAAAGAGCAAAGAAATAGAGGTAAAGAGATAAAGGTAGGTTTTGGAAGGGTCAGAGTGGAGGGAGTCTGGAAAGTATGGACGGAGTTGGAAAAGGAGATAGGCAGAGAAAATAGAATGGAAGGTGAGGAGAGAGAGGAAGTTGGGGCAGGAACAAGGGTAATGAGAAGGAACAAAATGTCGTTTAAGCCAGGAAGGTGGCACAGGGGAGAGGAGCAAGGAAGGAGATAGAGGAAAGGAAAACCGAAAAGGGAGGGAAGGGCATAAAAGGGGGGAAAAGATGTTTATTTTGGAACACAGCGGGTTTAGTAAATAAAGATAAAGAGTTTTGGAAATACATAGGAAAGTTTGATTTCATTAGTTTATGTGAAACATGGCTAGAAAAAGAGGGATGGGAAAAGATTAAAGACAAGCTGCCAAAAACGCACGAATGGACATGCAGCTATGCTAGGAAAGTAAAAAGAAGAGGGAGAGCAAAGGGAGGTTTTGTAATAGGCAAAAAGAGGGATTGGGGGAAAGCAGGTAGTAGGTTAATTAAGGAGGAAGAGGGGGATGTAGTGGTATCAGAAATAGGAGGAAAGAAAATTGTAGGATTTTTTCGGTGTACAACTCGGGGGGATAGAGAGAGTTGGAGGAAAGAATGAATAAGTTATTGGAGGACGAGGAGAAAGGAAGTATTATATAATAGGTGGTGATTTTAATATAAGCATAGGAGAGTTAAGAGGTTTGGACATAGAGGAGATGGAGTTGGAAAGGAGAAGTAAAGATAAGATAATCAGTAACGGAGGAAGGAATTTTGTAGAATGGGTACAAGAGAAAGGATGGTATATATTAAATGGAATGACAGAGGGAGTTGGGAAGGCGAATACACCTATGTAGGAGCTAGAGGTAGTACGGTAATAGATTATGCGGTAGTAAGTGAAAATGTGCACGAGAAGATTGTAAAATTTAGGATAGATGACAGAGTGGACTCAGATCATATGCCGTTAATTCTGGAAGTGGAAATAGAGGAAGAAAGGGGACAAGAGGAAGAAGAGGAAGGAGAAGCAAGAAAAGAAGAGGAAAACCTAGTTGTCTAGTGGGATAAGGATGCTATACAGAAGTATAAAGAGACGACGGAGGAGTTATGCAAAGAAGATGGACAAGTATGTAGATCGGTGGAGGAGAAATGGCAAAGAATTAAGCAAATTGTACATGGAGCAATGGTTAAAAGAAAGGTGAGAATCAAGAAAAAGGAACTAGGACATAAGGACTGGTGGGACAGGAGCTGTACTAGAAAGAAGAGGGAGGTGCATAGGATGTATAGGAGGTGGAGAAACGGCAAAAGGTACATAGAAAAGAAAGGAAAGCTGAGGGATCTACAGTTAAAGAAACAAGAGGAGAAGAGACGGAAGGAAGAAGAGGAGTTAAGGAAATTAAGGAAGGAAGCAGAAGTTTGGAAATACATAAATAAGAAAAGGAACAAAAAGGTATGGATAAAAATGGAAAATAATATAGACAAGAATGAATGGAGAGGGCACTTCATGGAGTTACCAGGAGGGACGGAAGTGGACAAGGAGGATGAGAGCAGGAAGAGCACAAGGCATCAAGAAGAAAAGGGGGAAGAGGAGGACGAAATTACAGAAATGGAGATCAAATTGGCGTTGAAGAAATTGAAGCTAAAAAAGGCTGCGGGAGTAGACGGGATCCCAATGGAGACGTGGAAATATGCGAGTGGGATTTTATGGAATAGGCTGGTGGATTTGATAAGACAAATATGGAGAGAAGGAAGGATGCCCTCGAATTGGAAGAAAAGCATAATAGTGCCACTATACAAGAAAAGAGATCAAGAGAGGACGGGTAATTATAGAGGTATCTCGCTATTAACCAGTCATGGATGTACGGAGGAGTTCCAGACATCAAAAGGAGTAAGACAGGGATGCGTAATGAGTCCACTTCTGTTCAATCTGTATATAGCGGATTTAGCTGAGGTAATGGAAAAGAGAGGAATAGGAGGAATAGAGGTAGATAAGATTAGGGTTTGGAATTTAGAGTATGCGGATGATATTGTGATGGTAGCGAGAAATAGGGATGCATTGATAGATATGATGAGCACACTGAAAAGATTCCGAAAGGAAAGAAAATTAGAGCTATGTACAGAGAAGACAAAGATTTTAGTGTTTAATAGGAAAAGAAAAGAAGGCAAGGAGGTATGGAAATGAGGTGAAAAATATATAGAAGAGGTATAGACTTTTAAATACTTAGGATTTACGTTTAATAAGAATGGTAACTATAAGGATCACATTAAAGAATTGATGAAAAAAGGTAGGATGGCGGTTAGAAAAGTCTGGGAACTAGGAGAAAGAATATGTAGGGAGAATTTCTTAAGGAAGTGGATGATGTTTAAATATTTGGTGCAGAGTGTTATGGCTTATGGGGTAGAAATTTGGGGGTGGGAAGAGAAGGTAGAGTTAGAGAAAATAATGATGGACTATATTCGTTGGATATTTGCTATAGAATTTTGTACACCAAGGTATGTGATATCAAGGGAAATAGGCTTGGATAAATTAAGGTTGGGATGGGGCATAAGGGCAATGAGATATGAAGAAAGAATTTTAAAAGGTATGGGAGGAGATATTGTAAAGCACTGTTGGAAGGAAAAGGAAGCTTATGGGTGGAAGGATATGTATAGTATTGTGTTGGCGAATTTTTATGTTTTCCGGGCGTAACTCCGGTTCGCCAATTGGCGTAAGATGCCGGGTCGACCCCGACAGGGATTCGACGTGCGGTTTGAATGAGACACTTGATTTGGGAGGAATGCACAAATATCGTTTAATTGTCAGGTTAATACAAATGCTGGTTGCCGCGCTCTCATGTGAGCACGACACTCGGCGCGCACGTGATTCGATGAGCGCTGATCACGTGATACGAAAGTGTTCGTAGAGCGCGGAGGCGATGGCAATTAAAACGCGCAATGTAGCTTGCACGTGATGAACGCACTTGAGGCGTTATACAGCAGTCGCACTTGTTCGTAACACAAGACGCGAGAATGTTCACAAAAGTCGGCTCGATCACGATGATCGAGCGCACAATGGCGAGGCACGCAGGGTGACTTATACGCGAATGTTCACTGCTCGCTGAGGCGAGAGCGAATTGCAGCACGCACGAACGGCGCGATAATTAGCGGTGCTCTGACAGAGCAGTAAACTCGGATGCACGACGGTATTTTTGAGACCGCGTGAACCGGAGTACGTTAACGGAAGCACGACGGTATACGACCTCGTGAACCGGAGTACTTTTTGCTACTGACCGCGAACTCTCGTGTTTCGGGAGCTTTCCTTTGCGCGACGCGTATCGACCAATCACCTGCGTTTCCGGGATCATGCGATCACGGCATGACAGGATCGATACGTGCCGCGAGAGACTTCGCGGTGAGGGTTGACGGGGGGAGCGGCGCGAAATCCCTTCGTTCGGAGGGCGACTGACGGATGGCGTTACCGGTACGGTATTGATCCGCGATCGCGAGAAAATTACGGAACATATTGAGAGAGAAAGATATTACAACAGGAATGGATGGGGAATAGGCATACTGGAGGAACTGAGAAGAGAGGGAGCGAATTTAGAGAAAGAAATAATAAGTAGGGAAAGGGATAATCAGAGACAATGGGAAGGAAATAAAATCTTAGAGGCAAGGTATAATAAAAAATATAGAGTGTTAGATAAGTTAGATGGAGGTCCGGAATATTTAAAGAAAAATAATTTATAAAGGGTAAGGATAGGTGATGATGTGAGAGCTTTAGTAAAACTGAGATGCGGAAATTTGGAAGAAGCAAACAAATATTGGTTAGAAGAAGATTGTAAAAAATGTATTTTGTGCGGCGATGGCAATGACTGTATGGAACATTATGTAGAGGAATGTCAGACAGCAAGTGTATGGTTTAAGGATTTAGGTAATGACGGGACGGAGAAGTGGAAAAGGCTGTGGAGTGATGAACTAGATCTAAATAAAGGTAAGATGTTGCGGAAATTATGGAAAGAGAGAGAAAAGGAATTAAAAAAGAGAAAGGAAATAAATTAAGCCAAAGATAAGGTTGTGATAGATTAGGTTTAAGTAGTTAGGTTAGCTTAAGAGAGTAGTTAGTGTACGCATAATACGGATGGATAAGTGTGGATAAGATCTTTTAATTGTAAACCAAGTCCCTTCCTGGCTAATTTTTTATAAAGCTAAAGTAAATCAATTCTATCTTCTACTTGTGTCGTTTGCTGAAAAGCTCCCATAGATTATCATCCGCCTCGTAACTTCTTCATCCACAACCTTCAAATTTTCCAATCAATCTCATATAAAACCGAGGAAAATATATAAGATGTTAAGGCGAAATAGTTTGGCGCGCATCTGTGAATCGGCCTTTAGCCGGAAGCCGAGCATTCTCGATGCTGTGATCGGAGACGCTCGAGGATGTTCGGCTATAGTCGAGCGCGCAGGCGTCGCGCGCGCGACCACGAGCTGCCCCGCCGAGCGAGCAGTGTTGTCTGGAACGCCATTACAACCTGACCTCGTGTGAATAAAATAAAGTGCGAGCGTACGGTTCGAACAAGTTTATTTTATTCCGGCCACCCCCTCACCTCATATCTATATATCTACAACAGGTTATGGGCCCAGGCCAGCCTGAGCTGCGTTTTTGAGAGAGGTGTGGACGCGAGAGGTGTTTTCGTGGCAAGGGCGAAAGCGTGCGCGGGGCGGCCATTACTGTGGACCGCGTGGCTTCGTTTTGGCGGTGACGGTGCGCGAATCGTATCAGTCATGAGTGACGATATCTCAGCTCGTGGAGTGAAAAAGTTCGACGGGAATAATTTCCAAGCATGGAAATTCCAGTTGATGGCATTATTTTTCGCAAATGGCATCCAAGACATTGTAGACGGGACGAGAGCGAGACCGGCGACGGCCGCGTCGGCTGAATACAAAGCGTGGGTGCGTGAGAACGCAAAAGCGATGTTTCTCATCTCGTCGGCGATGGAGCCGAGGAAATTGGAGCCTCTCCTGGTGTGTGTGACCGCGAATGAAATGTGGACGAAATTGTGTCTGCTTCACGAGCAGAAATCGGAGGCTAATAAGATGGTGCTTCTGTAAAAATTTCACGAATACCGGATGTCGCCCAGTGATTCGATCGAGCAGCATATTGCAACGGTGCAAAATATGGCGGCTACGTTAACTGACGTCGGTGAGCAGATATCCAGCAACGCAATTGCGGCGAAGCTGCTGGCGAGTTTGACGTCCAAGTACGGGACATTGCGAACTGCATGGGATAGCGTTGATCCGGCTCGACAGACTCTCAAGAATTTGACCTCGAGATTGATCGGGGAGGAAATGCGGCTGAACTCAGAGAGTGAGGACGGTGCAACGGCCCTGGCTGTGTCGAAAGGAAGTCAGTTGAAGAAATCGGGTGAAAAGAAGTCCGGGAAGAAGAAACAAAAATCGAAAAAGAACGTTACGTGCTTCAAGTGTCACGAAAAAGGGCACTACGCGCGTGAGTGCGAAAAGTCGCGCGAAAAAACTGAAGGTGACAACAAAGACATATGCGATTGTGCTTTTATCGGGGAGTGCGGCGGGAGTGTGCAAAATCCAGTGGCGGGAAAGTGCTCGACGGAGATGTGCAGATCGATAAAAAAGATCTTGAGCGCGGATACGAAAGAAATCTGGCTCACCGACAGCGGGGCGTCGGCGCACATGACATTTCGACGCGAGTGGTTTTCCCAGTACACAGCCGTCGCGCAAGGCGGCACCGTCGTGCTCGGAGATAATGAAGAGTGCAGAGTTGTCGGTACGGGCAGTGTTACCATCACGAAGTATGTTGATGGCGCGTGGGAAAAGTCGCGTATTGACAATGTGCTGTACGTACCAAAACTACGAAAGAATCTTTTCTCGGTTGGCGCGAGTGTTGAACGAGGTTATAAAGTCGTTTTCGAACAAAATTCGGTGAATCTGGTGCGTGGTGGAACAGTCGTTGCAACTGGTGTTAAACAGAGTAATCGTGTTTACAGAATGCTGTTTAGAGTCGAACTACCAGTCGCTGCGGAGCAGGCAAACGTAGCTGCTGTGAGCTTGCGATTGTGGCACGAGCGTCTTGGTCACATTGATAAGCGTGCTATACGTGAACTAGTCTCGAAAGGGCTGGTGAAAGGTGTCGCGTTCAAGGGGTCCGACGACTTCTTCTGCGAAGCGTGTGCACGGGGCAAGTCTCATCGTTTACCATTCAAGAAAAGTGTTAACAAAGCAACGACAGTACCAGGCGAGAAAGTGCACACGGACGTGTGCGGGCCGGCAGAAGTGGAGTCACCAGGGGGAGCAAGATATTTCTTGACTTTCAAGGACGACTGCACAGGATTCAGGTACGTGTACTTTATTCGGCACAAATCTGACGTGTTTGACAGATTCAAACAATACGAGTGTCTCATCAGGACCAAGTTCGGTAAGCCGATGAAAGTTCTTCGCTCTGATAATGGGCGTGAGTTTTGCAACGAGAAGATGAACGAGTATTTGGCGGCACATGGCATCAAGAAAGAAAATACTGCTCCGTACACACCGCAGCAGAACGGGAAGGCGGAGAGGAACAACAGGACCATTGTCGAGAGCGCGAGGTCGATGCTGCATGGTAAAGATCTGCCTAAACATTTGTGGGCTGAAGCAGTGAATACTGCGGTGTACGTGTTGAACCGAACCGTGTCTTCTGGAAAGGAGGCGACCCCTTTCGAGCTGTGGAGTGGACAAAAGCCTGAGTTGGGACATCTGCGAGTTTTCGGCACGCGAGCGCTGGTGCACGTACCAAAGCAATTTGTGAGGAAGTTCGATTCTCGCACAAAGGCAAAAATACTTGTGGGCTACGAAAGTGAGTCAACAAACTATCGACTGTTTGATCCTGAGACAAAGAAAGTTGGAGTCTCGAGAGATGTCATTTTCGAAGAAAAATTAGGAAAAGCTGAGGTAACTGCAGACTCAGACGACGAGGTTTCAGTGAAACTCAAGAAGTGCGATATCCAGGATCAAGAAAAAGCCGACGAGGGCGCACGTTGCGAGGACGACGAAGAAGACGACGTCGAGGAGGTTCCTGTCGCGGGGAATGTCAATCCGCGTCAGCCAACGGATGACCCACCTGCAAGGAATCTAAGGGATCGCTCTGCAATTCGACTACCGCCACGATACGAGGTAGATATTGCTGAGTATGTGGCTCCAGGCTCATTTAATGAGGCCATGAGCAGCAGTGATGCCGCGCAGTGGGCACGTGCTGTCGACGAGGAGCTTCACGCTCACGAGCGCAATCATACGTGGTCGATTGTCCCAAGAACAACAGGTCAGAAGATCATCGATTCGAAGTGGGTGTTCAAGGTGAAGAAGGATCCCGAGAAAAATACAATGAGATTCAAGGCGAGGCTCTGCGCAAGGGGCTTCATGCAACGTGAGGGCATAGACTACTCAGAAACGTTTGCGCCGGTTGTGCGCTACGATTCGCTGCGGGTGCTGTTGGCGCTAGCAGCAGAAGAGGACCTGGAGCTTCAGCAGTTCGACGTGGAAACGGCGTTCCTGTACGGAGAGCTGGACGAAGACGTCTACATGGAAATCCCAGAGGGATTGATCATCAGCGGGGACAAGGAGAAGAAAAATTCATCAGCGAGTGTGGTGTGCAAACTCGACAAATCATTATACGGACTTAAACAAGCTCCACGATGCTGGAACAAGAAATTCGTGGCTTTTCTGAGTAAATACGAGTTCGTGGCCATCGAGGCCGATCAGTGTATTTTTGTAGGTCAGTTTGCGGGTGAAATAGTGTATCTCGCGCTCTTTGTGGATGACGGCCTGTTTGTGGCTAAAACTAAGACAATCTTAAGCTGCAATTTCATGGAGCGAAGAAAAGCCAGCGTTTTACCCCCACTCCATCAATTTTCGTCAAGTTGGCTTTACGGCGTTGCTTCGCTAAAAGTTCAACTGTGTTGAACTTTTAGCGAAGCAACGCCGAACGCCGAAAACACGACATCTTGGTCCAACCATGCCCAACAATTCTTCCAACTGAGTTGCGGTCATCCGAAAGTAATTGTGGAATCGTATGTCCTCCAATATTAACTTCGGGACCGACGCAAAGAAAAAACTATGTTTATCACGATTTTCGAAAATGGGTGCTACCCAAAACCTTTTCTTCGCGTATCTTCTTTTTTTTCATTAAATACATAGCAGCTATAGCGGCTATGCGTCGTCTCCTTACAACCTCTGCTGCAACTGTAGCTGCCACTGTACGTCTGTAATATTCAACGTACGCGATGTACTGTCTATAATAATTGGAGTACTCCATTTTTATTATACGTAGTTCTTCTTCTTCTAGGTTAAGTAGCGTTAGCTCTGCTTTTCAATGCCACTTTGCATTGCGTGAAGGGGTAATACGCCAGCTTTTCTTCGCTCCATGAAAAAGATAGAGGCGATAGCGTTAGCTGTTCTTCGCTGGCTTTACAGTGAGGTGGAGTGGGGATAAACGCTAGCTTTTCTTCGCTTGCGTGAAATTTCAGCTTTAGAGACAATTATTGATAGGCTAAGTCAATCTTTTCGAATCACAGTTGGTGACGCGTCCGTGTTTGTCGGCTTACAAATAAAGCGTGATCGTAAGCGCAAATCTTTTGTAATTCATCAAGCGGCGTACGCAGCTAAGATCGTTGATAGATTCAAAATGAAAGAGGCGAAAGCTGTTGGGATGCCCGCGGATCCGCATGTAGTACTACTCCCGGTGGAGAAAGAGGAGGGGAACGACGGAATCGTTCCATACAGAGAGGCCGTAGGATCGCTCATGTTTTTGGCAATAGTCTCGAGACCTGATATAGCTTTTGCTGTAAAAGTTATTAGTAAATTCGCGAACAAGCACGACGAGTCACACTGGCGTGCGGTAAAAAGAGTCCTCGCGTATGTGAACGCAACGATCGGGTACGGAATCGAGTACAAAAACGGCGATAGGCGTTCGACTCTCATTGGCTACTCCGATGCGGACTTTGCAGGTGACTTGGAGACAAGGCGCTCAACAACGGGATATGTGTTCTATTTTGCAAATGGTCCGGTCTCGTGGTCTTCGCAGAGGCAGAAGCTCGTAACGTTGAGCACGACTGAATCAGAGTATGTTGCGGCGAGTGCTGCAACCAGAGAAGCCATGTGGCTGAGAAAATTGTTGATAGGTCTAGGGCTCGAATGTAATAATGCGACCGAGTTATGTGTAGACAACCAAAGCGCGATTCGGCTTGTGAAGAACGCGGAGTTCCACAAGCGAACAAAACATATCGATATAAGATATCATTATATTCGAGAGAAATTCGAAGAAAAAGAAATCACGGTAAAGTATGTTCCTACAGAGGTGCAATATGCAGATGTGTTTACTAAGGCACTGCCGAGAGAGCGTTTTGTAATGCTTCGTGAAAATTTATGTATGCGTGAATTCTAGCGGATGCACTTAAACGGCGGTAGTGTTAAGGCGAAATAGTTTGGCGCGCATCTGTGAATCGGCCTTTAGCCGGAAGCCGAGCATTCTCGATGCTGTGATCGGAGACGCTCGAGGATGTTCGGCTATAGTCGAGCGCGCAGGCGTCGCGCGCGCGACCACGAGCTGCCCCGCCGAGCGAGCAGTGTTGTCTGGAACGCCATTACAACCTGACCTCGTGTGAATAAAATAAAGTGCGAGCGTACGGTTCGAACAAGTTTATTTTATTCCGGCCACCCCCTCACCTCATATCTATATATCTACAACATAAGATGAAAGTCGGGATGAAACTCGAGACCCCGGACTCGTCGATATTACGAGTCGACTGGTTCCACATGGAGCCATGCATCACCCTAAGCATATAAGTATAATATTTAAGTACAATAAAGGTTTACAAAGAGAATTGAGCTTATAATCAATTCATCGTTTATGCAAAAATTTATTAATATTATTATTTATTGACATATATATGTGACATTCCACGTCAAGTGGCCCCTCCCTCTGTCCAAAAATTGAAGCGACTTTAAATATTGAGTTTGGGCTTAAAATGTTCGTATAAGCGAGGGCTTTCGAAATTTGAGTGGCCTTTTTGACAAACTCCATAACCCCATGACCCCATAAGCAAAATAACCCAAAAACCTGATGAAGTGATCTTACAATATGATTTATACGACTTGTCTTATCTCAATAATCGCTTTAATTAAGCTGTTTGGCCCTAAAACCCTCATAAACTATTAACCCCATGACCCCTTGATCTTATAACCCTCAAAACCCCATAATCCCATAACCATATAGCACCATAAGCTTCTAAACCCCTATAATCGAAACCATCGCACTTTGATTATTTATCTTTCTATACCTCCGTAATCCTGTAATCCCATAACTCCTTGACCCTAAAACACCAAAACCCCATAACCCCATAACCCCATTCTAGAATATGCCCAATTACAAATTTGAATACGCATCATGTCTTACCTGCACAATGTCACGACTCATTCCAAAAACTGCATTACCATGTCGTCAGTATCCAAAAACTCCATAAAAATCATAACTTAATGAGTCTGACCTTGTAATCCATTCAAAATTAGTGTTTTCTCAAAATTTGTACTGGTTTTAGCGTTACCCATCCTGACCACGTGGAGGTACCAGTCCTCCCAGTACAAATTTTGAGAAAACACTAATTTTGAATGGATTACAAGGTCAGACTCATTAAGTTATGATTTTTATGGAGTTTTTGGATACTGACGACATGGTAATGCAGTTTTTGGAATAAGTCGTGAAATTGTGCAGGTAAGACATGATGCGTATTCAAATTTGTAATTGGGCATATTCTAGAATGGGGTTATGGGGTTATGGGATTACAGGATTACGGAGGTATAGAAAGATAATCAAAGTGCGATGGTTTCGATTATAGTGGTTTAGAAGCTTATGGGGCTATATGGTTATGGGGTTATGGGGTTTTGAGGGTTATAAGATCAAGGGGTCATGGGGTTAATAGTTTATGAGGGTTTTAGGGCCAAACAGCTTAATTAAAGCGATTATTGAGATGAGACAAGTCGTATAAATCATATTGTAAGATCACTTCATCAGATTTTTGGGTTATTTTGCTTATGGGGTCATGGGGTTATGGAGTTTGTCAAAAAGGCCACTCAAATTTCGAAAGCCCTCGCTTATACGAACATTTTAAGCTCAAACTCAATATTTAAAGTCGCTTCAATTTTTGGACAGAGGGAGGGGCCACTTGACGTGGAATGTCACATATATATTTCTCTTTTTATTAAAATTTTATCTCATATTTCCTTCTATTAAACCTCGATGATAGATTTGGTAAAAGCTATCATATGTATAACGATATCATATCGCGTATCTAAAAGGATTAAAATTTTTTAATTTTAACGCGCGTCATAGCAGTCAGAAAAAGAGTAGACGTTTGATTAGTAAAATGCATGAAGACGTATAAATGCACTTGTATGATGCAAATGCTTATATAACGCATTTCAAGCGTGATATAGAAACTAAAAGTATTAAGGAAAGAAATATTTGTGAAAAACATGTCGATTTACTGCAATATTACGGACCGTTTACAATAGCCGTAAAAGTATGCAGTTGGTAAGCTATTGACTAATGGGATTTTTACAATTCAAAAATAAAAGACTGTGGTTGGTCAATAGCTTACTGCTTACGTCTTACTGCATACTCTTACGGCTATTGTAGACGGTCCTTTAGTTTACCAACAAAAAATTCTTGAATTGCACAGTTAACCTCAAATTAAACTATTGTAAGCTATTTGTTAGAAAGCTTATTAGCCCCGAATCGCACCGGAAAGGTAGCCACGGTAACGGAAACGGCGAGGACGAGAGTATTGACGAGCAGAGCTCTCGTATGAGACAGGAGGCAAGAGGACAGGAAAAGAAGAGATGGAACGGGTACAATGACCGCCAACGATGAAGTACTATTCACACAGTGTATTTGTCAACGTGGTGTATGTACAAAAGCGTAGGGAACCGGTAACGTGTACGCGGAACGCAACAACCACGGGATAACGCGTGGAAAAACGCGGGAATTTGGACGATCGGTTAGTATATGACCGGTCTCTGAGACTTCTCGATGGAATCTGTTGAACAACGACCTTCTTCTTCTTTGTGATATGGCTTTTGAGCAGTACTGCTCTTAATATGGCCAAGACGAACCAATTGTCGTATGAGCCGTAAGACGTGTCTTAATTTTCAGTTGCACTGACACAATGAATTTAATTGGACTCACAATGCAGACAGTAACAGTCGCAATAGGGGAGACCGGGGCGAAGTCGGACACGAGGCGGAATCGTATTTTCAATTATCTCGAAATCTGTATGTTGTGTGAACTCGCCGTTAATAGTGTAAAGGCGGCTTATGGTGCCCACGTGACCAACGGAGTTTAGTGAGGTTACGTGCCATGTTGTGATTGTTATCGAAAGCAAACGTGTTTTCGCAGGTCGAAAGTAAAATTTCTTCCGTGTCGAAAGTTTGTAATACCTTCAGTATTATTGTCTCTCCAAATCTCAAAGTAAGTGATTCTAAAGAGTAATGCATGCTGAACACGAATCCAGTGTAGTTTTTTTATTTTCATTGATTTCTATTATTTTATAAACGACCAAACCTAAAACTTGTGTTCGGGGCGAAATCGGTCACGAGCCACCGGGGCGGGCTCGGTCTGGTGGTTTCACTCTATTTTCCGTTGCAAATGCGTCATTGTATTTCTCAATTGCAGGAAAATGGTACGCACGTACCATCGCAAAACGGCTGCCGTCGACAAGGAGCAGCTTAAGAAGGTAGTTCTTGCGGTAAAGAAACACAATATTAGTGTAAGAGTAGCCGCAAAAGAATTTGGCGTCCCGAGATCTACGTTGGGCGACTGGCTGAGAAAGAATGATAATGATATCGCACATTTGGATGACGTGGCCGTACGACATCGCGGAGGATTCACGGTAAATAACGTAAATTAATTTTTTGAGTTTAGCAGCATGCACTCTGCTCAGCCAAGTTCATATTCATGCAACGTCTTAATTTTAAATTGCAGGTTATGAACTCTGAAAGTGAAGCTACTTTGGTGGAATACTTAGTACATTGCAACGACATGTACTTTGGCCTATCTGCGAAAGAAACCCGTGGTTTAGCCTTTGAATTCGCCAAAAAATTGAATCTGAAGATACCAGCATCGTGGGAAGCCGCTCGCATGGCCGGTGAAGACTGGCTAACCGGCTTTCTCAAACGACATCGAACATTATCCATACGCAAACCGGAAGCGACGAGTTTAGCACGTGCCACCAGTTTTAATCGAACAAATGTAGAAAGGTTCTTTACACTGTTAAAATCTCTAATGGATAAATATCATTTCCTGGTTCAGTGCATATGGAATATGAATGAGACGGGAATAACAACCGTTCAAACACCGAACAAAGTCGTCGGGCGTCGAGGAGTGAAACAAATCGGGCGAGTGACATCTGCAGAACGAGGAACTCTTGTAACTTTGGCGATAGCGGTATCAGCGACCGGGTATTCTCTACCTCCTTTCTTTATTTTTCCTCGTAAAACTTTCAAGGAGCATTTTCTTAACGGCGGACCGCCAGGCTGTAGAGGTGAAGCGAATCCAAGTGGCTGGATGAACGCGGAACATTTTGTCAAATTTTTACAGTTCTTCCAGTCCCATGTGCGTGCTTCCGTCGACGCTCCAGTTTTACTGATACTCGACAATCACGAATCACATTTGTCCATCGCTGGTCTCGACTATTGTAAAACGAATAGAATTATTGTTCTATCATTATCGCCGCATTGCTCGCACAAGCTGCAACCACTGGATCGAACCGTCTATGGCCCGTTAAAGAAATGTATACACACACAATGCGATAACTGGATGACGTGGAATCCTGGTAGGACCATGACGATATATGACATCCCTGGAATCGTGACTAAGGCACTGCCACTTGCCGTAACGCATCAAAATAATAGGTGCTTTCCATTTACATCAAAACTCAGATAATTCTCACTTGTGACGTCGTTCTATCCTTTTTGGGAATTAATGAATAATAAAGACAGAATGACATCACAAGTGAGAATTATCTGAGTTTTGATGTAAATGGAAAGCAACTATTGTGTCCGGATTTGAATGCACTGGAATTTCTCCATTCAACCCGGACATTTTCCAGGAATTTTTGCCGAGTAGCGTTACAGATAAGGAGAACCCTTCTACTTCTGCTGGTCCCGAAGAAGCCAATCTTAACGCAGCCGATCCGGATACATCAGCCGAACCTAACGCAGCCGAACAGAATAAAAATGAATTCGATTTCACGGATTCTTCCATGTCCCGTCGTGATGATACACGGAACTTGAGCGCGACGCTTGAAAGTATTCGAGCGTTTCCTAAAGCCGCTCCGAGGCAGACAACTCGTAAAGGACGAAAACGAAGGACGACCGCCGTCCTTACTGACTCGCCTGAAATGAAGCAATTGGCGACTGAGCAGGCGGAATCGAAGCTGAAGAAAGATGAGAAATCAAGGAAGTCAACGACAAAATCGACCACTACGCCGAGAAAAAGAGGCTGGCCCAAAAAAAATGCCACGCAATTAGAACCGCAGCCTTCGACGAGCAGTGGGCAAAAAAAATCAAGAAAGGTAAATAATATGTGCTGCGTATGCTCGGACATAATAGACAGAGCCGATGAAAAACAGTGCATTTCGTGCAGGCGTAAGGCACACAACGAGTGCGTCAGACTCTGTTTTTAAATGCTTTAACTGTTTCAGTGACACTGATAGCGAAAAAGAAAATTAATTTTCTTCATGAAATTATTATTTTTATACTAAAAAACAATGAATAAAGTGTATTCTATTATTTTTTATAATCAAAATTATGTATCTTTATTTAAAATCTAGTCCGAGAATGAAGACATGAATCCGCCCCGGGGGTATAACGAATCCGCCCCGGGAATTTTAGTCCAGTCACTATGTACATTTAAAAAAGACATAATTCTGACCCAGGATTTTTCTTTTGGGGGGTGTTGGAGGGATCAAGAAAAGCTTAACCGGTAGTTTTCGACTTCTGTTTCCCGCTTGCTCTGCTTTTTTTACGGGAGTAAAAAATGTGAAAAAATGGTTTTTCCGCGATAACTCGGTTTCTAATAAAGTTACAAGGTCGAATCGGAGCTCATTTTAAAGCTTTTTTTACGCTCTACAAATTATGTCGTATGACATTTTTACGTATGATCGATTGTTTTCGAGACATCGAACGAGAAAGGGAAATAAAAAAGTATGATATTTAGTTTTTTTCTTTTTACTCATTATTGTCGTCCGAAATTGCAAAAATGCTTCAAATGAAACTTGTAGAGCGTAAAAAAACCTACAATTTTTATTTGTTATTCATTTTATTTCGTTGAAAATTACACCTTGTAGAGCGCCTCAAAGTGGAGAGTCGTCGCCATCGCGTCAGCGGCGCGTTGGTTACGTCGATACGCGGCACCAAACGCTTTCGCTAAGATTTCCGACTTCATTGACGCAAAAAAGTAACGTAATAGGTGTTTTTTATAGGATTTTTTCCGCTCTACAAGTTACGTTCAGTGATATTTTGGCGTACGATCGATAGTTTTCGAGATATCGAACGAGAAAAGGAAAAATTGAGCATTTTTGTTCGTTTTTTTTTATATTTTATCGTTTTTCGCACACGAATCTGTATAAACGCTTCAAATAAAACTTGCACAGCAATGAAAATCGTAAAATGTTCTTATTTATTACTTTCATTTCGTTGAAAATTCCATATCGCACTACGCCTCAAAGTTGCAAATAAATCTTGCAAAGCCTGAAATTATTGTAGCTATTTTGAAACTGTCAAGTTTTCTTAAGGGAATCAAACACGTATTTGCTATTGCAGATAGTTGTTTTGAAACGAAAATTGTTCATTACTTAATAAATAACAAGTTATTCGTGTCTTGAACGTTTTGGTCGTGGCTGATTGTCGCCATCGTCTTCTTGAAGTTGAACCTCGTTCGGGTGTTGCTCGTCGTCTTCGTCGTCGTTGAAATAGTCATCCATCTCACTTGCCATAATTTCTGCCGGAGTTATCGAATTCAGGAAGAAGACGATGGCGACAATCAGCCACGACCAAAACGTTCAAGACACGAATAACTTGTTATTTATTAAGTAATGAACAATTTTCGTTTCAAAACAACTATCTGCAATGGCAAATACGTGTTTGATTCCCTTAAGAAAACTTGACGGTTTCAAAATAGCTACAATAATTTCAGGCTTTGCAAGATTTATTTGCAACTTTGAGGCGTAGTGCGATATGGAATTTTCAACAAAATAAAAGTAATAAATAAGAACATTTTACGATTTTTATTGCTGTGCAAGTTTTATTTGAAGCGTTTATACAGATTCGCGTGCGAAAAACGATAAAATATAAAAAAAAACGAACAAAAATGCTCAATTTTTCCTTTTCTCGTTCGATATCTCGAAAACTATCGACCGTACGCCAAAATATCACTGAACGTAACTTGTAGAGCGGGAAAAATCCTATAAAAAACACCTATTATGTTACTTTTTCGCGTCAATGAAGTCGGAAATCTTAGCGAAAGCGTTCGGTGCCGCGTATCGACGTAACCAACGCGCCGCTGACGCGATGGCGACGACTCTCCACTTTGAGGCGCTCTACAAGGCGTAATTTTCAACAAAATGAAATGAATAACAAATAAAAATTGTAGGTTTTTTTACGCTCTACAAGTTTCATTTGAAGCATTTTTGCAATTTCGGACGACAATAATGAGTAAAAAGAAAAAAACTAAATATCATACTTTTTTATTTCCCTTTCTCGTTCGATGTCTCGAAAACAATCGATCATACGTAAAAATGTCATACGACATAATTTGTAGAGCGTAAAAAAAGCTTTAAACTGAGCTCCGATTCGACCTTGTAACTTTATTAGAAACCGAGTTATCGCGGAAAAACCATTTTTTCACATTTTTTACTCCCGTAAAAAAAGCAAGCGGGAAACAGAGGTCGAAAACTTCCGGTTAAGCTTTTCTTGATCCCTCCAGCACCCCCCAAAAGAAAAATCCTGGGTCAGAATTATGTCTTTTATAATCCGTTTTTTTGTACATAGTGACTGGACTATTTTGACTTTTCGATTTTTGCACCTTTGTCGTTTTTACTCTATACCGGTTGAACAAAGCAACGTAGACTAAAAATGCCTATACATATAAATTTTGTAGCCAAGGGTTCACTCTTTACAATGGTATACTATATTTCATTAAAATGATTTATTTTGTTGTTAAAAATCGGCACCAAAAAAATCCGGCCGACTTCGCCCCGGTCTCCCCTACTTAAAAAAATTTTTCGGACAAAACACATCCGAACTAGCCAGTTGCGGCTCTTTTGTTGAACAACGACCGCCGACCGCCGCCCGACGACCGCGCTTGACGCTGACGCTCGCGCCGCTCTCAACCAATCGGGTTGCGCGAATAGTCGGTACTAAAGCTTCGCACTGCTACCAGCGCTATCACGTGACCAACAGACCATTAGCTGACAAGTAATCGCCGCGCACGCCGCTACGACGGAAACCTTAGGTAAAAAACAAAATGGAGGGAAACGCTGACTACCGCGTATCTTAAAGCTCAGTCACAAAAATAAGGAATAAGATAAAGGAATAAGGAATAATGGAATGTCGCATCTCACTTCAGTACACGTACATTAAAGTGAGATGCAACATGTCTTATTCCTTATTCCTTTATCTTATTCCTTATTTTTCTCATTGTGTCTGAGCCCTTACACTATTAATATCTCAACCTCCTAGCTACTATGCGCCACTTTAATGGCTTTTCGCTAATTTTACCGATTCTTTAGAACAAAACGCCACTTTTTTGTGCCTCGATACCTTCGTCGTTATCAAGAGAGAATGTCTTCAATTGTTTTGATCTGCAATATGATTTATCAAAGAAATGTTCGCGTTTCTTTTTTTTAGTCTCATTCCACGACCGAGCGTACAGCGTACATACATTCCGCATTCAATTCATTGTCAGCCGTAGCCAAAGGATTAAATTCGCTTCAGAAATTGTTCGCGAATCGGTGATGCAAATGGTTTATTTCCGAACAAATTTTTATTTTTTTTTAATTATGTGAACTATTCCAAATTCCCGCCAAGAATTATTTCAAGTGCAAAGTCGATCAATCTCAGATCAACTTATCGATATGTCTGTTATGTTACTAAATAAATTTTGACAAAATTCTGATTAACTTAATCAGTAATTAATGTATCAATACCTGTATTATTTTGTTAATATCCATACAATTATTAATTTTTTCTTTAACATATGGAAAAAGAAGATTGTGTACAATTAATAGGCACAACGCATTGTATTAGTTAAAAACTTTGCTTTTAAGCGATTTTGCCAGTTAATCGATTAACTTAATTGGAGTTTGATCGAAGTCGTTCTAAAATAACAACCCAGATAGCCAAGCATTCCTTGGCATAAAAAAGAAATAATGTTTGGCATAAGTTTCCCTTCAGTTGTGATCATATTGCTGTCACCGGACAACAGTAATTTCGTTTAGAGCAACTTAAAAGCATTATGCAGACAACGATTACCTTACGCAAACAAGCGGAAAGCTCGTAGCATACTTATTGCCATAAAAGTTGCCACAATCTGTTGGCAACCGTTTTGGTGGCAATAAAAGTCGGCAATCCAATAGGTAAAATCGAAAGCCGCTTTCCTCAATATTGAAGGCAACTTAGCAGAGCAGTTTTAAGCAAATTGACAGCAACCTGCGGGCAACTTGCTATCTGGGAAAATAAAGTTAGCTTACCCAAATGAAATCCGCCCATATTTCTCTCGCGTAATCGAGCGCCTGCTCACGCAGATCTATTACGTGTGCAAATCTGCGAGGCGACCAGTTGGCGATCGATTTCTCGTCCTCAAAACCCGTCGACGACGCATTTAAATCAACGTTCAGCGAATGATACATCTCGCTCCTCGTACTGATCCATTTATTCAGTATCTTGATCGAGTTGTCGACATTGTTGTCGCTGCGTATCCTAAAACGATTAAAATAAAATCTTCGAGTCTCAACTCGACTATTTCGCGAAAATCTTACGCGAAGCGTGTCCGTAAATAAATTACATTGAAAAGTGAAAATACGAAGGGCATTTAATAAATAATGTAACACATTTTTTTCTCATTCAAGATTTGTTTTATTACAGTTTTAAATACATATTTTTCTCATAATTCTTTTGCTACAAAAACCTATTTTTCAACATAGTCTCCATTCAATTCTATGGCTTTACGCAACCTAAATCTGAGAACCTGTATGCTCTTGCAGTACCACTCTGCTGGTCTGCCTCTTAGCTACTTTCTTACTTCGGCTATGGCTTCCTTGTCATTGCCATATATCTTTCTGCGGATTGCATTTTTCAGAGAACCAAAAAGGTAAAAGTCAAAAGGTGCAAAATCCGGGTTGTAGGGTGGACTGATTTAAAAAATCGATAGGAAACGATAGAAAACAATTGCATCGTTTTTAATCGTAGTTATGAATCGGAAGTTAACAAAAGAAAAATCATTAAATAAGAGCAACACGCCGTATAGATGTCCCATATTTTTGAAATTGATTAAAAACGCATTTAATAAATACGAATTTAATCAACACGTATTTAATCAATTTAAAAAATAAAAGACATAATTCTATATTATAATCTTTTGTTACATATTTTTTCTACAATACACGAAAAGATGTCTAATGAAAGATTGGGTTACAACGATTATATCGCCAGAAATACAAATGGTCACAGTAATTATTTTGTCATGTTGGCAAATCTTTAATCAACGATTAAGTTAATCGGAGTTTGGTCGAAGTGGCCCTTAGCTTTATGTAGGCGGGGGAGGTGCTCCGATGCAGGCGGAGCATCTCTTCCGCATAAAAAAACTAATCTAACTCCAAGCTTATTTCTAAAAACTTAAAATTAAAAATTGGTCGAAATAGGCTTAGAGTTAGATTAGTTTTTTCATGTCTCTCCCCCCGCCTACATTAATTTTCTTTATAATTTTATTTTTATCACATCGCCTCACAGCTGCATTAATAGCGTTCACAACGCGTTGTGGAATTTTCACATTGTCAGAACGCGTTATGAGCGTTTTTGAAAGGGCCATGACAAACTTCGCTTTGTGGCCAAAACGCGTTGTGGAATGTTTTTTTCGCTCACTGAGCGATTTCGATGTTTGGGCGTAACATATGTTTATATAAACTTATTTGTTTATTTTGACCTAGAAAATATTTCCCTAAAATAGTGCCGTGTAATTCTGAAACACCCTGTATATATAGAGTGTACCAGGACTTGGTTAGAGGGCGTGTGAGTGTATGGACGTGTGTAATTGACGCTGTGATATTAGATCGTATTTAGATAGTTTTAGAGTAAAGTGCGTAGTATAGCAGCGTTAGAGAATAAGAGGAGAGGCGTGAGAAGCGGTGTGGGTGAAGGCGTTGCATGGGATTGCGTTAGAGTTTAGATTTCGACGTGGTTTTTTTTGCAAGCGGCTTTGTATAGGTTATGGCGTCGAGGGGCTCGCCGAGCGCGGGAAACGTCGGGAAAGTAGGTAAGATAGGAAGGCGCAAACCCGACGGTACGGACGATGGTAAACAGAGGAAGTTGGTAACGGAGGTAGGTAAAAGAGTTACTTTTAAAGAAGAGGTGGATGAGAAAACTATAAGTATGCTGAGGAAGGAAATTGATGAAGTTAGGGAACAATCTAAAGAGCAGATTTCGAAGTGTATGAGTAAAATGGAGGAAATGAAAGAAAATTTCGAACAGTATAAAAAGGAATGTGAAAGAAAAGATGAAAGCTTAGGGGAGAGACTAAGGGAGATAGAACGTAAGATAACAGATATGGAAAATAGGTGGATTGGATGGCTGGAGCGTTGTGAAAAAGGGACGGATGCAAATAAAGATATAAATTTAACGGGGGAAAGTGAAGGGGAGAAAAGTTTAAGTGAAAACAGAGAGACTAGAAGTTTAAAAGCGAGTAGTTACGCGGGCTCCTTTATGAGCGAGGATAGGTTAAGTTATCGTGAGGTAGGTAAATTGAAGAAATGGATGAAAAATAAAGAAAAAGAGGATAGGAGGAATAATGTAGTAATAAAAGGATTAAGGTTGGATAATGAAATAGTAGACTGGAAGGTATGGGTGCAAAACTATTTATCAGAAAAGCTAGATGTGAAATGCATGGTCAGTAATGTCAGGAAAAGTGGCTCGGTTATTATTGTAAAATTAGAGTATGAGGATAAAAGGGAGGTAATGAGAAATAAATACAAATTGAAGGGAGGGAACGTTTTTATTGAAAATGACCTGACATGGGAAGAAAGAAAGGTACAAGAAGAAATGAATAAGTGGGCTAAAGAGAAAAGAAGCAAAGGGGAGGATGTGAAGGTGGGCTACGCGAGGGTTAGAATAAAGGGTATTTGGAAATCATGGACGGAGATTGAAAAGGATATGGGGAAAAAAGTAGTCGAAAAAGGGTTACAAGATGATAATAATATTGACGGAAGGGGAGGGCAGAGTTTTGTATAAGCCAAGTAGTGGAGAAGAATGGAAATAAGGGAGGGTTACAGAAAATAGGTAAGAAAATTATATTTTGGAATGTGGCAGGTTTAGAAAGTAAAGATAGAGACTTTTGGAATTACATTAAGGTTTATGATTTTGTGAGTTTGAGCAAAACTTGGATTGACGAGGATAAATGGGAAATCATAAAAGGTTGGTTACCTAATTCTCACATATGGGAATGTATTTACGCTACTAAATTAAAAAAGAAAGGGAGGGCTAAAGGCGGGATGTTAGTAGGTATAAAGAAAAACTGGAAGGTGGAAAGATCGGTGCTGATTAAGTCAAAGGAGGAAGGTTTTATTTTGTCTGAAATAACTGAGGGAGGAGAAGTAATAAATATAATATCGGTTTACAATACGGAAGACTGGAGCAGTATGGAAGAGATTTTGGATAAGTGGTTAGAAAATAAGGATAGAGAACGCACATTTATTGGTGGGGATTTTAATATTAGAATTGGTGAATTAGGGGGCGGGGAAGAAGAGGAAGGAGGTTTAGAAAGGAAAAGTAAGGATAAAACTATAAGTAATGGAGGCAGGAATTTGGTAGAATGCGTGCAAAATAAGAGATGGTACATCTTGAATGGTATGTCAATAGGCGACTGGGAAGGGTAATACACATTTGTAAGCTCGAGAGGTAATTCGGTAATTGATTATGTGATTGTATGCGAGCTTGTTCAGAAGTCTATGATAAAGAAGGAGACAAAGGTTAAAAAGTGGAAAATTGGATCCAGGGACTGGTGGGACAGAGACTGCACGAGGAAGAAAAGGGATGTGAAGAGAACATATATAAAATGGAGGAAGAGGAAGATAGCCAAAGGAAGGTACATTAAAGAGAAAGGAAATATGAAGGCGCTATATGAACAGAAAAGGAAGAAGAAAAGAGAAGAGGAAGAAGAGGAATTAAAGAACTTAAGGCAAGGTGCAGATGTTTGGAGATTTATAAACAGAAAGAGGAAGAAGAAAGTCTGGAAAGATAACAACATTGGCTATGAGGAATGGAAAGAGTATTTCAAGGTGCTATTAGGCGGCACGGAGGAGAAGCGGGTTAACGAGGAAGAAGGAAGTTTAAACAAGGTAGGAGCAGTACAAGAAGAGCTTGTAGGATCACATTTGGAGGAAGAGGAGGTGGCAGAAGTGGTCAGAGGAATGAAAAAGAAAAAAGCGGTAGGAGTAGACGGTATTCCGATGGAGGCTTGGTTGTATGGAGGCGGCTCAGTAAGGAAAGGGCTGTTGGAGGTGCTAAATCAAGTTTGGAGTGAGGGATATATTCCTAAGGATTGGAGAACTTCAATTATAGTCCCTCTATACAAGAGAGGGGAGGTAAATAAGGTTGGAAACTACAGGGGAATCTCTCTTCTGTGCTCGGCTTACAAAATTTATGCTGAGATAATTAGAAAAAGGTTGGAGAAGATTGTGGTACAAGAAGGTTTGCTGCCGGAGAGCCAAGCGGGATTTAGAAAAGGTCGCTCAACGTTGGATAACATTTTTGTATTGGATCATCTAACACAGAGGGAGGATAGGGATGGAAAGAAAGATAAAGTCTATGCGTTCTTCGTTGACTTGAAGGCGGCTTTTGACAATGTAGACAGAGGTCAACTGTGGAAGACTCTTAGGGAGATGGGGATTGAAGAGGAGCTGGTAAAGAAGTTGGAGGTAATTTATGAAACTACAGAAGTCGCGGTTAGAACGAAGGATGGCTTGTCAGAAGAATTCAGGGTTACGAGGGGGGTGAGGCAAGGCTGTGTTTTGAGTCCACTTTTATTCAGCCTTTATATGGCGGACATTGGGAAAGCATTGAAGGAAAGAGGAATCGGCGGAATTAAATTAGGTAATGATAGGGTATGGTCGTTAGAATACGCAGATGATATGGTATTTTTAGCTAAAAATAGGGTTGCGATGTTATAACATGATGGACACGATTAAAAGATTTCTGAGGAAAAGGAAAATGGTATTGTGTACCGAAAAGACCAAGATGGTGGTGTTCAATAAAAAAGGTAGGGAAAAATTTAAAAGGTGGAAATGGAATAATAAAGAAATTGAAGAAGTTAAGCAGTTTAAATATTTGGGATTTGTGTTCAGCAGGAATGGAAAATATGTAGAACATGTAAAGGATTTATGCAGAAAAGGGAGGATTGCGGTAAATAAGGTATGGGGGTATGGGATTTGGGGGAAAGAATTTGCAGAAACGATTTTTGTAGAAGGTGGATGTTGTTTAAATATTTGGTTCAAAGTGTGATTTCGTATGGTGTAGAATTATGGGGATGGGAGGAAAAAAAGGAATTAGAAAAAATTATGTTGGATTACGTTAGATGGATTTTTAATTTAAAATTTTGTACACCAAGATATATGATGTCAAGAGAGTTGGGATTAAAGAAATTAAGAATAAGGTGGGGGATAAGGGCTATGAGATATGAAGAGAAAATTAGAGCGGCTGATGATAATAGATGGATTAAAATGTGCTGGATAGATAAAGAAGGAAATGATTGGAAAGATAGATATGGTAGAGAAAGATCAAAATATTTTAATAGGAATGGTTGGAGTATTGTGGCTGTAGATGCTTTAAGAAGGGAGGGAAGAGATTTAGTTAAGGAAATGAGTGAAAGAGATGAAGATGTACAAAGACAAATTGAGGAAAGTAGTATTTTAAATTCTAGGTATAATAAGAAATATAAGAATTTAAGTAGAGAAATAGTTGGCCCTAAATATTTAAGGAAGGAAAATATGGATAAATATGATAAAGGCGAAATTATTAGAGCTCTGGTGAACTTAAGATGTGGTAATTTGGAGGACGCGAATATGTATTGGTTAAAAGAGGAAAGCGGTATTTGTACGTTTTGTAATCAAGGTAGGGATAACACGAATCATTATGTGTCGGAATGCGAAGCGATAAAAAATTGGTTTATAGAATTAGGTAAGAATAATAAAGAAAGATTAGAGAGGCTTTGGAATGATGATATGGACATCATCAAAGAGAAGATATTGTTAAGATTACATAGAGAACGGTCAAAGTTAGAGAAAGAAGACCGAAAAAGAAGGTTGGAATAATACATAAAGGTCAATGTGTAACAATGTGCAATAGTTAGTTGTAAATTAGGATAGTAGTGTATGAATGGCAGGATGAATGATTAAGGTTATTTGTAAACCAAGTCCACTTCTTCGCTATGTAGCTGAAGTTAATAAATATATATATATATATATATATAGGGTGTACCAGACCTCACGTATAACCCATTAATGGCAGATTCCTGAGATTATTTGGAGACAAAAATCCTAATGCCAAAATGTCGAGGCTGCTACAGTATTTGAACGGGAAAGGTTTATAGTTGACCAATCAGCTTGTCTAAATTTCGCGCGCTCAGGGATGTCGCATATCGGAACGGCTCTTCCACACTTTACTCAACTCGATATAAATATTTGAAATTATTATTTATTTTATTTTTTTGTGCACTATTCTCAAGACTGACTTCCTAAATTGTACGAAAACAGGATACATGTCGAACTGCAAAGTATTCACGTAAAGCGTGCCGCGGACAAATGACATTTAATTCTCATAATCGGTACAAAGTATGATGTGCTGGATAAAATGTCGATTATAGGAAAAAAGAAATTGATGAGAAAAGAAATACTAACATGTTTGGAAATAATTTAAAAAATTGTTTTATTAATTTTTTTGAAGGAGTACGTTTTCCAGAATGTAAACAAATAAATTATAATGTAGTTTTGCGATTGCTGTATCGCGTGCGAGAAACAGACTTTCTAGAGCCCAACAGACAAATTAATGTTGTCGTTGAACGTTGCATTCGTATGATACAGAACGAAGAAGTGGTCTTCCAAACTGTGAACGATACATCGGCTGTCATTGAATGGAAAACCGAACTTGAATTATTGCGGTCTTGCAATTCTACACATAGCAACTGCAAAAAAGATGCGCTAACTTTTATTAAGAGTTTAAACAAAAAATTAATATTGTGTACCTATTACAGAAGATGTTTCACAGTGCCCCAGAGGAAAAAATCTAATGGAGTCAGATCGGGAGATCTCGCTGGCCAATTTACAGGACCTCCGCGGCCTATCCATCTATCCGGGATAGCTCGCATCCAACACGCGACGCGCGCGTAAAGATGCATGGGCTGGCGCTCCGTCGCGCCAGTCACTGTGAAACAATACGTTTATCGAGAGCGTATCGATAGTCGTGAAGAGTTAAAAGGAAGAATGATTGAAGCATTCGCGACCGTGACGCCAGAAATGCTGCGTAACGCACAGCAAAGTTTGATTCGGCGTGCGCGATTGTGCATCCAATGTGGCGGTGGACATTTCGAACATCTTCTGTAATAGGTACACAATATTAATTTTTTGTTTAAACTCTTAATAAAAGTTAGCGCATCTTTTTTGCAGTTGCTATGTGTAGAATTGCAAGACCGCAATAATTCAAGTTCGGTTTTCCATTCAATGACAGCCGATGTATCGTTCACAGTTTGGAAGACCACTTCTTCGTTCTGTATCATACGAATGCAACGTTCAACGACAACATTAATTTGTCTGTTGGGCTCTAGAAAGTCTGTTTCTCGCACGCGATACAGCAATCGCAAAACTACATTATAATTTATTTGTTTACATTCTGGAAAACGTACTCCTTCAAAAAAATTAATAAAACAATTTTTTAAATTATTTCCAAACATGTTAGTATTTCTTTTCTCATCAATTTCTTTTTTCCTATAATCGACATTTTATCCAGCACATCATACTTTGTACCGATTATGAGAATTAAATGTCATTTGTCCGCGGCACGCTTTACGTGAATACTTTGCAGTTCGACATGTATCCTGTTTTCGTACAATTTAGGAAATCAGTCTTGAGAATAGTGCACAAAAAAATAAAATAAATAATAATTTCAAATATTTATATCGAGTTGAGTAAAGTGTGGAAGAGCCGTTCCGATATGCGACATCCCTGAGCGCGCGAAATTTAGACAAGCTGATTGGTCAACTATAAACCTTTCCCGTTCAAATACTGTAGCAGCCTCGACATTTTGGCATTAAGATTTTTGTCTCCAAATAATCTCAGGAATCTGCCATTAATGGGTTATACGTGAGGTCTGGTATACACCCTATATTATATATATATATATATATTGTATATATATATATATATTAATATATTGTATATATATATATGGAACATTCCATGTCAACCGGAACAGCGCCACGCCCAAAATTTGAGAGGGTTTAAAAATTTGTTTTGGGGTGCAAAATTTATGTAAACATATTAGCTTTCGAATACCGAGTGCGCATTTTAAAAAATTCAAAATGGCGGACTCAGTATGGCGCCTAGAATAAAGAGAGTCACACAATAAAAAGTTATAACTTGAAAAAAAAATTATAAAACCACAGAGTAAAATTTTGTTTTGCATCTAAATTGTGTGTTCATTCGTGTACTTTACGTTAGGTATATTGGATTTAAAAAAATTCAAAATGGCGGATCCAATATGGCGGACGAAAAATCGAAACTTAAAATTTGTAATTGAAAAAAATATGGTCATATTCTGTGTCAAATTAGAAGTATAAATGCCCTCTTGCGATTTGTCGATATAACGCATCCTTTTTGAGATAAAAATTCATTAATATCGAAGTGCTGATTAAACTTGGAAGACACGTAACTTGTGCACGTGATAGTAGGTTTTGGGGTCACTGAAAACAAATCTGATATAATGAATAATATGAAAATTCAAAACGGCGGAGTCAGAATGTGTGTGTGTGTGTGTGTGCGTGTGCGTGTGCGTGTGCGTGTGCGTGTGCGTGTGCGTGTGCGTGTGCGTGTGCGTGTGCGTGTCGTGTGTTTGTGTGTGTGTGTGTGTGCGTGTGTGTGTGCGTGTGTGTGTTTGTATGCGCGTGCGTGTGTGTGTCTTAGCGCGCGCGAGAGATCATGTAAATGAGAGCGCATATTGATGTCCTGATGTAAGGACTTCACTCATTGAAGCTTACGGCAAAACCAGCGATACTATCCAAAATATTTTTAGCGAAAACAAAAGTTTAAAAAATTGTTTATGAATCAATAAAATATTTCTTTATGCTGACGTGAAAAATGGCATTTGCAGTTTATCGATAGTATCGCTGGTTTTGCCGTAGGCTTCTGAGTGAAGTCCTTACATCAGGACATCAATATCCCTGGCGAAAATAAGAAGCTTTATAAAGCGTTGACAACCGTTCAACGAGGGTTTTTTGAGAGTTTATACGCTTTCAAACTTTATAAGAACGCTTACACAACGCCGTTGGGTTTTTCAAACGCTGCAGCGTTGCAATTTCCGCTCTACGAACTCTCTACTGACCGTTTCTAAACTCTCAATGAACTTCCGCAAACGCTCACTTCTCATTTTCGTCAGGGATGCGCTCTCATTTACATGCTCTCTCGCGCGCGCTAAGACACATACACGCACGCGCATACAAACACACACACACACACACACACGCACGCACGCACGCACGCGCGCACGCACACGCACACACGCACACGCACGCACGCACACACACACGCACGCACACACACACACACACACACACACACACACACATTCTGACTCCGCCGTTTTGAATTTTCATATTATTCATCATATCAGATTTGTTTTCAGTGACCC
Source organism: Temnothorax nylanderi (assembly GCF_030848795.1). Lineage (NCBI taxonomy): Eukaryota > Metazoa > Arthropoda > Insecta > Hymenoptera > Formicidae > Temnothorax > Temnothorax nylanderi. The sequence goes on along the minus strand of NW_027249286.1, from coordinate 220,697 downwards.
CAAAACCTACTATCACGTGCACAAGTTACGTGTCTTCCAAGTTTAATCAGCACTTCGATATTAATGAATTTTTATCTCGAAAAGGATGCATTATATCGAAAAATCGCAAGAGGGCATTTATACTTCAAATTTGACGCAGAATATGACCATATTTTTTTCAATTACAAATTTTAAGTTTCGATTTTTCGTCCGCCATATTGGATCCGCCATTTTGAATTTTTTTAAATCCAATATACCTAACGTAAAGTACACGAATGAACACACAATTTAGATGCAAAACAAAATTTTACTCTGTGGTTTTATAATTTTTTTTCAAGTTATAACTTTTTATTGTGTGACTCTCTTTATTCTAGACACCATACTGAGTCCGCCATTTTAAATTTTTTAAAATGCGCACTCGGTATTCGAAAGCTAATATGTTTACATAAATTTTGCACCTAAAAACAAATTTTTAAACCCTCTCAAATTTTGGGCGTGGCGCTGTTCCGGTTGACATGGAATGTCCCATATATATATTAATATATTGTATATATATATATTGTATATAAATATATATAATATTTAAATATATTTTAATCGTCTATATAATTATATAAAATCATATATAATCCTATATAATCATATATGATATCATATATATAAGTACGGAAATTTTGCTTTTTATATATAACGCTACATGAAATTATATATGTATAATCATATAGGGTTATATATACTTCCATATGAATCTTATATGTATCCATACATGAGTGCATATATGATTTATTGTTCATATCTATAAGTTATATTTGGAATTATATATGCCCATATATAATGATATATGGACCCATATATAATTTTATATAAAGCACCAAATTTCATATATAATCACATATAATCATATATATTTATATATAATTATATATAATTATATATAATCTTTTTTTCCCGGGATATTATCACACCAGGCCAGACAAACAGTCGGGTTTTATATAATAGTATGATAATTATATATAATTATATATAATCTTTTTTTCCCGGGATATTATCACACCAGGCTACGCTCCACACAAATACACACACATATGCAGAATCGCACATATTATACGCACACAACAGCACTGCTCACACACGGATATGCTCAAAAGATAGAATTCTCGAATATTGCACTATTATTTACCTTTGACCCTTCGTAATCTCGGAAACTGTCCATTTTTTACCTCGGTCCCATTAGAACTTTTGATCAGGACGTCATGAACTACATCATACTACATTTTCAGCAAATTCGACGGATGGCCATTTTTCTATAAGATGTGTGCGAGGTCCTTTTTGGTCAAGTAGCTCTAATCAGAGTAGGTGTCTTTTATAGATTTTCGGTCACAAAAAACAATGCCGCTGCCCAAAATTGCTCCATCATGTCAAGTTATTTTGAATTTTAATATGAGAAATCAGCGATTGTTTGAGAAAAAAATGTATAATAAATTACTAACCGTTTATACAGTTATAAAAATAGATAAATGTTTGATTTACACATTGATTCCTTATTAGCAAAAGATAAAAAATTGTTTCACAAATAGCAAAAATGTTTGTCTGTTAAGGATATATAGAGTGTAGAAAAGCAGGCACATTTTTTATATTTGACAAGATTACTTATTGTTAGTGAGAATGAATAGTTGGATTTCAATGTAATAATATGGGGTTTTTGATATACCTCAATAGGATACCTTTCTTTTCGTAATAAAATCTTCTATATAGCAATTTCATTAAAAATGTGTGAAGAAAAGTACAATTCTATTCAAATAAAATCTAAAATCTGTGAGACGATTTTTTATCCATGCTAATAAGGAATTAATGTATAAATTAAACATTTATCTATTTTTATTACTTTATTGTAACGATCAGTGATTTATTATACAGGTTGATAGTCAAGTACTCTAAAAGATTTTAAGAGGTAATTCCTCACATTCAAGACAATTCCTCAAATTCAAGATAAAAACTTTTTATGACCATATGTCCGAAGCGACTTAGTTTCAAAAATATATACAAGGTGTCAAAGTTGAAGGAAAAATTTCGTTATTTCTAAAAATTTCGAAAACTACTTGGATTATTTTGATGAAACTTTGTGTATGTTTGAAAGACATGAAGACTGATCTTTTGGGGCCATGAAAAATATAAAGAACAAGAAACAGATATTAGCGATTAGGACTAAAGAATCAGGAATAAACCTGGATGTACGATGAAAAACACAAACAACAGAAACAGGGAATAACACAGGCAATATATTTTTAACCTATCGGAAGCCGTGTATTAATGCTACACCAGCTTTAGGGCTCAGACACAATGCGAGGAATAAAGAACAAGGAATAGATATTAATAGTCGCATCCTTTTTCAATGCACGTCTATTAAAAAAGGATGCGACTATGAATTCTATTCCTTGTTCCTTATTCCTCGCATTGTGTCTGAGCCCATATTCCTGATTTCTTATTTCTAATCGCTAATGTCTGTTCCTTGTTTCTTAGATTTTTCATTGTGCGGAAGTCTTTACTCAGGGCCATGTTCTTGACGATATGTGTGTGTATATATACATATATAATATAAATGTTTCATATACTAGGTGCGCAACTAAGTTTCCGGGTTTTTTTGATCAATAAAAAATGGAAAATTTCAAGAAAAATACAAAAAATGGTTTATTCAAAGTATCGTCCCTCGCTAGCTATACATTTTCGCCATCTCTCTGGCAATACATGAATACCGCGACAATAAAACGACGCGTCTTTGGACCGAAACCATTCATCCAACCAATTTTGCACTTCTTCGAAATTGGTCAAGTGTAGCCCAGCCAAGCCATGCGCCATCGACCGGAACAAGTGATAATCGGAAGGCGCCAGGTCTGGCGAATACGGCGGGTGCGGTAGCAGATCCCATTTCAGCGTTTTGATGGTGTCCTGGACGATGGAACTGCGATGGCACGGAGCGTTGTCGTGCTGCAATATCACTCGTTCGTGTCTCGTGTCCCATTCTGGCCGTTTTTCGAGCAATGTATGGTTTAAATTGATCAGTTGTTGTCGGTAGCGATGCCCATTGACAGTTTCGCCCGGTTTCAGCAGCTCATAGTACACGATTCCTTTCTGGTCCCACCAAACGCAGAGCATTGTCTTCTTTCCAAAACGATTTGGCCGTGCCGTCGATGTTGATTCTTCACCAGGTGAAAGCCACAATTTTTTGCGTTTGGGATTCTCTAAATATATCCACTTCTCATCGCCAGTAACAATTCGATGAAGAAAACTCTTTCTTTCATGCCGCAAAAGCAAAATTTCGGAAGTGGCTCTTCGATTTTCCATCTGTCTCTCAGTCAACTAATGCGGCACCCATTTTCCTTTCTTTTTAATTTTTCCCATGGCATGTAAACGTTTGGAAATACCTTGGTGAGTCATGTTTAATGCCTCCGCAAGTTGATCTTGTGTTTGCGTATCATCTTCATCCAATAACGCTTGCAGATCGGCGTCCTCAATTGTTTTTGGTCTTCCGGAGCGCTCCTTGTCCTCAGTGTCGAAATCGCCACTTCTGAAGCGTTTAAACCAATCTTCACAGGTAGTTTTCGATGGTGCATGTTCGCCGTAGGCCTCCTCAAGCAAACGACGTGCTTCAGCTGCATTTTTTTTCAAGTTAAAGCAGAAAAGCAAAGCTTCCCGCAAATGCTGTTTATTTGGCACAAAACTCGACATCTCCGTTGTTAGAAAAAATATTTTTGCGTTGCGATATGTGTTTATATAACGACTGGTTATTGTTAACAGATGTCCAAGCTATAACTTCAGACAACTTCAGACATGTAAATCGAGTACATGTGTTATTGGTGCCATCTATGTGTGAAACCCGGAAACTTAGTTGCGCACCTAGTACAATTTGACATGATTATATATGAGTTTATATAATTTATATATAAATTACATATAAGAAGCATTTATCCATGTAGATTATATATGATTATATATAATCATATATAAACTTTAAAATCGGATTATCCAATAGATGGCATTCGATAGGATTCGTTTCTCGTATTTAAAATTTGACGAACAGTGGTATAAAAATAGTATCAAGAGACACGGCACTGTCTCACGTCAAGCAGTGCCAAGGGGTATGTGAAGCTAGCGTCTCATTTTGCGGAAATTCACAAACTATTGAGAGTTCTGACTTCCTTTTCAATAGTTCTAGAGTTCCTGATAGTTTAAACAAATAGTTCTAGCCATTAAAATCAAAAAACGCGTCAGTACAAACTGAGACGCTAGGTTCACGCAGCGTCTCACTTTGTCCTACACGAGTTCCACCGCTATATCTTATCAGATTTTGCGAGATTTATAGTTCTATAACAGTTCTATAAAGAGTTCTGCCATATAAAAGCAAAAAATTAATTATAAGGTGTAACGATGCACCCCCAAATATGCATCGTTCCGGCATAACATCCCGCCGAGACCGCCCGGCCGACCACCCGCAGGGCGAAGACAGGGCACGTGTGCCCACATTTTAAACGCTAGCATATAACGTTAGGAAGCCCGCGAACGGGCTTGCCGCGGCAACCGCCTCGACGCGCCGAGCGATGCCGATCGCGACCGAAGATCGCCGAACGCGATCGCGGCGTCTGGACGCCGTATTTTCCGACCGTTCCGCCGCACCATCCCGGCGCTCGCGATCGCCGTCGCTACCCCCGCCACTGCGTAACACCGCCGCGCCGGGTATAAAAGACGAGCGTTTTTAACGCTAAATGCGATTTCCTGATCACCGCTCCGACCGACCGCACCGATCCTGAATTCCCGCATCTTTCTAGCAAGTCAGAACGAGGGTAGAGCGCCTCCGGCATTCTCTGTCTTCACCGAGCGATTCTCGAGAGACGACAAGCTTTCTTCCACACCGCGCCCGCACGTCAGAACGAGGGTAGAGCGCCTCCGGCATTCTCTGTCTTCGCCGAGTGATTCTCGATCGACGGCCGGCTTTTTTCCACCGCACCCCCGCGAGTCAGAACGAAGGTAGAGCGCCCCCGGCATTCTCTGTCTTCGCCGAGCGATTCTCGTCAGACGACCGGCGCTCCTACACCCCGCGCCCGCTAGTCAGAACGAAGGTAGAGAGCCTCTGGCATACTCTATCTTCCCCGAGCGCTTCTCGGTACCCGACCGGCGTCCTTGCGCACGAAGTATCCGAACGGGGGCAGAGCGCTTCTCTGCCTCCACCGAGCGCTTCTCACCGGATACGCCTGCCACCGAACGCACCGAATCGCAGCGATCTCGCCGCCGTATCCGCGTCCGTGCGCCCCGCGCCTTACCTCGCGCCACCCGTCACACGCCGATCGCCCGTCACGATCACCACCCGCGTGCACTCCCGCGCGCACCGCGTGCGCCCCGACTCTGCGTCCTGCGCTCACCGCGCCGTTGTGCATACCGCGACTGTTACACTGTGCGCTCAATCCGCTGTAAATATCGCGACCGTCCATTATATAATAAATTCTGTCACGTTAGTTGTTAACCACGATACACTTCATTTTGCCGAACCTCACCGCGCGTCCGTTCCTCCGCACCTCCTTCAAACCCAGCCCAGCCGCGAGCTAGATCCGCGTTTCGAACGAAGGTTGTTTTAAAGGTACTAAAAACAAAATTACAATGTAATGAGTATAATATACCGAGTTGAGACGCTAGTTGAAATCTCGAAGTTCCGATTTATATAAAATATTTTTCGAGTAGTTCTGAGCATATTGAAGCATTTTCTAAAGAGTTCCGAGCGTTAGGAGCTTTGTGTTATATTTAAAAAATTAATATTACCCGAAAAGTCATCATGACGGAAGAAGGTGAGACGCTGTTCGAAATCTCGGAGTTTCAGTTTATGTAAAATATTTTTCGAGTAGTTCTGAGCATATACAAGCATTTTCTAAAGAGTTCCCGGCACTAGCAATGTTGTATAATTTTTAAATAAATTAATAACGCTCGAGAATCGAGTACTTTGAGAGAATAGGGTAAGACGCTGTACGATTTTTAACAGTTCTGTGAGTTCTATTATAATTCTCATGTAGTTCTGAACGTGTTCTAACGTTTTCTAAAGAGTTCTGACGATAAGCATTATTTATTCATTTTTTAAATAATTTTTATCGCCCGAAGAAGACGCATTTACGGGTATATGGGTGAGACGCTGTACGAAATCTCGGAGTTCTGGCTTATATAAAATATTTTTCGTATAGTTCTGAGCATACTGAAGCAATTTCTTAAGAGTTCCGGGCATTGGCACACACAATGTATAATTTTTTAATAAATTAATAACGCTCGAAAGTCAAGAATTTATCGAGAATAGAGTGAGACGCTGGTCGATTTTCGACAGGTCTGTGAGTTCTATTATAATTCTCGTGTAGTTCTGAACGTGTTCTAACATTTTCTAAAGAGTTCTGACGATAAGCATTATTTATTGCAAATAAGCTTCTCCGTTACATTTGTATTTCAAAGATATTAAATAAAGTTTTCTAATTGCAATACCGATGTATTTTGCACTTTATCAACAATTTCTCGGGGTATCTCATATTAGGAGCACACTTTTTCGATTTTGCATGAAGCTCATTTTTTACATTTTTCTAATTTTCAGAAAAAATAATATTTAAATTAGATTTTACATTTCAGCATCTTAAGGGGATCCTATAGTGGCAGTAATTACCGACATTTTTATATTGGAAGAAATCTTTGAATTGGCTTTACAGAATTGCAAAATTCTTTTACAGAATTAAAGTACGCACAAAAATAAAAATCTACCCCGCGACATACGATTTCATATCGGGATCGAAAAAATATTAAAAATTTTACTAATTTGGGCACATACAGCTGTCACCTGACGACAATAACAAAAATACTACAGTTTATAAATATATAATGACACCCAGGCGGGGTAGGGACAACATGTAGGAACAATATTGTGTAAATAGAAGTATTAAGATTCAACGCCTAGAAAAAAAGATTTTCTCTAATAAAGTTTTATTAAGCAGAGGCACATGCAGGCTGATAGGATAAGCAGTATTGCATGTAGCGAGAGATGGCGCAGCAATCGGACAAGGACAGATACCTATAGTTAGACAAAGACAGATACAGAGAAAACAGAATTAGAAATGTTGACATTATCGACATCGAGGAAGTTCGGCCTTCGCTATAGGATCCCCTTAAGGGATCCTGTTTTCTATGTTATATTTCTATATCTGTCCTTGTCTAACGAGAGGCATCTGTCCTTGTTCGATTGCTGCGCCATCTCTCGCTACACGCAATACTGCTTATCCTATCAACCTGCATGTGCTTTTGCATATATAAAAGTTAAAAGCATGACACTTTTTTTCTAGACTTATGTCGTAGTTGTAATTACACGATATTGTTCTTCAATGTTTTCCCTAGAGAGCTAGATTCTCATTTTGTATATATAAACTGCAGTATTTTTGTATAACTAAATATTGTCGTCAGTGACAGCTCTATGTGCCCAAATTTTTAATTTTTTTTTCGTTTTGAATGTAAAACCGACCCTAGCCCTCTACATTTTTGTGCGTACTTTAATTCTGTAAAAGAATTTTGCAATTCCGTAAAACCAATTAAAAGTGATTTGCTTTTAACTAAATGTCGGTAATTACTGCGACTATAGGATCCCCTTAAGGCTCCTGGATCCTGAGCCGAGAACTCTGCGTTGACGGTGGCGACGTACCGTCGCGGCAGAAATAAGAACTCTCTCCAATGGAGAATTCTGTCCTTTGTGACATGTTGACAACCTATTTTGTCGTGCATGCTATTTCTTTATTATTCGCTCTGTACTTGTGCTCTAACGTTTAACGTATTCGTGAAAATCGTAAAATTGACCGAAAAGTAAGATTTGCATGCGGAAGAAACGTTTTCACCTCCTTTCGACAGTCGTTAAACGGCTGTTTTCCCGTATGTTTAGGCTTCGTTTTATGGCTGTTTGTTTATTGTCGAGGGAAAAGGATAGTTTTCGGTCAATTTCGGAAGTGTTCTAAAACGATCTATAGTAATGTTTTATTGAAATGTCTTTTTATTTGAAAATGGCATGCACGACAAAATTGGGTGTTTTCCTCGCCTCGATAGTAAGAATTCAATATGGCCGCAGTGACCATCCAGGAGCCTTAAGGGGATCCTAAAGCCGTCTGTAATACCGACAATCGTACTTTTCTCCTAATTTTTTATTGGCTTTATGGATTTGAAAAAATCTTGCACAGAATTAAAGTATGTGCTCTACTCTGGGGACGACCACCGATTTTGTAAAAAAAATAAGTAAATAAAACAGTTAAAAAAAATCCACTTTAACAATATTTGCTTCGTATAAAAATTCTACAACTTGATGTTACAAAATGAGGGTGCAGGTCCATTCAGTAGACATCAAGGAATATCATACCGTTTGTAGAATTAGGCTGAGACTCCAAACAAAAAAGTTAAACGGAAAGTACGATTACGTGAACGTGATGACACCGGACCAGCGGTATTGCGTGTAGCGAGAGATGGCGCAGCAATCGAACAAAGACAGATGCCTCTCGTTAGACAAGGACAGATATAGACATATAACATAGAAAACAGGATTAGAAATGTTGACATTACCGACGTCGAGGAAGTTCGGCCTCCCCCACACAGCACACTGTATCCTGAGGATATCCCAAATTGGTCCAGATTTCCAAATACGATCCCACAGATATCACAGCAGGTGATCCCGGGATATTTCAATAGGATATCGTGAGATATCCTATTATGATCTCACGATATCTAAATACTCTGCCATATTCGTTGGCTTTGCATAAGATATCTTACGAGATCTTCTGAAGGATATATATCCTTTAGGATATATGTATACATTATTTTTTGTAAATTCTCAGGATGTACTTGTAATATCTCACAGTAGTATATTATTTTTCGTAAATTCTTGTATATACTACTCAGAATATATCAATTAATACGGATCAGAAGATAAAGTCCGCTCGCGGCGTGTTGCTTTCACCGACGACGCCGAATCGGCTAAGTCCGAAGGCGGCGTGTTGATGCGCGCGCATAGGCGAGCCGAAGTCGCCCCGATGAGAGTCGATCGGGCACGAAGCGCACGAAGCTACGAACACGAAGTCGGACGTCGGCGGTCGGACGTCGGCGGTCGGACATCTTGTCAATGTGCACGTTAACAACGAGTGATCGCGACACGAGTTATTTTCCTTCAGTGTTCAAAGTCAACGATCGGCATTCATCTTGCGCGGTATCGCCGCCCAATCATCCAAGTGATCGAGGTGACGGGTAAGTGTTGCATCGCCCTTACACTTATATGCAGCTTTTCTTCGACGGGTCTATCTACGCCTTTGCGAGATGAAGGAGTTGGGCACCTATACCGATGATTCCCCGAAGGAGGAGCGTGCTACCGAGCGTCTGGAGATGCATAGACAGTGGGCCGAGCATATTCAGGATCCCCGTTTACCGGGAAGGCAAACGAGGGACGCCATTGCACCTAATTTTGGCAGATGGCTCAATAGACGTACCGGATTCTTAACTTACAGAATGACTCAACTGCTAACAGGCCATGGGTGTTTCTCCACCTTTCTTTATCGTATCGAGAAGGAGGATAGCCCGGCTTGTAGGTACTGCTGCTGTGCGGAGGATTCTGCTGAACACACGCTCGCGGTATGCCCCTTTTGGGGTGTTGAGAGGGGCGAGCTGGTGGCGGTTCTTGGACCGGATTTGACCCTATCTGCGGTCATAGCCAAGATTTGCGATGCGAAGGAGGCCTGGAAGGCATTCGCTGTTTTCGCGGAGCGCGTGATGACGAAGAAGGAGGAGGACGGACGGAGGAGGCAGATGGACGTCCCTGACCGCGGTGCGGACGCGGGTGGGGCGTGAGGATGATTTGCGTATTTTCCGATTAGGTTTAATTTGCGGTTTGCGTCACCGTTATGGTGGATTTATGTTTAAGGCTTCTCTCTGTTAGACATCTTCTTCTGCGACTTTTAGTAGAGTTTAAGTTGCGGTGTGCGTCACCATATGGTGAATCTGCGATTTTGGTTGGTTGTTCTGGATGTCCCTCTTCTTGGGGCGGGCGGGTGCTGGTCGGTCGCGGGCTTTCCTCCCCTGGGGTCCGGTGCGTCGCTGTGTGCGTGACTGGAGTCGGAGTCTACCATGCATCGTGGGAGAAGCGGAAGTGCGTCCCGCCACCGCTTCGCGCCGGCTCTGGGATACGTTGGCGACGTTCCCGGATCCCTGGGGGGTGGTGGCTTGGGGGCGGTCGGTGCCTGTCCCTCTTCCTCCTTGGGGGCCGTCGGGGACTTATTCGCTATCTTGTTGGCAATGTGCTTGCTTTCCTGCCCTTTTGTTTATTGGGGAGGCGGTCGTCTTTCTGCCGCGGGGTCCTCCGGGGGTTGGCCGGCCGTGGCTTGCCGCTCGCTACTGTTCGGGCTCTTGCCCCACTGGAAACAGTGGGTGCTGGAAGCCTTTTGTGGCGGTGGACCTCGGTGGGTCGTCCCCTGGCGGATCTCCGTGGTTTGGCGGCTCTTCTCCCTATTTATGTTTTCCGCGCTCTCCCCCCTGGACTCTCTCCTTCGGGGGGGAGTCTGGGGGAAGGGCGCGGTTGTACTCCTGCCGTGTGCCTTCTGCCTCGGCTAGAGTCTGTTGGATCCGTTGTGCCGGGTCCTTTTTTGCTTTGGTGATGGGATGTGTGTTTTTCCCGAATGTTAACGGGCTCGCTATTGACTTAGCGAGTCCGTGTCTTGTTTTCGCGTGAGACCTCTCTACCCGGGTAGGAGGTCTCTGTTTGTCAAATCCGTGCAAGTCCTGGGACCATGTACGACTCCTGGGGGTGTGAATTCCTTGGGGAAGCGGTCCCCGCGGTCAATGAAGAACTCCTCAAATGATGTGTCTGACAGATACTATCATGGGGATTTCCAAGACGGCTGCGTAGCTTGGCTTGCCAACTACTAAGCTGGGGGACTGTCTCTTTCCCCTTGGAATGAGCACCCCATTTCGACCTCCGTGTGTCTTTGTATGAGGCTTACGGTGCTTTCTGTCGCTTCGTGCGAGGGGCTCTATTGCGGCATGTGATGAAATACCTCGTGTGTCCCGTGTGTCGTAATTCTAGTCCTTTGTCCTGGGTTTTGGGAGAGGTTTTTTAGTGGGTGCAAGCCCCACATACCCTGACAGCCGGGGTCAGGGATGCGCCGAGGCATTTTTCCTTCTCCCACCGAAACAAAAAAAAAAAAACAAAAAAAAAGTGTTGCATCGTCCGTGCGTCAGCGCGAGAATTATCGTTCAGGTTAAATAGCGCGACTCAGACAGCACCGCGAATACGAGTGCCACAGTGCTTTTCTTCGAGTCCGTGTGTGAATCGCGACAATGCCGAGGGTGTAAATGTTAGGCACATTATGCTGTTCCGACGTACCCGAGCGTTTTTCATGTTTGTGTCCTCTGGTTTAGGCGAGAGTGAGGCGACGGCTCAACAGTACCTGACGTTGGCCGATGGAAACGTGGAGATGGCAATTAGCCTGATGTTCGAGGGTGCCAGACCGCCGGAGACCGAGAACGCGGATCCCGAGCCGCCCGTGAGGGCTCCTATATTACCCACGCGTGAGACGCTAGTGCCTCCGGAGCCGATATTGTTCATTGCCACAATTGTCGAACAACGTGTATGACAGATTCCGTGATTTTGCGGCAGAAACCCGTACGCATTTTGTCCTAGAACTTATATTAATTAGAATATGTATACGTACTGGACAATTAAGAATAGGTGTATTAAGTGGGATGGTTGCATGGATGATATGAGGATGTTAAGTTTTTAAACCAAGTTTCTTCAAATCTACTTCTTGGCATGTAAGTTGAAGTTAATAAGTTATTATTATTATTATTACATGCTGGTAATTAATGTAGGACGACAAGAGGAAGAGATGACTCGCAGAGTAACTGGCACAAAGCATATATCTCAAAAGAAAATGAAGCGACTGGAAGATCTATTTAGACCACCATGCGATATTTTCTTCTTATGCTCCTTCATGGAAGCACGGGACCACGCAAAAACTTTAAATCGTTGGCTGCTCGTCAATGTTCAGGATCCACAGGAATTTTGTTGTCAGATTCTCAATAGAGACGTGTGGTCCAACGAGCATATCCAAGAAATTGTGAAGGATCACTTTATCTTGTGGCAAGTATGTCATGTCACCTGAATATCATGTCACTTTCTATAGTTGACGTTCTGATTCATCGAGTTACATTTGTTGCTTTTAATTTTAGGTCTTGTCTAACACTTCGGACGGGAAACGTTATATAGATTTTTACAAAGTGATGGCATATTGTTGTGAGCGCACAACGTATTAGAGATTAAGTAATGCACTTGGCAACTCCGAGTTTCCTCCTATCGGAAATATGACCCTAGCGACGGAGACCGCTGACGCGAAGACCTGCACAAGCCTCGGGAATGACCAAATATGGGCAGGTCGGACATCACCTGCCCGTTAGGCCATCGCGAAGTCAAAATCTGCTGACTGCTAGGTCAGCAAATACCGAGGTGATAAAAAGCCCGCCCTTCCAAGGAACGGCGGGCAGTCTAAGAATCGAGCGCGTACCGCGAGTCAACGAAACGTTAATTGTAACCCGCAAGTCAGGGTAGTGCAAATCCACAAGTGTATCAATAAAACTATCTTTTATTACTCGCGACTGCAAACTACATATCGCCAGTGTCCTCTCTCCCTCTAATCGGCGGATCCAAAGAACTCGGTGCCGGCCTTGATCTCCAATTCAAGGCGGCGGCACAACAATATCCTTATTTGGTGATTGTAGATCCTAGAACGGGAGAATGTATGAAAACTTACAAAAATATTACTGTGGACAGTCTGATATCTGATTTAAATGATGCATTAAGCACACATGCATCTCCCGAAAGTTCACAAGTTACATCTGACTCTTCCAAGGAGTGGAATAGTTTTCCTACGAAAACGCCGCCAAAACGAAATAATATAGCTGATCAAATAAAATTAGAAAAAGTTTTAGTATTTAAATTTTACATTTTGAAATATGGTTTAGCGTAATGCAAAAAGAAACCAAAAATCTTTAATTTTAGTGTTATATGTAGATAATCGCGTTAGCAAAATATTAAGTATTATTTCGGATAGGTATTATTCTCGTAAGGAAAGTTTCATATTAGGAAATAAGAACCTTTAGTTAAGTGTATGTCACACGCAATCAATTTTACACTGACCGTTGAACGCCTATTTTTCTTTCGTCTTACGTTTTTCAGCTAATGCACAACGAGCTGATATACTTACATTTAGAATTACTCACATTTAGATTATCGGAGCATTTAAAACGTTGTGTCTGGAGGAGCAGCTTATTTGTTTACTTTTCTAAACGCGAGATGCATTCTAACAAAATTTATAAAGTCTATTTTAATTATCTTCTATCCGAAATATCGAGATTACTGTCTGACATAACTTACAAGATAATTGCATGTTCGCACTGTAAAAATTGTTTGTCTTAATGTATTATTCAATTGAAAATGTATTCACGAGATGTTTGAACGATTGCAGTGTTCTCAAATTTTAAATCACGCTTAATTTGTAAGTACATTTTTCTGTGCAAACGATAATTTACGAGTGAGGACTCAGATTTTTAAATCTTTCTAACCAGTCGTGTGACTATAATACATTTTCCTATCCTTTTGTTCTAAATAAGCGTCATTAGATACACGACATGTAAAAAATGCATACTTTCCTATTTCTTTTTTGTTTACTTATGTGCAATCCTTTTTAAGAAAACGATTATTTTCGCTAGTTTTAAATATGTACTTCATATGTACTCAAATCACTATGTGATTTAAAGTTCGAGAACGCTGCAATATTCTATAAGGAAATCGTATGTGACATAAAACAGGCAGTAATCTATTATTCTATAGCAATTCTCTCTATCACGTATGACACTCGAAGTAACAAGCATTAAACTGGGCGTTATCCAATGCTATGTATGTGTTACCGCAATGTCCTTTTATTTTTATTTTTTTTATTTTTTATTATCGTGCTCGGCGTCAGCGCAACGTTTATCGCATAATAGTGCGGGAAAACTGACTGTTTTCGTGGAAACGAATGACCGACCATGCGTTCTATATCATTATTTCCCTTTTATGAACGGGAGAAAGAGAGAGGTGTGCTCACTTTGTAACCCTTTTCGCCGCGTTTATTTTTACCGTCGCTGCTTCCGGTAACATCAAGCGCACAAAAAAGGCGAATATTATGTATGTGCGAGCGTACACGTGGGCGAGCTCATCATTCTACAAATATGTTTCAACCCGCAATTAAGCGCCGACAATAAGAAACCACTAGGCTTCCCCCCGATGCCGCTATTGTTATAACCGGTATATTAATACATTTTTAATTGTAGCGCGATAGAAAACATACGGTCTCGGGCGGAGGAGGGAAAAACCAAGTGTTCCTTCATAAAAATTCTAATAGCGCCTTTTCTAACGTTCTTTTTTTCCTTCTTGAACAAGACCATCCTTGTTGCATAATTAAATATTTTCCCCACGTAAAAGTATACTTTGTTTCGACATATCTGTGTAACGTAAAAAAAAGGACTTAGTCACTTGTGAAAAAGCCGAGACCGTATGTTTCCTGTGGTAATCAGCAACATTACATTTATTGCTGTTATTTTTTTACAAAAAGTGTTAAAGTTTAAAAGTACTTTATATATGTACCTCTATTTTTGTACGGTGTACAAAATGTTTTTCACAACACCTCCACGGAAAAATGTTCGACTTCCATCTCTGTAGAGAGAGGCGAAAGTGGCCAATTTCACGCCAGGGCTTACTTTCCGCCCGCTATACCGGGTGAAAAGTATAAATTTTCTTCCCTGGGGAGGAAAGTAAGCCCTGGCGTGAAATTGGCCACTCTCGCTCCTTTCTACAGGCATGGAAGTCGAACATTTCCGTAAAGGTGTTGTGAAAAATATCGTGTGCACCTCGGGTCGAAAGCTTTTTCAGACTCGTGTAATATGTATTTTTATTTTTACTGATTGTATTTTTTTTTAAATTAGAGGTACTTTGTTTAAAAACTATATTCTTTTAATAAATAAAGATTTAATATGCAATGTACAATATACTTATTTTTTCATGTACATCGTGGACAGAAATATTGTTTCTCTTTTGTGATAAATTTCGGAATGTGTTTATTTAATTTTACAATTTATTTTCCAATGGAAGAATTCTTTTATTAAACAAGACGAATGCACATTCCGAAATTTATCACAAAAGAGAAACAATATTTCTGTCCACGATTGTACGATTATCCCCTTTCTGGTTAAACCATAATTTCATTGTATATAAAATATCCATACGATATCCATACGATATCGCGAGTGTATAATTAATATCTTGGGATATTTTTCGATCTGCCTCGGATATCCTGTGGACCGTCATCTAAGATATCTGCAAGATCTAAATAGCCGGACACTTGTGCATCCACTGGATATCCACCGGATATCTGAGACCATTTTGGGATGTCCTACGGTTATTGAGATATCCCAAAATGATGTCTGTAGGACGTCCCTCAGATAAAGTGTGCTGTGTGGGCCACTATAGGATCCCCTTAAGGGGATCCTGCAGCCGTATGATTTACCGACATTATCGTTTTTAGATGGATCTTTTAATTGGCTTTATAGAATTGCAAAAATCTTTTATAGAATTAAAGTCCGCACAAAAATCTAAGGTAACAAACGCGATTTTATATCAAAAACACCAAAAAATTAAAAATATTACTTATTTGGGCACATACAGCTGTCACCTGACGACAATATTTGCTTAAAACAAAATTTCTGCAGTTTATACATACATAATGTTTATCATCCTCCCTTGGGAAAACATGTAGGAATAATATCGTGCAAGTAGAAGTAAGATTCAATGCGTACAAAAAAAGATCCATCGAAAGTTTATTTTAGTAATGCAAATACGGATGCAGAATGACAAGAAGAGCAGCAACAGTAGTTGCCGGATCTTGCGAGAGATGGCGAGCAATCGAACAAGGACAGATGTCATTTCGTTAGACAAAGACAGATATAGGGAAAACAAAATTAGAAAGGTTGACATTATCGACATCGAGGAAGTTCGCCTGTCACTGCAGGATCCCCTTAAAGCTTATTAAATTTCCTTTAAAATGACCTACTACATTTTTCAATTCTGCCCATAGACTTCCGATAATCACACAAAATAAATGTGGTATCGCATAATTGGGGACTTCCTATATAAATCCTACAAAATTCGCACAACATTACTAATGCCTGGAACTGTTTAGAAATTGCTTCAATATGCTCAGAACTATACGATATTTTATATAAGCCAGAACTCCGAGATTTCGTACAGCGTCTCACCCATATACCTGTAAATGCGTCTTCTTCGGGCGATAAAAATTATTTAAAAAATGAATAAATAATGCTTATCGTCAGAACTCTTTAGAAAACGTTAGAACACGTCCAGAACTACACGAGAATTATAATAAAACTCACAAAACTGTTAAAAATCGTACAGCGTCTCACCCCATTCTCTCAAAGTACTCGATTCTCGGGCGTTATTAATTTATTTAAAAATTATACAACATTGCTAGTGCCGGGAACTCTTTAGAAAATGCTTCTATATGCTCAGAACTACTCGAAAAATATTTTACATAAACTGAAACTCCGAGATTTCGCACAGCGTCTCACCTTCTTCCGTCATGATGACTTTTCGGGTAATATTAATTTTTTAAATATAACACAAAGATCCTAACGCTCTGAACTCTTTAGAAAATGCTTCAATATGCTCAGAACTACTCGAAAAATATTTTATATAAATCGGAACTTCGAGATTTCAACTGGCGTCTCAACTCGGTATACTCATTACATTGTTATTTTGTTTTTAGTACCTTATAATTATTTTTTTTTGCTTTTATGTGGCAGAACTCTTTATAGAACTGTTATAGAACTATAGATCTCGCAAAATCTGATAAGATATAGCGGCGGAACTCGTGTAGGACAAAGTAAGACGCTGCGTGAACCTAGCGTCTCAGTCAGTGTTGTTAGACGGGCCGGTTTTTCCGCGCATGCGCGGACCTATTAGTACTGGAAAGAGGTTCTATTAGTCGCCCATACAAAATTGTTTAAAAATTGTGGAAAATTTTAATATATTTAATATACATATATGTATACGAAAATATAAATATTAAAAATTCAATAATCTGTATTTAATAATAAAAAATTTTAATAATAAAAAATCAGTTTAAAAAACAGGAAGAAAGGTGATATAATTTATGAAATAAAAGAACTTGTAAATAAAAGTAAAATATTTTATTTGGCAGAATCTTATAGAATATTAACATTCGTTGCAAGGCACAGTGGGCCAAAACGGCAATCTAGCTGGACAAAAGTAGTAATTTTGTTTTCATCGTTAAACAAATATTCTCAAGTGTTCTAAAATAGAAAGTAAACATGTACAAAGTATATCAGTTTAATTTGATAACATTTAATATACAGGGTGTTCCTTAAAAACCATCCACTAACTACATCGCGCTATTCCTTATCAAAGTCGTAATCTTTAATTAGGTAAAAACTTAACAAACGTTTTGGCCTGCCATTTTTAGACTATTCTCATTGTGTGTCAGTGTGTTAAATTAAGCAAATTACATATATCGAAAAATTATAATTATAACAGCAGTACATGTATGCATTGATCGCAATATAATTTTCGAATTAACTAAAATTAAACCTAAATTGAAACAAATAATAAAATAATAAAAAAATTATAAAATAATAAAATACAATGCAATTGTAGTTCGCCAGTACGATAATAAAACTAAGACGTATGAATCGGCCTAACTGGCAATAATTTATTATCGTGACGATTCGACCATATTGGTTTTGGTCCGATTAATCGTCAAGACGTTTATAATCTTTGATACTTATATGTATAAGCATCTCATTTTTTAAATAATTTAAATTAAATTAAATTAATAATTTTAATCGCAATAAATTTAATAATTTAATTTAATTTAAATTATTTTAAAAATGAGATTCTTATATATGTATATAGGTATACATATATATATCTATATATATAAGTATCAAAGATTATAAATGTCTTGACGATTAATCGGACCAAAACCAATGGTCGAATCGTCACGATGATAAATTATTGCCAGTTAGGCCGATTCATACGTCTTAGTTTTAATAAAATACAAAATAAAAAATAATTAATTAAAAACTAAAAATAAACAGAAACAAATTAAAATACTAAATAATTTTATTTCAGTATTAAACTGAAATAAACTAAAATAATAAAATTAAAAATAAATCAAAATAATAAAAATCTTTCAGTTAACAAATAAAATAAAAATTAAAATCTTAATTACTACTGTTACTTTCATTAAAGTATTCACTATCGCAACTATCGCACGATTAATTTTGATCGAAGATGGTAGTCGTTAAAGATTTTTAGTGTATCAATAATATAAATAATATAAACTTGTGATATTTCCTTCTAAATCAATTTCGAGATATTTATGAAAAACCATAGATAGATGTCAATATCAAGAGACACGGTAGTCTCGCCAAGTACACGCGCAGCGCGAGACCGTCTCGTGTATCTTTACGCAAACGGACGAGTTGCGAGTTCTAAAAAACGCTGTATCTATGAAACCGGCACTTAGTGGCAGCTAGTTTTAAAAGGATAAAACTCAGAAATGTCTAAGGAATAACATGCTGGTAAAATGACGGCAGCAATCCGCAGCGTTTTTTTTGTAGACCTTTCTAAATTTCATACTTTGAAAATTTCATAATTAAACATCGGCAATGTTTGACTTAAAATACCGCTATTATTAAAAAACTATTATTAAAATTTGTTAATAAAATTTAAAAATATATACCTTTCTCTATATTTATCTAATTTAAAGTTTTAATATTCTTCAATATAAGCAGAATACTTCTTTATTTCTCAAGCGCTGCTAAAGTAATGATTTAACGTTTTGCGAGATGACATTTATACGACGTATTCAAATGATTGTTATAACACAACTACAAGTGTAAATGGTAAATATTTTGTAGAAAATGAACTATCCGATATCTTTCTTAGAAATATAATCGTTTATTTTAAGAAATATTAATTTTCGAAAATCGACTTTTGTCCAGCTAGATTGCCGTTTTGGCCCACTGTGCAAGGGTAAGGAAAACTGCCAAAAACCTTACCAGTATTCATAAAATAAAAGTACATTTTGTTATAAAATGGTATAAGCATTAATATAAAAACAAAAATAATATTGAAATATTTGTTTCATGGAAAATAAAAAATTAATAACATTTTAAAATTACATAAACAGTATTTAAATATTTAATAATCAAATAAAAGTAAAATATGCATTTTAAAACAAACGTATTAAATACTATTAAATAACATAAAAATAAAATTTTATTTATTATTAAAAAAAAAATAATGTTAATATTTACTTATATATTAACATAAATAACATAAATAACATAAATAATTTCCGTATAAAATGCTCTTTGGTTTCAACTTAAATTCTGAAATCATACAAATGATATTAATAATAATAATGACTAGCATGCATTGGAAAATATTGGCTAGAGATGTGTGACTCTAAGCAAAATAATAATAAAAAAATAAAAACAAAATTATTATTTCTTATCAGATATGTTTGTATGTCCATATAAATTTTGTGAATTATGCAGTTCAAGATGCCTAGGATCAGTTTCAAAATTAATACAATTAATGCTTTCAGCTCGAAAGGTTGACCGAACTACGCAAATTGCAGAAACAGTATCGTTAGATAATCGGTTTCTTTTTTTATTTTTTACATCGGTTACTATAGAAAAAATTCGTTCGGCCTTGGCATTTGAATGAGGAAAACAAAGAACTACTTCGACAAATAACTTTAAATTTGGAAAGATTTTTTCCTCATTAAAATCTTTATATTCTACTATTTTACCCCACATATCATCAATGTCTAATAAACATGTCACAAAATTTATATGGACATACAAACATATCTGATGAGAAATAATAATTTTGCTTTTATTTTTTTATTATTATTTTGCTTAGAGTCACACATCTAGCCAATATTTTCCAATGCATGCTAGTCATTATTATTATTAATATCATTTGTATGATTTCAGAATTTAAGTTGAAACCAAAGAGTATTTTATACGGAAATTATTTGTTATTTATGTTAATATATAAGTAAATATTAATATTATTTTTTTTTAATAATAAATAAAATTTTATTTTTGTGTTATTTAATAGTATTTTATTTAATAGTATTTAATACGTTTGTTTTAAAATGCATATTTTACTTTTATTTGATTATTAAATATTTAAATACTATTTATGTAATTTTAAAATGTTATTAATTTTTTATTTTCTATATGAAACAAATATTTCAATATTATTTTTGTTTTTATATTAATGCTTATACCATTTTATAACAAAATGTACTTTTATTTTATGAATACTGGTAAGGTTTTTGGCAGTTTTCCTTACCCTTGCAACGAATGTTAATATTCTATAAGATTCTGCCAAATAAAATATTTTACTTTTATTTACAAGTTCTTTTATTTCATAAATTATATCACCTTCCTTCCTGTTTTTTTAACTGATTTTTTATTATTAAATTTTTTTATTATTAAATACAGATTATTGAATTTTTAATATTTATATTTTCGTATACATATCTATATGTATATTAAATATATTAAAATATATTAAACAATTTTGTATGGGCGACTAATGGAACCTCTTTCCAGTACTAATAGGTCCGCGCATGCGCGGAAAAACCGGCCCGTCTAACAACACTGGTCTCAGTTTGTACTGACGCGTTTTTTGGCTTTAATGGCCAGAACTATTTGTTTAAACTATCAGGAACTCTAGAACTATTAAAAAGGAAGTCAGAACTCTTAATAGTTTGTGAGTTTCCGCAAAATGAGACGCTAGCTTCACATACACGACTTCCGATAGGTTAAAAATCTATTGCCTATGTTATTTCCTGTTCCTATTGCCTGTTGCCTGGCATTGTGCAAGGGCCTTTACACTGTGTCTTCTGTGTCTCTTGCTGGAAAGTAGAGTCCTAAATAATAAGAGAAGCGCATCCGGCGGCTCGCTTGCTGATTGGCTGACCGCGACCACCAATTACAACCGAGAGTGATGGGTCATGTTCCAAAACTCACTGTGGGTAACTAAAATCTATAGTTTACGACTGCGTTTACATGACACCGTTAATCGGGTTTTATAACATCGGTAGTTGTCAGGAAGACCAATCGTAATCATTCTTCAGAAGAATGGAATAGCTGTGATTGACCGGCCTAAGAACTACCGATGTTATAAAACCCAATTAACGGTGCCGTGTAAACGTAGTCTACGTCACGTACATACACTCGCGGACAGAAAGGTTGTCCGACTTATACACCCGTATTCATACTATGAATACGGCTCAAAGTCGGACAACCTTTCGGACAACCTTTCTGTCCGCGAGCATACACTATAGCATTTTAGTTAACTAGAATGAGTTTTGGAACATGACCATGGTCCCGCAGCTGATTCCATGTGCGAAGTAACGTGTATTATGTGAGTGAGAAAGATTAATGTTTATAATATTATTAACAAATCTTATTTCACGTTGATTACAATAATGGAACTAAAACAAAATCATTTCTGAATGATCAAATTGTGTCTGATATACAGAGGTTACTTTGTTTAGCGGTCAGCTGCGGGCTCAATAGGAACCATGGAGGGGGTAAGGAATGCGCTTCTCTTTTTATTATTTAGGACTCTACTGGGCTGCGTACGAAAACGTCACCCGAGTGCACACGAGTATGCTCCCTTCTCTTTCTATCTCAGCGAGTTAGAAGGAGAAGGGAGTATACCCGTGTATACCGGGCTGCGTTCCAAAATTCACTCTAGTTAACTAAAATGCTATAGTGTACGTGACGTAAACTATAGATTTTAGTTACCCAGAGTGAATTTTGGAACGCAACCCCCGGGTGAAGGCCATCGCACACAAAATTGCATAGCTTAGCATAAGCGTAACATAAGACCGCTAAACCAATGAGCATCCAGCATAAAGTCGCCATATTGATTTACATAAGGTGCTCATTGGTCCAGCGGTCTTATGCTATGCTTATGCAGCCTATGCAATTTTGTGTGCGATGGCCTTGACGTTTTCGAACGCAGCCCTGGAAAGCACCCCTTGTCAGTGATTGTACCACTGTATTTTCGCATGCACCGGCGCCGTATCGATTGGCGGGTAACTTCAAGTTTATAAGTAAATTTGAAACCGCGACAGAGAGCAAACAAAAATGCGCATCAATGACAGAAAATCCCGATGGAATAATTGTTTCAAGGTATCTGTAATTAATTTCCTCATAATTGAGGCCATTTAATCTCATCCGACGATTATATTATAATTATTCAAATATCAGGCAATCCTTGACTTTTATAAGTAACGGGAGACGCGTGAATTCTTGTGTTGTTTTAGCGTCTAAATCGAACACACGCTGATTGATTCTTTAATTGTAATAACACATCGACACTGACAATTGTTACGTTGACGATTTTAAATAATCTCGCGGGTTTTACGATGTCGTTGCCGAAGGAGTGAGGTTATGTCTTGTCACTCACCATAAACTTATCCGCTTCTTCGGATAATCCTGTCGCTCCAGCAGACTCAGAAAATACGGCAAAGTGTGCGCCTTGTTCCTGACTAGGACACCGATCAGCACAGTCGGTTCTTTCGAGATCGCATTGCACGTAGCCAACAACGCGAGACCAACAACGGAATAAACAATTAAATATCCTCGAAGAATCATCGTGATGCGGATAGTAAATAGATACATTCTAATCACGCACGTATCTTTTCGCGTAGCCTATCAGAAATTCTAGATAGAAGAATGAAGATTACGCAAAGAGATGACCTGACGACATGATCTATTCTTCTCATCCTTTGCCTATTATCACTATCACAAGTGCGTAGGTGTGCGCGATCGATAAAACAGGAAATACGCAACATAAATCACATATCACATGGTTTTAACCAATCTTATGTCAAAAAATATATTTTTTTATACCTATTTTTCTATAATATATAAATATATAATATTGTATCTCTGAATTCTTTTTCTTTTTTGAGCTTTGTACAAAAAACATCTCAGAAATTCATACAAAATCTATACTTCACTATTAAAATATACATCGATTCTTACAGCAAATCTTTTTCAATATTTTGGTCGTATTTTGACTATAATCTTAATTCAATTTTTTACCGAAGGAATAGAAGTTTCTTTTGTTTCTTTTGTTTTATTCACTTCTTCTGATTTCACCTTTTTCTTTTGCACATAACTGAGTTTGGTTTTGTCAAATTCTAGAACCATTATACCCAAATCTCCGCTATATCTATTCTTCGCAACCTAGTGACACAAGATAAAATAACTCGTCATGTTGAAGATTAGAAAATATACCATCTAACAATTGCATATATACCTGCAAATATTTCTTTCCTTTTATACTAATAAGTCTTTTATCTTGTATAATCAATACATTATCGGCTTCTTGACTCGCTTTGGCGCTGCCAAAAATAGACAAAGTTGTCAATTCTTCATCTCGCTCCTTTCTCGGATGTATAACCAAAGTAACGTGGCAGTTATACTTTGTAGAAAAATTCCTGAACTCTGCTATGATCTTGTCCTGTTTCCAAAACCTATATGATATGCAATAATATATAAATATATAAATAAAATCAATTTTGCAAAAAGAAATAAAACATTCGTCTCACCTATCGGTCAATTCTTCTGACATACCCATCATAAACTGCATATTGTCAATTATCACATGAGCTATGTCATGCACATACGTTGCATGTTCAACTGCCTGAAATAAAAAAAGCGAAAAGTTACACATAATACCAATTTTTCTTTTATAGATAATGTTATATGATCTTACATCCATAACAACTTTGATGTTCTGCTGACCGTGAAAAGTCATAAAGTAAATTGGTAATTTGTTAAAAGCATCTGCATATGTGTTGAATTTGTCCAAGTTGTCTTCTAAAGACACCTCTGCCATTTGTTGTAGCATGGTTCTGGCTAGTCGAGCATTTCTGATTTCAAAACTGCCCCATAGTGTATTGACACCTTGCATTGCTAAATCTAGCGAATATTCACTCATAAATGTAGTTTTGCCACTGCCTAAAAGTTTATTAATGTGTAAAAATATATAATTTTATGAGCAGTATCCTCTCATGAAAGTAATTTAGTTATCTTCTTGTTTCAGTAGTCAGCTGTTCTATTATAATCTTACCAGTTGGGCCAGTTAGAATCGTAAACTCTCCTCTTCTGTGTCCTTTTAAAATTCGATTTAAAACAGGATATCTTTTCCACTTTACACCTTGGACTCTGTCTATATTTTGCAAATCGCATAATACATCTTGCCTGAGATCGTCGAAGGTAGTAATACTTTTATGCCAGATCGGTTGTGCGTTCGTCAAAATACTTTTAAGATCATAGCCTCTGTCAGCGGCTAGTTTTGGTCTAGGTTGCGTGTCGATTGGTCTCACAAAGTAACATCTCTTCTCATTTAATTTTTTAGCGAACTGTCTGGCTGTATACCAACTCGGTTCATCATTTCCAAACCACATAATTAATTTTTTAAAATTTTCGAAATTTGGCAACAACTGCTGTGGTAAATTCTGCAAATTGTATGGCAAGCAGACAATCACATTTGCTGCCTTTTGAGATGCTATTGCTAACAAATCATGTATTGTTGGCACAACCACTGCAGTCCCATCGCTTCTAGTACCTTTTTGCTTATAAATGATAAATCCACCAACGTTACAAATAGGTACAGTTTGTTCTAATTCTGGTTCACTAGAAAGGGTTTTATAACCCACGACATTGCCAAAAGCAATTAATGGAAAATATAGTAATGCTGGTGAAGTCGCATATACACCATTTAACTGTAAGATGTCCTCTTGTGAAATTCTCTGTAACAATTTTCTTTAATGTATAACACTCACATATATATGAACAATGAAATCTATATGTTAATTTAAATATCTTACTGGAAGGGAGAACATATTAATAATTCTTTCATATGACTCTGATGACAAATTTGCAATTTGCTGATTGGATTTTATTATGTCATTCCATTGTGAGACATAATTTTCTTGAGCTTTTATAGCATTTCTCAAAGTTTCCAATTCTTTTTGCGTATTATTTGTTTTGATCAGTTTTGTTAATAACAAAAATTTCTCCAATATATTCCATTCTCCTTTAGAATTACATTTATCACATACAAAGTATCCTGGAATAAACAAGTTTTTACAAGATAAAATTATTTTTATTTTATCTATTTGCATACCTTTTATCAAAAATATTTATCTTATTATACATTTTACGATGTTTTTCTTTACCTGTTGTCTTATTAATATAAATCTTTGACTTTTTAGATTTTTCAGAGTCACATATAGGACATTCGACGATTATACATGCATGTCCTTCGACGGTGACAATATGCTTTTGCTTTAGACTATGTTTTATTTGAAATAATGATACCCCAGGTATCGGATCATTTATAGTGCTACTATTAGTTACATACAAACGACGATAAAACATCAGAAATTTATCATATTTTTCTGTAGTCAAAGAACGCACCAATAATTTTAAAGACATTATTTTTCTTATCTAATTGGAGCTTCATCGACATTGAAATTAGTTCTAGTAGCATTGAAATTGCTTTCATCGATAATAAAGGCTGATATTTCATCAGTCTAGCTGTAAAAGAATTTTATTTACGGCATAATATTTAGTTCTGTAAGTGTTGTCACAATACAATTCGTTGTCCAAAGTATTATTCAGCGAATAATTACAAGTTTCTCGCAAGAGCATCACTATTGTTTACATCGTTCGTCGAGTGTAATAATGATTACACGAGACAAACAATAACTTGATATAATTATCGAAATTCGAAGTTGACATCCTTATTGACGTTTTCAGAACGAATGACATTTATACGCCTTGTTGTCCTTATTGATGCTGATCTGTAACAAACTAACAAATGAAAAATCAGCGTGTGGAGCACGTGTACAGTATAACCTGTATAACCAGGCTCATGTTCCAAAACTCACTCTAGGTAACTAAAATCTATAGTTTACGTCACGTACATTATAGCATTTTAGTTAACTAGAGTGAGTTTTGGAACACAGCCCAGTATGTTCACTCAACCCTTTTTTGTGGTTTGCGCCGATCCGTACTGCGCATCGGCATTATTTTTGGGGGAACCAATCAGAGAATTTTTGTATGTGCAGTAGTGCAAAGTCGGTGTGACGCGCAAAATTTTGACCTCTATGAAGTTGGCCGGACAACTTCAACGTATCGAACTTTCATTAATTGGTATCGATTGGTGGTCGTTTGGGGGTCTTTGGTAGTCTAGTCCGATCGTTTGGTGGTTAGCCGTTTTCCTGTAAAATCAAAATGAAATTTCCGGTGTGAAGTTAGCCGGACAATTTTTTTTTCAACCAATTTAACTTTTTTATAGCTCATTCGACGCGGAATCGTTTGGTGGTCACGAATATCACCAGTAAAACGTTTGGTGGTCAACCATTTTCCCAGAAAATAGAAAAAACCGTATGCGCATAATGCCGGACATATCACCTCTGTGCCATTAATCAGGAAAGTTGTATTTGTCACCCAAATTGACTTTGATAGGACTCATTCGACGCGGAATCGTTTGGTGGTCACGAATATCGTTATTAAAACGTTTGGTGGTCAACCGTTTTCCCAGAAAATAGGAAAAACCGTACTCTCACGCCATTGGTCGTACGACTCCGTGACGTTAGCTCGGTAATTTGATGGATAAACATTATTTATCAATCAAATTGACTTTCATACGGCTCATTCGACGCGGAATCGTTTGGTGGTCACGAATATCATTGTTAAAACGTTTGGTGGTCAATCGTTTTCCTAAAAAATAGAAATAACCGTACGCTCACGCCATTGGTCGAATGACCCCGTGACGTTAGCTCGGTAATTTGATGGATAAATATTATTTATCAATCAAATTGACTTTCATACGGCTCATTCGACGCGGAATCGTTTGGTGGTCACGAATATCGTCATTAAAACGTTTGGTGGTCAATCGTTTTCCTAAGAAATAAAAAAAACCGTACTCTCACGCTATTGGTCGTACGACTCCGTGACGTTAGCTCGGTAATTTGATGGATAAATATTGGGAGCTTTCCAGCAAGCGACACAAGTCGACACAAACGTCGTTCTATCTTTCTATTTTAGCAATGAGTAACAAAGACAAAACGACACTTGTGTCGACTTGTGTCGCTTGCTGGAAAGCTCCCATTATTTATCACCCAAATTGACTTTCATACGGCTCATTCGACGCGAAATCGTTTGGTGGTCACGAATATCATTGTTAAAACTATGGAGTCTGTATAAGGAGACCGATCTCCATACTTGAAAAGTGAAACCGAAATTTGAAACTCTATCAGTACCAAATATGACCACGTGCAGCGCTAGTAACGTTGATCTACCGGAAATATATTTTACACTCTTGATGAAGTTATAGTCCGAGATCCAAGTTCTTATGCCGTATGTCATTATAAATTACATGTTTTTTAAATAGCAGAATAAAAATTTGGAGCACTCCAGAACTAGCTCATGACTTACATGTCAGGAATCGGGAAAAACGCAACATAATCTAAAATATATATCTCGCAGAAACCAACGTGAGAAAATATAACGCGTTATTACTACGTAAGGATATAAAATACATGTAAAAAAATTGAGGTGAGTACTCAAAATGCAAAATTATATATTTATAAGTTATGCAAGGAAAAGTTATTTTGTTGTGAATCCTCATATATCAATTATTATTAATTAAATATTTATATAAGAAATTAAATGCCAATATTAGTGGCTGTACAGGTTATGATCTCGCGTAACGTTTAAAAATATTTTAATTAATATGATTTATTTTATCAAATATTGTATTTTTTTACCCTTTTAAAATTGTTAATGGTTGGCTATTTTCTTACAGAACTACAT
Source organism: Temnothorax nylanderi (assembly GCF_030848795.1). NCBI lineage: Eukaryota > Metazoa > Arthropoda > Insecta > Hymenoptera > Formicidae > Temnothorax > Temnothorax nylanderi. The sequence goes on along the minus strand of NW_027249286.1, from coordinate 192,623 downwards.
TGAACTACAATTCTTCCGGAAAAAAAGGAATTATTGAAAATGGAAGGTGATAATATGTATGAAAATGTGGACTATGATAAGGGAAAAGGATTAAAATTCTCTGAATTGAAACAGAATATACAATCGCTTAAAAAACCACCTAATTGGGGAATATGTGTTTACGATACAGGGTTAATTATTATACAAATACGGGAAGATCTGACGGACGGATTTAAAATAATTATCAATGATAATATGGAAATTAAGTTTCTTCATCGTAATGAGTTTCTATCATGGATGACTTTAAAAAAATCAAACTAGCACAGTAAACAACTGTGCCGCAAACACGTAGAACTACGTCTACTGCACAGTATGGGCACAGCAACAACTGTGCCGCAATCAACACGTAGCACTACGTCAACTGTCAATGATGATGATTGACGTGATCAAGGAAGGCCAAGGCCCACACCGGGATGTAGCGCCGAGTTCATCATCAGTGACAGTTAACGTAGTTCTACGTGTTTGCGGCACAGTTGTTACTGTGCCTGTTTGATTTATATTTTTGTTTATTTTTTAAGCTACAACGTAGAACTACGTCAACTGTCACTGATGATGAACTCGGCGCTACATCCCGGTGTGGGCCTTGGCCTTCCTTGATCACGTCAATCATCATCATTGACAGTTGACGTAGTGCTACGTGTTGATTGCGGCACAGTTGTTGCTGTGCCCATACTGTGCAGTAGACGTAGTTCTACGTGTTTGCGGCACAGTTGTTTACTGTGCTAGTTTGATTTTTTCAAACATAAATTTATTTTAAAGAAATAAAACAATAAATGTTTTTCTATATTTACTTTTATGTCAGAAAACATAAGTGTGTGTGTGTATGTGTGTGTGTGTGTGTGTGTGTGTATTTGTGTGTGTGTGTTTTTGTTTGTGTGCACGCGCGGGCGAGTGTATATAGGGGTGTGCGTGCGTACATGCATATTTATGCAAAATTAAATATTTTTCTTTAAAACCATGCTTAATATTTTGTCAATCCTCTTTATTATTCTTATCGCTGAACTCTAAATTTTAATTTGTGTGTGTGTGTGTGTGTGTGTGTGTGTGTGCGCGCGTGCGCGCGTATATGCTACTATATCTAAACGGTAAAAATAAAGAGTTCGGACTCGTTTTATCATAAATAGGAACTTCTTACGCTTTAAAATGAGATGTCAACATTTATTTTTATCAACGTCGCCTAAACTTCTTAAAGCGTATTTGTGTTTGTGAATTAGTGTGTGTGTGTGTGTTTTTGTTTGTGTGCACGCACACAATCATGCTTAATATTTTGTAAATCCTCTTTATTATTGTTATCGCTGAATTCTATATTTTGATTTGAAAGTATGTGTGTGTGTGTGTGTGTGTGTGTGTGTGTGTGTGTGTGTGTGTGTGTTGTGTGTTTGTGCGTGTATGTAAGGGTGTACGTACGTGAATACATGTGTGCGCAAAATTAAATATTTTATCTTAAAAACCATGCTTATTATATGTATAAATTAATTTAAGAATATTTTATGTATAAAATAGCCGAGAAGGTAATAAAGCTATCTCTCTCTCTCTCTCTCTCTCTCTCTCTCTCTCTCTCTCTCTCTCTCTCTCTCTCTCTCTCTCTCTCTCTCCTCTCTCTCTCTCTCTCTCTCTCTCTCTCTCTCTCTCTCTCTCTCTCTCTCTCTTTCTCTCTCTCTCGGGAGTTCTTAAGCTTTAAATTGAGATGTCAATGATTACTCTACGATTATTAGTTTCGAAGATATAAACGTTCAAAGTGTGACATGTTTTCGTTGCATCTACAAGAAATTTAACTAAACTTTCTAACGCTACTGTATCTAAACGGTAAAAAATAGAGAGTTCGGACTTGTTTTATCATAAATGGGACTTCTTAAGCTTTAAAATGAGATGTCAACGATTACTCTACAATTATTAGTTTCGAAGATATAAACGTTCAAAGTGTGACATGTTTTCGTTGCATAGTCGCGTTCAATTGTTTCATCCGTGGGTACCCTCCCTACCGCGGAGAAAGACGTAGTTCTACGTCAAAAAATTTGTTCTATACAACATCTTTCGAAAATCATTGATATATTGAACCAACTTCCATTTGAAATACTGCGTTTATCAGAAAATTGTAAAACTTATAACTTTTGGGAGTTATCGCATTGAAAATTTATTAGAAATACTAACTCTACAGTTACTAAAATAGTAACTTTATAAAACAATTGTACATATTTATTACAAAGAAAAATAACTGACATATAATACATAGACATCATCGCTATATATACATCATAGCTATATTATTGTATCAAAGCTATATTATTAACTATCATTACTTATAAGTTATACAATCCAGCAATTGTGTTTTGTGTATTTATATATTTTCGTATATCCTAAATAATGATTTATATCTGACTGTATTATTTTTTGTCTGTATGCGATTTAGGTTTAAAAAATCATATACAAGTGTATTATTAAAATAAATTTTATTAAATTTATAAATACAAGATACCCGCTTACAATTTCGAGTCTTTTCTTGCCTTTTTGGTCTTTTCTTTGAGCTTTGCTGCTGTGTTAAAATTATGAGCTTTACTCATAAAGTTAGCTCGCATTATTAAATAAAAATTAATGAGTCGCTTGGTTAATTCTTTATTATGCATATCACATCCAACGAGTGGCAATTTCACCTCTTGCAAAGCGTAACACACATGAAAAAAAGTATCAGCCTGGAAGCATTCGTCACGAACGGTAGTCAAAATTATTTCTTCTATTTCTGTTACCAAATTTCGCAAGTATTGCGATGGATACTTCAAAGATCTAAGCGACAGCAGTTTAATCATTTGGTTTGCCTCAATATCTGCGTCGTGAAGTGATTGCAAGCTGTTCAAACAGTCTTCGCAGGATGTCCATTTTTGACTTTTATGCACAATATACCCTGCCATATATGCTGTTATATATTGCGCTGAATTCTTTTCTTGCAATTCTTGTGCATCTGAAGTTTTGGCTATGGAGCAATTATTGATCTCACTGTTTTCAATAATGCTATCTAATATACTTAAAAATTCCTTTTTGCCGGTTGTTTCTTTAGAAATATTATCTACGGTTAGTAACGCCGATAACATTTCCCCACCGCTGACATTGCTGCCTTTGCAAGGTTTTATTAAAGAATATGTAGACATGAGTCGAAACATATGGCCGAAAAGAATTGCATCTGGATGATCGTTTGATCCGCAAACTCCTCTAGCTAGACCGAAAAAACGCTAAAACATATATTACTCATTATTAAATAAAATACATTTTTATAAAAATAAAAAATATATTAAGTGTTTTTTATTTAAACGTATTCTGATCGATCCAGAGTTAATCGTTTAATCTGTCGTAGGTTACTAGATACAGGATTAGAAGCTAGATTTTTAATTATACTCGCAAGAGAAACGTATGCGCAGTTATACGGATAGCTATAAAATCAACTTGCAACTTTTCTGTAGGTATTTGCGCATACGTTTCTCTTGCGAATACATTCAAGAATTAAACTCCAACCTATTTCAGCTTGGACATGTTGCTAGGGAGATACGATTAATCTTAACTCTATCAAAATCTGTTTAATCGAAAACGCTAAAAGCTTAATTATAATTAAAAGTCTTTTATACTCACTTCCAGCGCATCTTGGCTTAATCGAGCAGTCAATAAATATTCATAATTACATTCGTAGTATAAAAACTCTACGATTTCAAGTGTCGCTCTTAATGTGATCTTTAATCCCAGCGATGTATTGTGCGTTAGATAAATGTAATCTAGTTTTTTCGTTTCCGTTTCCCATTCGTTTAAAAATTGAATAAATTGTTGTATATGCTGTAAGATAAGATTTTTAAAATATTTGACGCGATGCGTGATGCGGTCAATGGAAATTTAGTTTTAATTATTTATTTGATGACATTACCTCATAATTTTTAGAATTTAATTTTAAAGCTTCTCCCGATGTTCGCGATGTCATAATTGAAATCAAGGTGTCTACTCGATTAATAAACTTCACTGTAGATTCACAATTAGCTAAATCCGGGTGTTTAGATTGTAATAATGTCATCGCAGCTGCTAAACGTTGTGAAAAAAAACTGGCAAAAAAAAATTTAAAACATAAATTTTATACTGTAGACTGTAAACAATTTTTGAGTTCAAAATAAACTATCACAAAAAATACCTGAAATGCCAAAGCTACGTTCATTTTTTGATAATATTTTGGGTTTATATGAGCAGCTGACAATTTATAAGATATCTTCAGCGCAAAAGAGTCGGTATGCTCTAGTTCTAGCAAAGCCTTCCAACACTTTTTTTGTACAATACCATCAGGTGTCTGTAAATAACATCAATAATATCAAACATTGATAGAGAAATATCCAAGATAAACAGAAACATAAAATGCAGCATATTATTCATACATTGTGATGTAATTAAAGCAGCATAAAATAAAACATACTTATTTATAATTTTAAGCTGACTTTAATTTCATACAAAATGCATAAATTAGCATGCACTAATATATTTGTCAGCATACTGTTGCAATTTTTACAGCATATTGTCGCAATTTTGACAGCATCAGAAGATTCTTTTACTTGCTACTAACACACATATCATATATGAGGACGCATCTTTCAGTATTGATGCATTTTCAATTTAAAATTTTCATCATTATGCAGGCAGTATGCTGACACATGTCTATCTGAGATAGTTACACAAAATTTTAATAAATTAAAAAGTTTTATTGTACCAATATTTCCTCGTGCTTAACTACCCAATTTCGAAAATTTTTTATAAGATGTGGGAAATCTGAGCAAAACCATAATCGTCGTTCCGAATCGCAAGGATGTACGCAGCTAATATTTTCTTCACTAATCCCAAAATTAGTCCACATCGCTTGATTCCATTGAGCACCATCGGTTGTTATCACATCGCAAAAAAATCCAGCGTTCTCCAAATATGTAATGCACTCCAATATTAAGTTAGTCAGCACATTGCTTCGTGCACATCCTTTGCTCAAAAAACAAGCGAGTGCTTGTACCCATTTACCTCGAAAAGGTTGGAACATGAAGACCAAAGCATGATCTCCAGGTTCATTTTTCTGAGCTTCATCAGTGTATTCACCTAGATCGACGAATCCTTGAAATTGACATGTATCGCGGTTGAAACGAAAACCTTCTGTCAATTTCATTTCATCGATAAGTAACGATCCTAGAAAATAATAGTTCAAAAATTTAACATACAATGTGTTTTATGTGACTATAAAATAGCTAAATTATATATATATAATTATAATAATAAATATTCTACATAACAAATAAAAAAATACCTCTTCTTTCAACAATGGACAACTGATTTGATTTTTCTTTAAGACATTGAAATGTCGCATCGTTAAATCCATATGCGCTATCTGTTTTTCGTATGTATTTATGAAGCGTGTCGACGTGAGGCAAAGCAAGAATATTACGCGAGCGGAGATGTTCGTATAATTTGCGATTTTTTATTCGCATTAATAAGCACTCGTAAATCCATTGTTTAGTATATCGCACACCTTTTTTTGGACACGCTGCAGCTTTGAAACATGCTCGCACGTTTTCCTATTGTTCCGGCGGTAGCGTTTCAATTTTTTCATTTAACAGTTTTTCCTGCGTGACTGCACATTTTACACGTAATTTTCCAATTTCGTTTTTCAATTTTTCAATCTGAAATAATTAACAAATATTATAATGTTTGAACAACTTTGAAATGTACAGAAATTGGTAGAAGATTTAACTTAAGATTTTACCTTAGATTGCATTCTTCTTCTTCGTTGTCTTTCCACTCTTACTATTTTCTGCTTGCGTCGATGTTTCTCTAGATATTTTATTGGCAACGTCTTTTCACGTATCTTGTTCAAACAATTTTTACGTTTTATCACACGGCAATAAACGCACCAGTAGTGTCCGTATCGTACTTTTGTTTTATTTGAATCAACAAACCCTAAACATTGCTTTGAGTACCTACATAAAAAATAAATAGAAAAAGTTAAAAAAATAGAGATTTATTCAATTTTAAAATTAAAGAAAATCTAAGAAAATATTTACTCTTGTGTAGCAATTCTTCCATTGCACAATAATAATGGTTCCAGTATTTTTATATTTTTTAAAAGTGTCTCCGTAGAATTCACGGCAGTTATTTCTGGCACATTTATTTGTTCATTATTAATATAAACCTAATTAATATAAAAACATATATTTAAAAAACTTTGTAAATAGTTAATGTAACTAATTATAATGTAATTATATAAATGTATTACTTTAATGGAATTTGAATTTGATTCCAAAACCATACGCTTTACAAAATATCCATTTAGCTTCCATATCCCGATTATAACATTATTGCCACATATCATATATGTCCATTTATCTGGCAATATTATATTTGCAATTTCTTCAACAATGTTCCATGTATCATGTATTACTGTGCATGGATTGGAATCAGTTGCTGTTGAAGTTCCAGATTCTGTATTAGCATCATCAATAAGATTAGATGATGTCGATTCCAATTGAGCATGAGCATCCAGAGTTATTGCAGTCTTTTCATGAGTCTCCTGTAAAAAATAAATTATAATTGCCTATATATTACCTTGATATACTAATAATCGTTATATACATACATACCTGATTATACGAATATGACGTTGAAGGTTCTGTACTGTAATCATAAAGATTTGATGATGTTGAATCCAATTGAGCATAATTATCCAGAGTTGTTACAGCCTTTTCATGAGTCTCCTGTAAAAAATAAATTATAATTGCCTATATTACCTTGATACACTAATAATCGTTACATACATACATACCTGATTATACGAATATGACGTTGAAGCTTCTGCACTGGAATCATAAAGATTTGATGATGTTGAATCCAATTGAGCATAATTATCCAGAGTTGTTACAGCCTTTTCATGAGTCTCCTGTAAAAAATAAATTATAATTGCCTATATTACCTTGATACACTAATAATCGTTACATACATACATACCTGATTATACGAATATGACGTTGAAGCTTCTGCACTGGAATCATAAAGATTTGATGATGTTGAATCCAATAGGTGAGCGTGATTATCTAGAGTTACAGCTTTTTCATTAGTCTCCTGTAAACAAAAGTAATTATATTTGTTTATAATACTTCTGTAACTTAAAAATAATATTATGTATATATCTCAAGATACCTGATCATACGAATGTGGAATTGCAGTTGATGACAAACGTATTTTCTGTTTGTTTGATGTAAAGATTGATCTATCATGAAGAAGCAATTTGTCTAGGAATAAAATATCGCCATCAGCAAAATGCTTGTCGCAAATAACTTCTGTATCAGTGAATGGTCTAGATCGTTTGAGAGCTTTTTGCCATTCCTGTCGTCGACGTGGATTCTGAAACAAATAATGTATAACAATTATAATATATTATATTAATCTTTATAATATAATATATATTAATCTTTTTATTATTTTTAAAAATATAAAATACATACTTTTGGTATAAAAAAAAATCTATGTTGTGGCAAGCCATGCTTTGCTGCATATCTTTCGTAAGCTGCCGATCCTGACTTGCATCCTGGATATGAACAAGTTCTTCCCATTTTTTTCGTTATTCACTAGCTTGTTCGTTTGCTCGTTCGTTTCTATCCTTCGCTTCTTCGTCTTTGAGTATAACCAAGTATAACCAAGATTTTCGACTATCATTTCCGGTAGATCAAAGTAGCCAGCGCCACAAGTGAGCAAATTTAGAACTGATAGTGGTCATAGATTTTGGTTTCAGTTTCGAAGCTATAATCAAGCTTAGTTCGGTCTCCTTATACAGACTCCATAGTTTTAACAATGATATTCGTGACCACCAAACGATTTCGCGTCGAATGAGCCGTATGAAAGTCAATTTGGGTGATAAATAATGGGAGCTTTCCAGCAAGCGACACAAGTCGACACAAGTGTCGTTTTGTCTTTGTTACTCATTGCTAAAATAGAAAGATAGAACGACGTTTGTGTCGACTTGTGTCGCTTGCTGGAAAGCTCCCAATATTTATCCATCAAATTACCGAGCTAACGTCACGGAGTCGTACGACCAATAGCGTGAGAGTACGGTTTTTTTCATTTCTTAGGAAAACGATTGACCACCAAACGTTTTAATGACGATATTCGTGACCACCAAACGATTCCGCGTCGAATGAGCCGTATGAAAGTCAATTTGATTGATAAATAATATTTATCCATCAAATTACCGAGCTAACGTCACGGGGTCATTCGACCAATGGCGTGAGCGTACGGTTATTTCTATTTTTTAGGAAAACGATTGACCACCAAACGTTTTAACAATGATATTCGTGACCACCAAACGATTCCGCGTCGAATGAGCCGCATGAAAGTCAATTTGATTGATAAATAATGTTTATCCATCAAATTACCGAGCTAACGTCACGGAGTCGTACGACCAATAGCGTGAGAGTACGGTTTTTTTTATTTTTTAGGAAAACGATTGACCACCAAACGTTTTAACAATGATATTGGTGACCACCAAACGATCCCGCGTCGAATGAGCCGTATGAAAGTCAATTTGATTGATAAATAATGTTTATCCATCAAATTACCGAGTTAACGTCACGGAGTCGTACGACCAATGGCGTGAGAGTACGGTTTTTCCTATTTTCTGGGAAAACGGTTGACCACCAAACGTTTTAATGACGATATTCGTGACCACCAAACGATCCCGCGTCGAACGAGCTGTATGAAAGTCAATTTGATTGATAAATAATGTTTATCCATCAAATTACCGAGCTAACGTCACGGAGTCGTACGACCAATAGCGTGAGAGTACGGTTTTTTTTATTTCTTAGGAAAACGATTGACCACCAAACGTTTTAATGACGATATTCGTGACCACCAAACGATTCCGCGTCAAACGAGCCGTATGAAAGTCAATTTGAGTGACAAATACAATTTTTCTGATTAATAGCACAGAGTCATACGACCAATGGCGTGAGCGTACGGTTTTTCCTATTTTCTGGGAAAACGGTTGACCACCAAACGTTTTAATGACGATATTCGTGACCACCAAACGATCCCGCGTCGAATGAGCCGTATGAAAGTCAATTTGATTGATAAATAATGTTTATCCATCAAATTACCGAGCTAACGTCACGGAGTCGTACGACCAATGGCGTGAGAGTACGGTTATTTCTATTTTTTAGGAAAACGATTAACCACCAAACGTTTTAAGAATGATATTCGTGACCACCAAACGATTCCGCGTTGAATAAGCCGTATGAAAGTCAATTTGATTGATAAATAATGTTTATCCATCAAATTACCGAGCTAACGTCACGGGGTCATTCGACCAATGGCGTGAGAGTACGGTTATTTCTATTTTTTAGGAAAACGATTGACCACCAAACGTTTTAACAATGATATTCGTGACCACCAAACGATTCCGCGTCGAATGAGCCGTATGAAAGTCAATTTGATTGATAAATAATGTTTATCCATCAAATTACCGAGCTAACGTCACGGAGTCGTACGACCAATGGCGTGAGAGTACGGTTATTTCTATTTTTTAGGAAAACGATTGACCACCAAACGTTTTAACAATGATATTCGTGACCACCAAACGATTCCGCGTTGAATGAGCCGTATGAAAGTCAATTTGATTGATAAATAATGTTTATCCATCAAATTACCGAGCTAACGTCACGGGATCATTCGACCAATGGCGTGAGAGTACGGTTATTTCTATTTTTTAGGAAAACGATTGACCACCAAACGTTTTAACAATGATATTCGTGACCACCAAACGATTCCGCGTCGAATGAGCCGTATGAAAGTCAATTTGATTGATAAATAATGTTTATCCATCAAATTACCGAGCTAACGTCACGGAGTCGTACGACCAATAGCGTGAGAGTACGGTTTTTTTATTTCTTAGGAAAACGATTGACCACCAAACGTTTTAATAACGATATTCGTGACCACCAAACGATTCCGCGTCGAATGAGCCCTATCAAAGTCAATTTGGGTGACAAATACAACTTTCCTGATTAATGGCACAGAGGTGATATGTCCGGCATTATGCGCATACGGTTTTTTCTATTTTCTGGGAAAACGGTTGACCACCAAACGTTTTACTGGTGATATTCGTGACCACCAAACAATTCCGCGTCGAATGAGCTATAAAAAAGTTAAATTGGTTGAAAAAAAAAAATTGTCCGGCTAACTTCACACCGGAAATTTCATTTTGATTTTACAGGAAAACGGCTAACCACCAAACGATCGGACTAGACTATACCAAAGACCACCAAACGACCACCAATCGATACCAATTAATGAAAGTTCGATACGTTGAAGTTGTCCGGCCAACTTCATAGAGGTAAAATTTTGTTTTCAATTTTCCAAAAACTGGGCAACCAACAAATTCTCTAATTAATCTAACAAATTCCAACAAAATACCAACAATTATTTCGGACAAAAAAAGTTTATAAAGTCAATGTGGTAGGGCTAACTTCACATAGCTTAAATAAAGTTATAAAATAGATATCTAGGCCAGTAAAATTAGATCTGAAAATGGCAAAACGGATTGACAAGCCAATTTTTTTAGGGTGAGTAGAGGGTCATAGGAGATGCCCAAATTCACAAAGTTCAAACAAAATTTTCCTGTGCGTCGGCGGCCATCTTGAAAATAGGGGTGAATATTCAAAGTTTGAATATCTCGGCTCCTATTGGTCGAATTTTTTTCTTTTTTTTTAGTTTTGTAGGGGAAAATATTTGCTACAACTTTTGTTTGAAAAAAATTTTAATAGCTGTCAAGGAAAAAAGTTACAACCAAAAAAGTGCCGTCAATTAGGGGTTGAACATTTTTATTGACACTTATATCGCCCCCTGTTAGTTTGATCAAAAAAATGTTCAAATAAAACTTGTAGAGGACTCAATTCTCTACAATTTTCGTATATTTTTTTGCGGTGACTCAAAAAACACCAGAGATAGAGAGCGCCAAAGTTGAGTGTGTCTAGTAAATGCTCTTTTTCGTGGGGAAAATTCGCGGTTTTATTGTGAATTGTCGTACATTATAAAACAGTTAACATTTTACAAACAGCCAAAACTTAATCTAAAAACACAAATGTGTGAAAATATGACAAAACTGCAATATGAAGATAATTTTTTGTGATAAATATTATTTAAATAACATACCTTCGGCCCTTAAAATTGCTGCTCTAAATATGCGCAATGAAACGGAGACACGATGTGTTGATTTACGAAAAATATGACACTTGTAAAACGAATTCTACTGTCGCGCGTTTAAGAACACACGTCTAATCAATTAAGAATCAATTAACACTTATTTTGAGTATAACAGAATCGATATTTAGTTAAATTTTTAGATTAATTGCGACACCGAAAAGCGTATTGATGTTTACGAAAATATAACCTTTTAAATGCGGTTGGAAGAAAAATGGCGGAAGAGTATACTCACATTTATAGAGCCTTAATCCCCGCAGGCTTACGTTCCGTCTATCTCTTCCTAAGTCTATGACATAAACGTACTGTTGTGTAAAATATAACTCTATACACGTGCACATGTAATTTTATTTACTATAAATCGCTCCATTAGTATTGAATCGCCGGTACGTATAAAAGCACAAATGTTATTAAGTAAGGGCCAAAGCACATATATGACAGTCGTAGTCGTCGACGTAAGTAACGCATAAGCTTTGGCGTATCCTGATCTGTCAGGTCGGGGACTACGACCAACTACGACCGTCGTATATCGCTACGCCATGTTATGTGCTTTGGCCCTAAATGCCAGTTATTTCTGATGACTTATTGGCCGGTATTCATACAGATCTTATTTCAAGACCGTCTTAAGTAATATCTTAAGATGCTAATACGTCTCTGTGATTGGTTAATGACATCTTAAGATTGTACTTAAGATGGTCTTAAATATAAGAACCGACTATGAATATCGGCCATTGACTATTTGGTATTTATTTAGAATACGGGTTTGAACGCGAATATAGATGAAATTATGTTCAATCGACGCGTTTTTGTACGAAATAAAAGAATTTGGCAGATAAACGCGGCGGTCTGCCTCGCGAATCGAGATATTAATCGTTACAGTTGACTACTATTCAGGTTAGAAAATCTGACATATCGACGAAATGCAGCGATACGAGCATGCGCTTTAGACACTTGCGCTTTACTTCTTAAAATTAACAATAATCATTCGTTTATGATCCGTAAAATTCTTATCCCAGAACATTTTCCGTATAAACACGTATTTGCATTGCCAATGATGTCCTGAACCGCAAGACACGGATTATTGTTCAATTGCTGGACTGAGGCCGGTATTCATAGTCGGTTCTTATATTTAAGACCATCTTAAGTACAATCTTAAGATGTCATTAACCAATCACAGAGCCGTATTAGCATCTTAAGATATTACTTAAGACGGTTTTGAAATAAGATCTGATTATGAATACCGGCCTGAGTATGCCATTGTAAGGCTGCGGTCACATGGACTGATATTTTCCGCGTAACGCGTTTCGCGTAACCAATCAGAGACGTTCCGCGTTTTCTGTTACGCGGAATTGAATGTCCTTAGTTCACATGAGCCATTTTTTCCGCGTAACGCGTATCGCGTAACCAATCAGATCGTTCATTCTTTTAGAATGTTCCAACAGAAATGTCAAACGTCGTTAATTTATTGGTTACGCGATACGCGTTACGCGGAAAAAATGGCCCATGTGAACTAAGGACATTCAATTCCGCGTAACAGTAAACGCGGAATGTCTCTGATTGGTTACGCGATACGCGTTACGCGGAAAATATCAGCCCATTACTACGTTTACGCAAGCGTTACTTTTGTAGTAACTTACGATAATTCCTTCGCGTAAACGGGATTTTGTAGTAACTTGCGAAAATTTACTCCGCGTAAACGAGTGATATATCGTAAGTTACTACAGAAGTAACGCTCGCGTAAACGTAGTACATGTAACCGCACCCTAATACGCAACTTTTTAAAACAAGCGTAACAGAAAACGCGGAACGTCTCTGATTGGTTACGCGATACGCGTTTAAGCCGTGATCAGACTACGGATTGGGATTGAGATTGGATTGAAATTTGACCAATTAGAGCAAAGTTCACTAAACTTGAAGTTAGTTTTCTTTATTCTAATTGATTAAATTTCAATCCAATCTCAATCCCAATCCGTAGTCTGATTAAGCCGTGATCAGACTACGGATTGGGATTGAGTTTGGATTGAAATTTAATCAATCAGAATAAAGAAAACTAATTTCAAGTTTAGTGAACTTTGCTCTAATTGGTCAAATTTCAATCCAATCTCAATCTCAATCCGTAATCTGATCACGGCTTTACGCGGAAAATATCAGTCCATGGGACCCCGCACCCTAATGGCTCGTCTACAATAGCCGTAAAAGTATGCAGTAAGCTATTGACCAACCACAGCCGATTATTCTTGAATTGTAAAAATCCCATTAAGCCCCGGACACACACTTTTTCGTAACAGTAATGCTAGGTCTACAATGCGAGTCGCAAAGTCGTGAGTCACAAGAATTGACCAATCACAATCGAATTTGAGGAGAATAATCGACTGTGATTGGTCAATTCTTGCGACTCACGACTTTGCGACTCCCATTGTAGAACCAGCATAACAGTAAAGTTTCGACTAATCGCGTTGCTCGATTCGGGAACGTACGGCAAGTGTCCAAAGCGCATGCTCGTATCGCTGCATTTCGTCGATATATCAGATTTTCTAACCTGAATAGTCGTCAATTGTAACGATTAATATCTCGCTTCGCGAGGCAGACCGCCGCGATTATCTGCCAGATTCTTTCATTTTGTACAAAAACGCGTCGATTGAACATAATTTCATCTATATTCGCGTTCAGGCCCGTATTCTAAATAAATACCATTTAATTATGATGTACGAAAGGAATTGAAATCACATTTATCGTATAATTCGTCCGGAAATATTTCAGAAAAGTACCTAATTTATTTATATATATTACAATGACAAATCAGCGACCAGTTTCTTGCGGGTTGGATTTTTGCTGTGCGGTAAATCTAAGTGATTGTTTAATTTATGCAAATGACTCAAAGTAAGTTGTTACTAATTGTATATATTTAATTATTATGCTTTTGGTATGTATTTATTTTATGCAATCCACACACGCTATTTGTGCTTTTATTCATATTTCAGATATGATTTCGTTTGCGTCCCCTTGGTTCATCCTTTATTTAAAAGAGAATTTATCTCTGGACCTGCCAAAAATCGTCCAGGACCATTTACTAGGCCTGACTTAATTTTATCCAGTTCAGGTATAAATTAAGTATAAACATGTATATATTTGAATTGATTATACCAATACTTGAAATAAATAAGTTAGTTTAGGATAAAGCTATAATATTATTTTGTAGATTGGAATAATTTAATAATTGGGAAGTTTTCGCCACTTATCAATGTTGACTCAATTGATCCAGTCGTCAGAAAAAATAGTGAAGAAACCTTAAATCAGGAATTAAGCTTAGCTAGCCACTTTGGTTTGTCAGGAGTGACTTTTAAATTAAGATGTGGGATAGATAAAAATATGAATCTTGCCAGGATCATTTCTGATAAAGTAAACAAAGATAACTGTACCTTCCAGGTAACACATACAATACAATTATAATTTTTAGTATTAATTTTTATAAATTAAGAGATGCTTGACAAGCAGTAAAAAATATACTTAATACTTATACTGTTAAAAATGAATATTTTAGAATAGGAATGTCATTTTACATTTAAAAACAAAATATGTTTATCAATATAGAATTTCAATTTTTTATTTATAAACTGCAGGATGAGATATGGTTTTGAGATTATCAAAACATTCTGTTGATTATAGGTATGGATACAAGTTCCTATGGAGAATCCAATTAGGCAAACCTATTCTTACAGAACAGAGGATTGCCCAGTAGAAGAAAATCCATGGGAATGGTGGAATGTCTTTAGAGTAATATGTGATTACAATAAAAGATTAGGAATTGCGTTAATTGTCAGTCATGACCTGCCTGAAGAGGAAGAGGTAACTTATAGCTCCTGTAGACAGGACGCGGCAATGCGGGACAATGCGGCAAAACGGCAAAGCGGTGACCAATCACCGTTTTATATCAGTCAATTATACAATATCTATTACTTCCGGAAAAGCAAGACAATAATTTGTCACCGCTTTGCCGTGTCCTGTGTGCAGGAGCCATTAAAGATAAAGTTTATAATTTAACTCTAGAATACCACACTTCCTACGAGTCCCGATTTCATCACACTGCGTGTACGATACCCAGTGTACTTTCAATTATTAATAACTTTTCGAAAAGTCGATATTTTTAAACATGTTTCTAGGTTTTTTTTAATTTAAACAGCAGAATGTCAGAAACGCGCCTGTGTCATTATAATTGCGATTGACATTTAAAAACAAAAATTAATTTCGGAAAAAGCCCGAATAGAAATTTCCTGACTCACAAAAAGCGCTATTTGCTTCCAAAAATTATTTTTTTTTTAACGCTGTATTGTGTAAGAAGACTAGTCATTTGTTGAAGGTAAAGGATGTAACTTTTCAAAAAAAAAAAAAAATATATATATATATATATTGTTTTGACGTGACAAAAGTTGACTATGACACTAAAGCACTTACACCACACATAGGTATAGCACATCCAATATTGTTTTTAAGGCTCCTGGGCTTTCGCCGTGGTCATGTGAGATCATGACGTCAGAGGCGAGAAATGACACGCTGAGAAGTTTTGTGTTACATTTATTTTACGGATGTTTATTAACTGTCAAGGGAAAAGGATAGACCTCGGAGTATTTTTGAAGTGTGCTGAAATGATTTGAAGTGTTATTTTATGCAAATAGCTTTTTATTTGGAAATGGCACACAAGAATTCTTAACGTGTCATTTCTCGCCTCTGACACGCTACGTCACGAACTAACACGGTCGCGGCGAGTATTCAGGAGCAAAAAAAAAATACATTTTTGACGATTAACATTTTTTTAATTTTTTCCGATTTTTGTCTTGAAATCAACACTCGCGCGATGTGTTTTCGTGCATACTTCAATTGTGTAAAAAAAATTTAAGTTCTGTGCAGTCTACTCAAAGAGAACCCTATCTGCAATTGTCGGTAATTTGGCTTTAGGATCCCCTTAATGGCGTGTCATACATCTATTAAACGGTAGATGAGGCTGCGCAGCATGCGGAGTCATAGAGGGGGAACAAAAGTTTATTTACCTTACTTTACCACTTCGATTCCTTAACTTTCAGTAGAAACGGCGGGCATTTTAATAACAAATGTGAGTGTGTTACACTCACAATCAGTGTGATGTTCTAGGGTTAAAATTGTGCAATATGAATGTGATATGTATAAACTTACAATTTGAGTTTTAATTTATAAGATTGATAGATGGCTCGGAGAACCAGTGAGATGTTTGATTTTGCCGACAACGTTATTTCTAACAAATAAAAAAGGATATCCGGTACTAAGTAAAGCCCACCAAGTATTAGTAAAGAGATTTGCTGTGTTAGAAGTACAATTCATTTTAACAGGCGCATCACGTTACCAAAGTATTAGCTACTATCATAACTACCTTGATTACCTGTGGAAGGTAAAACTGAAGAGATTATACCAAAATTATCAAAAGATGAATACTTTCTTTATAACAACTTTGTTGAATGTAGGAAATAATGTCTTTATTTTTTCAGGGATGCCAAAGTGATGGAACAGTGGAAAGATTCGCTCGAGGATATGAGGATTATCTGCAATGTCCATTACAGCCTCTAATGGATAATCTGGAGTCACAAACTTATGAAATATTTGAAAAGGATCCCGTAAAGTATCGAGAATATCAGAGTGCTATATACGAAGCTATTAAAGCAATAATATCCAAGATGGAAGAGGAGGAAAAGACGATGTAAGTCGAATCATTATAAGGTAATATACGTAATTAATAATATACGTATAACAATTATAAATTTTTAGAGTTATTATGGTAGTTGGTGCTGGAAGAGGGCCGCTTGTAACCGCATCTCTGAATGCCGCAGAAATGGCCTATCGAGAAGTGAAAATATATGCAGTGGAGAAAAATCCTAATGCCGTGATAACGTGAGATTATTTTAAAATATAACAATTATATTGGATTGGATAAAAAATCTAATTTTTTTAATAGGATGATTTTTATTAAGTGTAATATAATTATATCAATGAGAAGAAAAATTGAGCCAAAAATAACAATAAGTAGTCGGGAGAAAAAAGATTAGCGATCTTTTATTTAATAAAATATTGATTTTATATAAAACTTGTTTTTGAATTTCTTTAGAAAAAAATTAACTGGAACATTTTTTATCCAAAATTATATTAGATTTTATATGATTATAAATTATATATTCATTAATTTCATCATCTATATTTACAGTTTACAGGCCCTTCAGAGAGATATGTGGAAAGAAAAAGTTACAGTGGTATCGTGTGATATGAGAGAATGGAATCCCCCAGAAAAAGCTGATATTATTGTGTCTGAATTACTCGGATCCTTTGGCGATAACGAATTATCTCCTGAATGTCTAGATAATGTCCTCAAGTTCTTAAGAGGTTCGCATTACATGCCAAACTACATAAATTATATGAACGGCATAAATTAATCTTTTTTTTTATACTTTCTTATTTGAAATTTTTAGATGACGGAATTAACATACCGCAATCATATACTTCATACATAGCTCCTATGCAATCCTCTAAACTGTACAATGAAGTAAGGCAACTTAGAGATAAAGATAAACATCCGTTGACTCACTTTGAAACTCCATATGTAGTACATCTTCAAAACAAATACGACATAGCAAATCCAAAACCACTTTTTACATTCAAACATCCGAATACAGGTTTGTATAAAGTATCCAATTATTTATATTTTAATTATTTTAATTTCCTTACACATTTGTATCTTTTTAGACGCTGTTACTGACAATTCGAGATATGAAACCAAAACTTTCCAAGTGGAACAGAATTGCGTATTACATGGATTTTCAGGATATTTTACAGCAGTTTTATATGGAAACATCACATTAAGCATAGAGCCTAGCACATATAGCCCAGATATGTTTAGTTGGTTCCCAATCTTTTTTCCACTTAAGGTATATACTAAAAATAATTTTTTCTTTTTAAGGTATACTTGTAAAATATAAATTTTGAGATAAGATAAAAATATTTATCGTTACAGGAACCAATACAATTGAAGGCAGAAGATGAAATAGTGGTTCATTTCTGGCGCAGATGTGGTTCTAAGAAAGTTTGGTACGAATGGTGTCTTAGCAAACCCATCCCAGTCGCAATCCATAATTCAACTGGACGTTCTTCCATTATCGGATTATAATGTAACGATTCCGTGTTTATTCCTTGTTTGTTTAAGATCTTTCTGATAATGTATACAATATCATAATTAGGTTATCAAGTATCAATTATTATAGATAGTATACTTAAATTTTCTAAAGAATAGATAGTATTTACTCCGAATATTTTTCGTATTTTTGCATTAATTTTATTTGACATTTGTAAGCTTGATGCATTAATGTAAACAAGATTAGAATTCAATTTGACATAGAACTTGATATAATGTAGAATATAAATTTTTTTATTTACATATGTGTATATATGTGAGTGACGCAACAAAAGTTTTTGAAACAAATGTTTATTCGTTTGTTTTACTTATGGTATTATATGTACATACGCCTGAGATCAAAAGACACGGTAGCGTCTCGCACCAAGTTTACGCGTATATAAGTATACTGGAGTGTGTATTGGCTCGGCTGATGCGAGGCGAGAGAGAGAGATAATATAGCATGATGTCTTTGGCCCGTATTCATAGTCGGATCTTATTTCAAGACTGTCTTAAGTAATGTCTTAAGATGCTAATACGGCTCTGTGATTGGTTCATAATATCTTAAGATCATACTTAAGACGGTCTTAAATATAAGATCCGACTATGAATACCGGCCTGTGTCATACAATTTGTATGACAGACAACTGCAGGATACGTACACTCGCGGACAGAAAGGTTGTCCGACTTATACACCCGTATTCATACTATGAATACGGCTCAAAGTCGGACAACCTTTCGGACAACCTTTCTGTCCGCGAGCATACATGCATCTTGTACAACAGAGAAAAACAGAGATCCCAAAACATTATCTATTTTCTGATAATTTTTCGTCCATGGGCGTAGTATGGCAGTGCACACTCCAGTATACTTATATCTCAGTGTATTGTAAAGTACTCGGATATATATTTTTTATCATCCGATATTTATTTAGCATCAGGTAATAGTCATTGACAGCGTAAAACGATAAAGAATAAAGAGAAGTATATTCGTGTGAAAGATAGATATATAAATATTTGCTTTATTGCAAACAGTTTTTTTATGTACTGTAACTGTAGATCTTAATGTGACGCTGATGTCTGAGGTCACTGATATTCAATAAGGTCATTGATATTGTAGAATTTTGATAACATGTATTACGAGATGTTCTCGAAGCATACTGTTATGCTGGGGCTACACTATGCGCGTTTTTGCGAATCGGATTCACGAATCGTGCATTTGTATGCCATTCGTGCTAAGCACACAAAACGCGCATAGTGTAGCCCTAGCCTTACTGTCTTCTTAAACTCACGTGATTTGAAAAACGTTGTCTAAATTCTACATATTGTAAGATTGATATTGAATCAAATGTTGTCCATATAACAATAATCCTGAATATATATATATATATATATATATATATATATATATATATGTACACTTTACAATAAATTTCTACTTATTGACAAATGACTTCAAATTTTTTATATAAATTCCTCTGATTTATTTAATAAAAGAAATTATTATAATTCTATACTAATTCTATACTATAATTCTACACACATAATATCAAATTATGTGTGTAAGCTAAGCTATCTTACTTTATTACACAGTTAAAACATAAGACAGAAGATGCATGTAATATCCACAGATATAATAATATTGTTAACAATTCATGAAATCAACATGGAGGACAACAAACGAAAAAAATATTACCGCTTATAACTTAAAACTTAAAATATGGAAAGTCTATCTGTTCTCATTTAATTCTAGTGTATAAAACCAGAGAATACTTTTTCTAATAAATTACAAACAACTAATGAAATAAGTAATTTAAAGAGAATTATATATCAATTAAATGCTAACACTTTAGATAAAAAATCTATGAAATGAAAACTAATGTCGATTGAGTGTAATTATGCAAGGTAAAATTAATTTCATCTTAATATCTCCTTTTTTTTATTGTAAAATGTATATCTGAGAATAATGTGGTCTAATATACAATCTAGCTGCATTAAGAATACAAGGATTGCTTCTATTTTATAAGAAATTTATAGAATTTTATTCGTTTTTGTGATAAAAAAATTAAGTAAAAAAATTGTACGTGTAGCTACCGAAGTTATTTTTTTTTAGTCTCTCGGACCTTCTCAGTTTAACATAAATTACGACCCTACAGTATGACTTACTGTAATAAATGCACAGGTCATCCTTTCACAACGTGATTGTGACTCGACTTTACAACAGATGTATAACGGTTTTATAATTATGCGTATTGTGTTTTAATTCTTTTAATCTTTGATTTTTTTGTATTTTTACTGAAGATGGTCTAGTAACAGACCGAAACGTCTGTAGATTAATTTTATCACAAATACAAGTTTTTCAACGCTAATGCTGGGTCTACAATGCGAGTCGTGGGTCGTGGGTCGTGGGAAATTGACCAATCACATACGAATTTGAGGAGAATAATCGACTGTGATTGGTCAATTTCTTGCGACTCGCATTGTAGACCCCGCATAACACCTTGTTGCAGCTCTATGCTCCTTATTTTCTCAATTTATTTATTAATCGCCTGAGCCTTTGATATTTATTTATTTTTTACTTATTGCTCACATCCAATTGGAGCAAGTCATATAATTTTAAAAATAAATCGAGCCTGCTGATCTGTAACGTAGAATCTGTATATCATTTCTTTTTATTTCATTAAGAAATTGCAAATTACAATTCACATTGACTCGTGCATTCTGAAGATATTCTCAAGACTACAATTTAATAAAAATAAGTAACACGTATAAACATTATTCGCTGCTGACGATGATGGCTGATAGCAGAAATATAAAACTAACTCGATTGCTCAAAGACCGGAATCGGAGGTCACTTACTATTTGTGTTGCAATTGTACTCGAGATTGTTCTATGCTCGTACACGTAATCAACGTTTGTGTCTAAGGCCGAGGAAAGCGGGCCAAGATTCGAAAAAATTCTTTTTTTTTTACATTCCTGGCGAAATTTGAGCGTGTATCCTACGCTCGTTTTGCGCTCGTTCTTACGTTGACCTGTTTAAAATATCTAGTTTGATGAGATAAGAGAGCGGCCAATAACGATAGAAACGTGCTAGCTGGATCACTGGTCTCGTGTCTCATTACTCGACCGAGGACTCAGCTCAGCTCCGTTTTGCTCTCGCCGCGGGTTGCGTTGCATCACGCGTAACTCGCGTGAGGGTACGAAGTAAGAAAAGAGGTTAGGTAGTCTCGTGCACGGTCTTGCACGGCGATCGCGGAAACAAAGAAGAAATGGCAAGATTAATCGTCCAGATCAGCAGATGCGCGGCAAAAACGTTCGTCTCGCACGGCGATTTCCTCGGCACAGCCGTCAAGTCGAAGATACCAACTCTCGCAGTGGCACGATCCATAACCACAACTCGGAACTTGAGAATCGGTGAGTACGCGTGAAAATTAGCCCGGGATCACCGGCTTAGGCTTTTTAAAGGTCGCCGACACGTGTTTGCGAAAACTGTGACAGGAAGAAACGATTTGGTCGTTGAGTACCATCTATTGCGAGTTTTCTCCGCTTCTCGTCCGTTAAGTAAAATTAATTGATATTAATCGATGAGGAATCAATGTTGGTTCTATGCAGTTCTATGTACAATACACGCGCGCGCGCGCACGCATATACCGTGCGTACCAAAAGTTCCGGAACGCCCAATTATCTCAGAAAGTATTGGTTTATTGGAAAAATGTTTCAGATAAAAGTTGGAGGGTCAAAGAAACCTGATATTTTTTTATTATTGCAATTGTTTGGGAAACGTTTGGGCAAATTTAGGAATATATTCTCATAGTTTAGGAAATAATATATAGTTTATTTATAATTTAATAAAAATTAATTGAGCTTATAGTTAGCAGACATAATTTAGAAAACATTTTTTTTTAATCGACATGAAATCATTTGGGAACCACGTCTGTAATTTTTTCAATGTTTGGGAATAAATAATGATTTCGGTAAGTGTGAAGGACATAATTGGCGTGTTAAACCTGAATATGAAAGTTAAAATCGTTCTCAAGTGCAACAAAAGTTATAAAGTGCTAAAATCGACTTTCCGGTTAGGAAATCTGCTATATCGCCAGCGTGCAGGTACAGGTACATACATACACGTATGTACATACATGAGCATCAGAGAGAGCATGCGCAGTGACGTAAAAGTGCGCGAAATTTAAAATATGTATATTATACTAATATAATGAAAATCTATTTGGAATCGTACTAGCTTGGATCTTTTTTTGCCCTTTTCGCGAAACAAGGTCCAAGCTAGTACGATTCCAAATAGGTTTTCAGGTGATTATTTTGAATCTTTTCTGAATTTTGATATTTTTTGTGACTCTCTTTGTAAAAATCTTTGTGGTCTCCGACAGTGATAATAATTAATCGAGGAAGTCCGAAGAATATGTGTGTATAGACAGTACACATGTAGGCGGAGGAGCCTGCGACAGAGCCCCTTCCGCGGCTACATGTATACTTTCAAGTAAAAGAAAATTGAAGATTACATCTTCGAATTCCCCCGTTTGATTTTATCACTGTCGGAGTCACAACAAAGATTTTTACCAAGAAAACCGCAAAAAATTTTCAAAATTCGGAAAAGGCCCTATTCTGAATAATTACCAGTTTTTATTATAATATAGTATAGTATACAGGGTGAGTCATTTTAATCAACGCAGGCAAATATCTTGAAATATGGAAGATATGGAAAAATGTTTCAGACAAAAGTTATATGGTTTAAAGAGGGATACATAATTCCGGTGTGAGTCATGTCGTAGATGTCATCGTTTTCAAGAAATTTCAAAGGCGACTACTTTTTTAAATGGGACTTAATTTTTTCCTTGAGATAAAAGTTGTAGATCTCGTTGAGACGTTTTCAAAACACTATAACAAAGCTCTCTTTTGTTAAGAATTTCCTGAGATATTTTAAATTTTGTCATAATATATTTTTAATATAAAAGATGAAATATCTCGTAAAGTATTCATTTTTATGTTTCGATGACTTTACTTTCATACGTAGAATAATAAAAGGAATCGAATAATATTAATTTTTACATTTGCAATTTTGCAAAATTAAATGTCTACAAAATGCAATCAAATTTTAAAATAATTTTTTCTGTTTTTTTTACAATAATCGACTCTTTACATTATTTTACGTATAAAAGTATAAAATTAAAGTCATCGAAACATGAATACTTTAAGAGATATTTCATATTTTACATTAAAAATATTATGACAAAATTTAAAATATCTCAGGAAATTCTTAACAAAAGTGAGCTTTGTTATAGTGTTTTGAAAACGTCTCGACGAGATCTATAATTTTTATCTCAAGAAAAAAATCAAGTTCTATTTAAGAAATTAGCCTTTAAAATTTCTTGAAAACGATGGCATCTATGACACGATTCACATCTGGATTATGTGTCCCCCTCATGACAAAACTATGCAACTTTTGTCTAAAACATTTTTCCATTACTTCCATATTTTTCGAGATATTTGCCTGCGTCAATTAAAATGACCTGTATTTTTAATTTCGCGCACTTTTACGTCACACTGCAATGCCCAGCAAACGCACATGAAACTTTATTATCAGATAAAATCATTATTATTTCTTAAATGTTGAAAACATTACAGACGTGTTTCCCAAATAATTTCACGTCGATTAAAAAAAAATGTTTTCTAAATTATGTCTGCTAACTATATGCAATGCTCAATTAACTTTTATTAATCATAAATAAACTATTATTTCCTAAACTATGAGAATATATTCCTAAATTTGCCTAAACGATTCCCAAATAGAAACCCCTATTTTTTAATTATATCATCTTTTTCTACTAATTAATTTGAACAACTTTTGTCTGAAACATTTTTTTATTTGCCTAATATTTTTTGAGATATTTAAGGAAAACTTGGTAACTTTTTCAACATTTAGTTCACGATATCTCGATAACTGTTTGTCGGAGGGAAAAGTGATACAAGACTTTTTGACTTGATTTGGTATCAAGAATATGCTGATGCAATAGTATCCCAACTTCTTTAAATACTTGTGTATACATGAAAGCTCCAAGGATACGTAATCTCCAACTTTTATCTGAAACATTTTTCCAATAAACCAATATCTTATACTTTCTGAGATAATTGGCCACCCCGGAACTTTTGGCACGTATGTAGGTATAGACACCACAATGTCTAAAAAACGTCGTAAAGACGTTTTTAAGATGTCTTTTAGACACGTCCCAGGTAGCACATATTAGTTTCATATACGTTTTGTGAACGTATACATAGTTTCATCACCATAAAGAACCATTAAGAAACGTTTGAACAAAAATGTTTTTGAAACCATGATTTAAGAAACGTATTTTTTACGTTTCTACAGTTAATAAAAATACCTATTTGTTAAATTTTTCCTTTCAAAATTATAATTTGCTTTATCTATATATATAATAGCTTTAATAGCCTTTTTTGAAACATTTAAATTTATATTGCACTAATTATTATTGCACAAAATAAATCATTTTATCCATGCACATATATCCACTTATTTACTTAAATTAATTTTGTCCTACCGGTCTTAAGGAGGGTGGTTAGTAAAATCAATTTGATAAGAATTAGTTCAAATTTACGGAGAATATTCGTCTATGGGAATCTGTCGTCCATGCCAAAGTTGAAGACAATCGTCTGCATGGTTGTCGAGTAATTAATTATTGAAGTTATACTCTTGTCTCTCTCTTATACACGGGCGACACAGCAGAAATGTTACCTAACCTGTAATGTAACTCTCGAAAGCATATTAAAAATGATAAGAATTTAGTGAAAATAGGTGCAAATAACTCTGTACATATTTAGGAAGAACTTTTTCGAAGACTGAAATGATTCGTCTTTATAGTTATCAAGAAATTGTAAAAATAAAACAGGACCACATTTATTATTTCCACATTTCAATGTGGATAATAACGTATTTGGGTTTCAATTGTACAAACAACTCTTTTTAAACCTTAAGAAACAGCAATTAAATGCATTCCACATATTTATTTGCTAAAATTCGTTTATTTCATGCGACGAAAATCTAACCTATATGCTTTTCCCTGCCGCGCGCCCCTTCCCCGCACGGAGAGCGAACCAACCTCCTTAATATATTTGTCATCGGATAAATCTGAGCTTAGAAAACTGCCAACAGTTGCAAAATAAACGTTCTGCAGAACGTGGCCATTGAAAAAACATTTATACGTGTGTTCCGTTTTGAAGAACTTCCTGAACTGGTGCACATCAGTAATGCAATTAAGTTAGAGTGAGACAAGTATATTTTGTTTCACTTTAACTTATTGCACGAATGTGCACCAGTTCAGGAATTTCTTCGAAAAAGAATAGACGTCATAGACTCAATTTACACGGCACCGTTAATCGGGTTTTATAACATCGGTAGTTCTTAGGCCGGTCAATCACAGCTATTCCATTCTTCTGAAGAATGATTACGATTGGTCTTCCTGACAACTACCGATGTTATAAAACCCGATTAACGGTGTCATGTAAACGTAGTCATAGATGGTATATGACTATATGCATAAAGCTTCTAGAACATTCTCACGTATGTCTGAAAGACGTCATAAACACGTTCAAAAGACGTGAAAAGTAGGAATTTTAAATGTCTTTATCTAAAATGTCTTTATCATTAAAACAGAACGTTTCTATAACAGTTTTTTAAACGTTATTTTATCGGAAAAGAAACGTTCCATCGAACGTTTTTCGAATGGACATTTTTACTCATGAGAAACGTTTCTAGAAATCGATTATAAAACGTTCGGAAAAACGCTTATAAAACATTTCTGAAACGTGTATGTGCTATCTGGGGTATGTGTGCTGTCTGGGCTGATATTACATTACACATAATAATAACTTGTATAATAATAATAATTGTATACAGGGTGTAAAACTAAAAGCTTACTTACACTAAATAGTATACTATCACTAAAACCTAAAAACTTACAGACTATTATTTCTAAAATTAAGCAAAATATGAAATTTTTATGACCTTAACGACTCCACCTAAAAAAACTAATTTTATCACAAGATGTTACTTTCGATATCAAACGGTTGACAAAAATTCATATTTCGCTTAGTTTTAGAAATAATAGTCTGTAACACCTTTAATTTACACTCTATACATACATATATATGTATATAATTATGCAGTTAGACATTTCGCCTTATATCCATTTTTACGAATGTAGACTGACTTTAATCTCGAGTGAACTTTTTTTATCTTCTTCTAATCCTTACAACTAGAAAAAGATAAATAAGTTCAACTGAGATTAAAGTTAATCTGCATTGGTAGAAATGGACATTAAACAATTCTACTAATCGAATTAATCGTTGATTAAGTTAATAAAAAGTTTGGTCCAGCTCGCCCTTGTTATTTTAACTAGAGAAAGAT
The DNA here is from genome assembly GCF_030848795.1 of Temnothorax nylanderi. Taxonomy (NCBI): domain Eukaryota; kingdom Metazoa; phylum Arthropoda; class Insecta; order Hymenoptera; family Formicidae; genus Temnothorax; species Temnothorax nylanderi. The sequence continues at coordinate 165,715 of NW_027249286.1, read as the reverse complement.
ATACATATACATATTATATACACATATATTTACCACTTATAAAACAATAGTAGCAAATTCGATCAAACTTCTATAAACTTAATCAACGATTTTAGTTCAACCGGTAGAATTCCCAGGTAGTAAGATGACGTCTAAAGACGTCTTAATGACGTTAGAGGACGTCAATAAGACGGAATTAATACGTCATTTGACGTCACTCTGCTACCCTGGGTTGGTTAAGGGCCCAGACAGCTAAGTCTGTCGAAACCAGATTTTGCTAAGTATCTGCTACAAATTTTGTCAGCAGACAAACTACACATTTAATGTCAGCTCTGATATATCACATGATATTGGCAGAACGCCAACAGAAGTATAACAGAATCTGCTAACATAATCAGACAGTAGATTGGAGCACCGTTCAGGCTCTGCGCGGTTTCTGCTGCCAATTTAGTTGCTGTTTGATTTATATTAAGGCCTTCACACATAAAATCCTGTAAAAACGTAAAACATAAGCGTAAGAAAATCGACCAATCCCAATCGAGTATTGTGCTGTCCGTAACCCCAGTAGGGGAAAATACTCGATTGGGATTGGTCGATTTTCTTACGCTTATGTTTTACGTCCTTACGGGATTTTATGTGTAAAGGCCTTTAGCAGACTCTGCTGGCGGAACATAAGCTGAATGCGGACGCAGTTGATGTCAGTCTGCTGACATGTCTGTTACCAATCTGCCGACAGATTGTTATCATTTTGTTTACTGGGAGGGGGGACCCCCAGGTTATCTACCCAGATAACCTTGATAAGCAAAAAAATTGATCTTTACAAAAAAAAATTGATCTTTGTTTTTAAATTAAATATTTAAGAAATAAAAACTCTGAGTATTTGAAGCTTTGGCACATGATTCTATATTCTTTTATGGTTATTTTAAAAAAAGAATCGTTAAAAAATATTAATAATAATGGCAGTTATTATAGTAGGGGAGCCCAAGAGGGGATTTTGGGATTTACTCGAGCGCGACAGATTAACATATAGGGGGATACCTTGCACCCTGTTGAGTACCTCCACTATATATAAGCCCTTAATATAGGATCGCGCGTCTAGGGCAGCCGATCAGAATAGTAAAAAAAAATCGATCGTTAGAAATACTCGAGCGCGTCAGATTAAGGTAAGGTGGGTTAATAACATGCTGAAAAGTGTGCATTTCAATAATCTGACGATTTGAGCGTGACGTAAGGGAGTGGGAGGGTCACGAACTTGCAAAAAAAAAACGTCACTTTGACATTCTCGAGCGCGGTCGAATTTTTTTTTATTTTGAAGGAAATAATTCAAGAATAACGGAAAAAATATAATCTGCCGATTTCCACAAGCCGAAGCAGCACAAATCGTCAGAAAAGTTTAGTGCGTGCAGCTGTAGTGAAGCATGTATTCCCCACTCCACGCCTCTATTTCCCTTTCACTTTTTCTCGATCTCTTACTCTCTCGCACCGTCCCCACACTACTTTCCGTCGCCATGACACCATCACAGCTGATCACACGCGTTCGTGGCAGTACAACGCTCTAGCTTGTTTGTCTGTTTAAATATTATAATATTTGTGTTAGTAATTATCTAATACGACGATGAATACTCTATGATGATACTCTAAAGTGTGTATTTTGTATGTATTTTCCACGGATGAAGATAAAGATTAAAAAAAATTTTTTTAAAGTTTTTTTTTGCATTTTACTATTTTTTTCTGCATATATTATAATTGAAAGAAATAGATTTTTTTATTTGCATTCTATTTTCCATGCATTTTATTTGTCACATTTAGTAATTTAAAAAAAAAAATTTTTTTTAATTTAACAATTTTTTTTTAATTTGTCAGATTAAGAAAATCCCTCCAAATAATCGTCAGATTATGGGTCAGCACGACTAGGACATCAAGCTGAATCACCTGTATAATAATCTGACGCGCTCGAGTATTTCAAAATGGCGATTTTTTTTTGCATTATCAAGAAGCCGCCATGAGCTTGCGTCATGTCCGAATCGTCAGTCTTTTGAATGGGAGCTTCTTTCGGGTTCACTTAACATCCCCTCTGAATATCTGACGCGCTCGAATAAATTTTTTTTTTCCCGTTTTCAACCCTTCCGTACAGCCACCTCCACCATGCAAACCGGCAGATTAACATACCTCCAATATCAGAGACACGTGGGGCGTATACACTATCAATATCTGACGCGCTCGAGTATTTTCATGTGACTATTTTTTTTTACATTTTTGAAAACCTGTAGACGCTTCCCCCACCGGTGAAAGGGTGTACATTATATAACCTTTTTTTCTTTCTACCATCTAATCTTCAAAATTCAATAGGTTCCTACGACGCTCGAGTAAATCCCCATTTAGCACTCTGGGCTCCCCTACTATTAGTGGTTAATGAAGGGAAGCAATTCAGTAGCTGGTGGACATGAAATCTCGAAAACTACTCCAACTTTCTTTCAAAAATTTTTTACATGTTAAAAACAATATGTCGGAAATGTTGGACTAAAATGTGTCGGAAGTAGAATTTTGAAAAAAATTCTTTAAAAAAATATTTTAGTTTAAAAAAAAATACAAAATTGCATTTTCTTTAATAAAATGGAAAAAATGTTTTTTTTTTTCTAATTTTGGTTCCAACACATTTTAGAGACACTTTTAGATTATGATGAATCCATTTTTTATTTTGTTTTAGATTTTTCGTTAGTCCGGAATTATATCCACTATCAGTTACTGAACGGAAAGAACTGTTTCGTTCCCTTCATTATCAATAACTCCTTTTATATATATATATATATGTATATATATATATATATGTAATGTATATATATATATATATATATATATATGTATGTAGATTTATTGTGTATCCCCGTAGGGTTTACAAGGCGTTTTTTATGAGGAACGTACCCAAACCTCTTACAAATCACTCCCCTACGCGCCCTGGCCATATGCGACCTTACATTTCATTTATTTCCCCTCCCTTCGTCCTTCATTCCTCCATCTCCTTCCGCCTTCCTTGCTTCAGCCATTTCTCCGCTTCCCTCCTTTCTGCCACTGCTCTCTCTCCCTCCTTCCCTCTCTCTCTCTCCTCCCGCTTGCCGCCTTCCCTCCTTCCTATTCTGTCTTCGCTCTGAAACAAAAACCCACTTCCTTTTCCCTCCCCTCCTCTTTACTCCAGCCATCTCTCTCCGCCTCCCTTGCTTCTGTCATTTCTCCGCTTCCCTCCCTTCTGCCACTGCTCTCCTCCCCTCCCTCTTTCTCTCTCCCTCCTCCCGCTCGACGCCTTCCCTCCCCCCTGTTCCGTCCCCGCTCCTCCCGCCAACCTCTTACTCTCCTTTCTTCCTATGGCCCTCGTCCTCGTCCGTATCCATACCCTCGCCTCCACCGCTTTATCCTCGTCCATCTTCACCCTTAATCTACTCCCCTAGCTCCTTTCTCCTTGCCTCCAAAGTCCAGCTCACGCACGCTCGTCACCTCTTCTCCTTCCTCGTTCTACCCCTCCGTCGCTTTCTCTCCTTCTCTTTCCATCACCTGTTTATCTGTCCGGTCCCTTCGGTCATTCGATCCATCGATCTGTCGCGACGACTCCCTGTTCCGTTCCATACCTGCCGCGCCACCATCGACAATCCCTCTGTCTCGCGACAGATCGATCGATCGCCCGATCGATACTCCCTGCTGCCAACTCGCTCAGCTCCCTCGTCGTGTAACCTGGGCTGCTACCTCCATTCCTTCAATCCCGCTCTTCTCCCTAACCTCACTTTCCACGTGCCACTTCACCAACGATTCCCGTCTCCTCCAGACCACCTTCCGCTTCGCCTCCATTCTCCCGTCTTCCTTTCGCACTCTCCTATCTACCCCCTTCAATCAACACCTTCCTCACCTCTCAATCTCTCCCTTCATCTCCTTTCACTCTCCTACCATTTATCCACCTGTTCCCCCGCCGAGGGCTACGGAGGAATAATTATATATATATATATATATATATATAATTATTTTTTTTCTTCTCTTTTTTAAATAACTGTAAAAGAATATAGAATTATGCATTAAAGTTTTAAATACTCAAAGTTTTTTATTTTTTAAATATTTAACTTTAAAAAAAGGTCTATTTTTCGCTTTGCTACCCTCTTAAGGCGAAAATTTTAATTATACAATTTCTTGTTCCTAATTTAATCTTTTTCGATATATCAAATAACAAAAAATTAATAATTCTATTCATGTTAACAAAATAATTCAGATATTAAATTAGTCGAAGTTTGATTAAAGTCACTCTCTAGAGCTGATGGGCTCTATATTGCGTCATTTTTTGTGATTGTCTCGATCGATACACAAATACTTATAATAGATTATGTAATTTAATTTGTACAAATCTTTAATGATGCAACTTCGTTTAAATACACTGCTGTCGTAGTTTTACGATATAAATGCGTGATTTTTCAGAACGATTGTACACCGATAAACATGAATGGATAACGGTAGATGGGAAAATCGGCACAGTCGGTATATCGGATTACGCGCAGGATGCGCTTGGGGACGTGGTGTACGCGCAGCTTCCTGATGTAGGATCCACGATCAAAAAAGATGGTATAATAGTTGATATGATGCTTTCTTACTTAGCGCGATCAAATTTGAAAAAAACTTCAGAAACAACCAGTAGTGCGATTCTGTAACTCGTTATGCGTCATATTTTGTCATGTGTCATTCTCAAATAAAGACATTTCGAAAAAATTACTATAGATCGTTTCAGAATACTTCGAAAATTGACCGAAAACTATCCTTTTCCCTCGACAAGCAATAAAATGAATGTAATACGAAAGCTAGTCATGCGCTTGCGCATAAGCCTGCATCGTATTACATTCATTTTACGGCTATTTCCGAGTTTATTGTCGAGGGAAAAGTATAGTTTTCGATCAATTTTAGAAGTGTTCTGAAACAATCTGTAGTGATTTTTTATCGAAATGTCTTTTTATTTGAGAATGGCACACAAAATAAGGTGTCATTTCTCGCCTCTGACATCACAATCTCACAAGATGTCGGAAAGAGCCCAGCACGGGGATTCTCTAACACCTTAACGAGCAGTTTTGGTATCGTTGCGCAGGTATTATATATGGTAAAAAAGCTGCGCAACGATACCGAAACTGTCGTTAAGGAGTTAGAGAATCCCCGTGCAGGACCACGATTCTATAACTCGTTATGCAGTATCGTTATCGTTACTTATATTGTCGTTGCGCAGCCTTTTTTTTTATCATATAGTACACGCGCAACTGTCGTTATGAGTACATAACAACAGCATAACGAGTTACAGAATCGCACTACAGGAGCCTTAAAAAGATTGCCTCTAGAAACATAAATTGGAATTTCTTATCGAAGAAAACTCAATTGTTCTAATTTGAGGATGTACATTTTTTCTTATTTTTAAAAATTAATTTTATGACGAGGCTCTAAGATATCCAATCCAGAAAGGAAAATTAGATAATAAAAACTAAAGTGTTGATAAAACGTAAACTTAATCATTATTGATTTAGCTTCGTCTTATCTAATTTTCCTTTCCTTATTTTTACTTACAAGGGGAGGACCAGGTAGTGCCCTCACCGATTTAAATAAATTTTTAATATGTTGTAGGGTTAACCCCCCACTAATTAATGGTAAAGTGGCACGATGCAATACTCGAGCATTCGCAAGATATTTGCATCGAAATTTACTTATTTAGTCCATTCGCCAGGTCGATTGAGCATTTTTATCGAGGTTGATGGCTTAAGTTAATGTTTTTTTTATGTTTTTTGGGTCGTAGAACAAGAATCTGTAAATAGTTTTTTCGTAAGTCGATGCAATAAAAAGTTATTAACAATTTATTTGTTTAAATTGCCCTAGCGATCAAACTATACATCCTATAAAAAAATGAACTAGAGAAAATTTGTTCCTCTTTTCACGATGAACAAAATGGCGTTTAAATTTTTCCAAAATCTTGATTATTGACGGAAATATGTCAATTTTTAGGTAATTACTGCCTACGCGTCGCGGAGTACCCTAGGCGTGCGCGCTTGCGCTCAATTGTACCACACGACTTTTACTCCTTTAATTTTAATTTAATTTATTTTTTTTGCTCCTTTTTTATCCTTTTTTTGCTCCTATCCGCGACGCGTAGGCAGTAATTACCTAAAAATTGACATATTTCCGTCAATAATGAAGATTTTGGAAAAATTTAAACGCCATTTTGTTTATCGTGAAAAGAGGAACAAATTTTCTCTAGTTTATTTTTTTATAGGATGTATAGTTTGATCGCTAGGGCAATTTAAACAAATAAATTGTTAATAACTTTTTATTGCATCGACTTACGAAAAAACTATTTACAGATTCTTGTTCTACGACCCAAAAAACATAAAAAAAACATTAACTTAAGCCATCAACCTCGATAAAAATGCTCAATCGACCTGGCGAATGGACTAAATAAGTAAATTTCGATGCAAATATCTTGCGAATGCTCGAGTATTGCATCGTGCCACTTTACCATTAATTAGTGGGGGGTTAACCCTACAATATATTAAAAATTTATTTAAATCGGTGAGGGCACTACCTGGTCCTCCCCTTGTTAGAAATATATAACAACCTACATAATCTAAACACTATAATCTTAAAATTCAGAATGGAAATTTGAATGCTTTTCATAGTTTATGTAATTGATTTTTTTAGAGGAATGTGGAGCATTGGAATCGGTGAAGGCAGCTTCAGAACTGATAAGCCCGGTCAGCGGGAAAGTTACGGAGAAAAATGAGGCAGTCGAAAATAAACCCGGGTTAATTAATAAATCTTGTTACAAAGAGGGTTGGCTATTCAAAGTAGAATTAAGCGATCCAGATGAGCTTAAGAGCCTAATGAATGAGGAGGCTTATAATATGTTTTTGAAATCAGCCGCGCATTAAGTTTATATGCTAGAAAAATTTCCTCTAACGTAGAATTTTAATCAGTTATAACTGTATTTTTAAGAACTGTATTTTCTATTTGAAAATACCATTCGAAATTTCAATGATGTTGTAGAAACACACATGATATCTTGCTATAATTGTTCGTACAATATATTGATCAGCACGATTTAATTAAAACTTAAACAGAAGTTATCTGTTAATATGTAATTTGATGTAGACTGCAGAAAGGTGTAAACAGCGATATCTTTGCCTTATTATTTGTACATAAACAAGAATTCGTACAAAATCCAAAATGCTGCATTCATTATAAATATATCATTGCGTTTATGGAAAATAAGATGTTATATTTGTACCTTAGTCACATTAAGAGCAGTCACAACTGAAGTTACATCTCGCGCGCATACCGAGTATCTGTCATTTCATTCAGCATTTTTATAAGTAAAAATAATGAAACATTAATTTATGAAAAAGTTAGTGCAAGCAAGCATTTAGGGCCACTTCGACCAAGCTCTGATTAACTTAATCGTTGATTAGTCCATTGGAAATGACCAATCACATTTAATACGTCATATATGATCTTAACTAATCCACGTTAGAGTACTGTCGAAAATTATTTACTGCAAAATTAAAATAAATTGTAATGTTAATGCATTACAAAAATGTACAAAACATAATTAAATACAAAGATTTTAATACGTAAAGATATTGTGTTTTAGCACAAGTCATAAATTGATATAGATTGCGATAGTTGCAATATTTTTATTAGTCACTGTGCAACGTTCTTCATTTTGTATTTATACAAAGCAAACAAATATATATATATATATATATATATATATATATATATATATGTTGTTTGATAATACATGAATAACAACATTCGAGAGTTACGAATTATGATATTATTCTTTTTTTCTTTCTTCGAGCGCACAAAGATCTTGAAATTTTGTAATAATTGTATATCTTAATAAGAATGAATAATCGCAAGATGCTATTTCTGAATTTCACAAAATAGTATATCGATTGATCTTATACTATTTTCAACTCTCCGAATATTTCGTAATCTGATAGCAACCCTAAAGTTTCAAAATAAGAGAAGTAATATCATCATGGGTTTCAACCAATATAATATATAAAAAATAGTACTGTTAGCTCTCTAGAAAGGAACAATTATCTGTTAATAATAAAGATATATTTACAGTCAATTAAATTTTTCTACATAATTTACAATTGCCAACTGCTAATGGCAGTGTTAACAACGCATAATTTTTTTTCTTTAAAATTTTTAATTTTATTCCAATGATTTATTGGATCAAAAAATCACGTAGATATTAAATTAGATTATTTGCCAATCATAATTGGTAACTGTACATATTTAACATAAAAAAATGTACACAACGCTGTAATTATCATATTTACTAATTACAATTGTTAATAAATGTCTTGTAACAGATGGAGTCGTTAATCGATTGATGTATATACAGAATGAAGCATTTAGAGCGTGACATTAATATTTTAGAAAAGTGCCAATTTTAAAGGGAAATGTTTGAAGAGTAAAAGTTGCGGAATTTCGAAGAGAACATATAGCATTTATAATACTTAATGTCATTTTCGCGGAGTAACAATGATCATTTTTTCTCGAGAGTATATTTTTTAACATTCGAGTAAGTTTTAAGCGCGCATACCGAGTTTTTATATTCTTGTATTAATAAAAACGTGCTTGTAAATGCTTCTGTATTTTGTATGCTATCTGTAATTTTATTTTACATGTATTCTCTTCATAAGTTTACACGTTTATGTTATTACATGATTATAGAGCTCTTGAATAGATCCGACGCACTTACATTAATATTAAAAGGATTATACCATGAATTTGTCTTGACTTTGGTCTTAATTTAAATTCATTAGAAAAGAATAATGTTTCATTAGAAAGGAAAACATTAAAATATTCTTATCGTTTGCATGAAAATAGCATGTTTCTTGTAAAACTATTATTGTCGTTAAATACTCCCTTCAAAGGAAATGTTGTCCTACAACATTTATGAAAGCGCCTTTTCCTTTTAAAATTAAAAAAGGCAATTAATATGTCACGCTTTATATGCTTTATTCTATAATACAAAATATATACAGAGATAATTAATTTCGAGCTATCTTATTTCTTTTTCGATAGAGCTTTTTTCTTATTAACATATGATAGTGTTTGCGACTAATACGACTTGTTCCAAAATTATCAGACCGACACGTTCAGCAGGAGGTCTCAGAGATGAAAGAAGAACAATAAATAAACGATAGCGTAAACTCGTCTTACCCAAACAGCAATGCATGATTTAAAGCCACATTTTTCAATTGTGAGACAGCAGTAACTAATACATGGTAAACGACAGAATTATGAACTAATTTGCAGAAAATACAATAGTAATAGTTAACTAAGAGCTAATAACGTGTGGACATGGGTACGATACTTTTAATAAGTTGTATTACATCGTAGTTTCTTAACGTGTAATTATACACACTACACGAATAAAAAATATCTGTTTATGCATGTTACATTCATTCGTTCCATTCAAATTGCTATCTGGGCGTCTATTCTGAGGTATGTGGTTACTAAAAATGTAAAAATATAAAAACTTAATACAAATATGAAGAGGTAGTCATCATTCGTGTCGTGAGTTAAATAAAAATAATCTTTTTCTTTCTTTTCAAAGAAGCGTTATTGTAGATGAGAACAATGATAAGCCTAGGCTGCTTCCAATTTCGTGTTTAATGAAAAATTGAACGATTTGAAAATTTGGGAACATTTGCATATTCTATATCGACGTATAAAGTCAAAACTGACAGTGGACACAAATCTTTACTTGCGCGATAAGTACATGCGTTGTCCTTGAGGAAATATTTAATTCCATTGGTAATAATACTCGTTACTGTTTCTCTTGATTTGATTTAACACTCGAATCTTAATCTAACACGAGACATCAAGTTCCGCGCTTGTCAACAAGCACTTTACACCTAGTTAAATGTATTGAAAGATCGGTGGAAAAAGTGAAAGTAGTAAAATAGCCTTTTTTTGCAGCAGGTACGTGTTTCATACGTGAATAAAAACAAGAGGAGTCGCAACGGATAATATTATCAATCTACCGGTGCAAGGAAAGATTTCTGTCTCTGTTGTCACATTTAAACTTTGCATCTGATACAATATGTAATTTCCAATGGCTTCAAATACCACAGGCGTCGAAAAGACAGCCTTCACAGCACTGAAGAATTTCTGACTATTGGCTAAACAATAATAATAGTAATAATTAATAATAATAATATATTTAGTGAAAAATTACTACTTTTGATCGCTATCTTAACATTTACTAAATATTTTTTTCTATTTAACAATTGCGATACGATTAATATTATCTTATGCATTTAGAATTAATTGCTAGACAATATAGGACCACATAAACCTTGCTCCAATGATTCTTTTATTTCTTAAACAGAATCTTTATTACGATACAACATACAATAGTAAAATATCGCAATTTTTAGTTATTCCTTTCCGCCACCTATTTGAGAAGTAATAAAGAAAGATACATGAATAAGATCCTAAAATTAGAGAAGACATTAAGTAGCTAATGATTTTCCTCAAGTAAGCAACAGAAATATATTTATTTCATTTCATTATTCAACTATACACAAAATATTGTAATTACAATATTTAACATGATCTGTACTTTACAACATAATTGGAATGTGTTAACTAGTATTTACAATGTAGTAGCCCCGCTGTGTGCAAGTGTGACAAAAATGCAGATTTTTTTTCTTTATAGGAAATCCTAAGGATGCCCAGGTGGCCGTGCGACAAACACATATGTTATATCACATGCAAGTTCATTGTCATTCAAGTATGCCCATTGAATCCCTTGCAGAAGCACGATTGATCTGGAGAGAGAATTTGATTCTCTTTTAGCGGTACGATATATTTCGTTCGAGTGAGAGCAAGGCTTCAGTGTGGTATGCTTAAAAATAAATTCGCCTCTAAGTATTAGAAAAATAGCTTTACTTATTTAGACAAAAGTTGCCTGCCCTTTGACCAATATTTTTTGTTAACCACCCTTTGTACTGTTTTCAAGGCATCTTGCTTACTGTTTCCCTGCGCTTATACCCATTAACAGGGGTAATTCTCCACGGATACATCTCTAAAACTTCAACATCAAATATAGAAAATATATGTCATTGTGTTTATATATTTAGATACACTTTATAATACATATATTGTGTGTGTGTGTGTGTGTGTGTGTGTGTGTGTGTGTGTGTGTGTACGTGTGTGTGTAAAGTATGTCTATACTTGATTTGTATGCCTAGGTATTTCATGAACCAGGGCCCCATTACTTGGTCCGATACCTTAGCAGCGTTTTAGCTCTTAATAGGTACTTTGAGGTCCACTCTGTCTCACGATTTAGGGGCGTTAACAAGACTTTCTATATGTATATATATATATATATATATTACATGTGTGTGTGTGTGTGTGTGTGTGTGTGTGTGTGTGTGTGTGTGTGTGTGTGTGTGTGTAATAACAGACTTCTTTTTTATTCGATGGCAAAAATTACCAAGTAAAACTGATCGTTTCATTTCCTCTTGGCGTGAAGCATCTCCATGAGAAGCGTTTGCGTTGGCGCGCCTCCATTACAATGTTTCTGATAAAGATGCTCTTCTCCCTTGGTTGCCACCTCGTGAATGTCCGGTAATACTGCTAGCAGCTTGTTAAATTTATCCTAGACAGATAAAAAATAAGGACAATTAAATATCTGGTTTAATCCGTTTTAAGACAAGTATAAGAGGAAACATTTCGCGATAAAACGCACCAGTACAGATGGGTGATGATGTAGCGTGTATTCCATAAGCGCCTGTTGAACCTGCTCGTGACCCTCTTGCACATGCTTCTTGTTTACTAATCCACGGACATCTGCAGCAAATTAAATATACGCACTTATGTAAAAGATACAAATTTGACTTGAATATTATGGGGTATTGGAACGAGGTATTTACTTGAAAGTGGAACAAAGAACAAAAAACCAAGTTATGATGCACGATAAATTTCACATCGTTGATGCGAAAGGTCTCTGCGATGCGATCTTTGCAGAAAGCTACATAAAACGTGACTGCATGGTCGCGTGGATCTTGCCAACTCAATTATCACCTGTTGTCAAAGCTCGTCACTTACGAGATAGACATGGATGGACTTTTAATTTTACTTACCGTGATTTAACAGCATTAGAAATTTCATGCATATATATTCTGGGACGTCGAATTTTAGTTCCTGAAGCGTCTTGGACAGTTCCCTGAAGGTTTCGGCCAAGGAAGGAACTCCGAGTAGGCCGAGACAGAGAAGATCAAACTTTTGGCCATTGTGAAGGGTCGTCTCGTCAGGTAGATTATTGTGTAACCTGTGATGAAGGTGATCTAGCACCAACATATCCGACCAAGAGTGTTGCAGCAACTTCATTTGATCGTCAACCTAGCAAATAACATTGCCGTGCAAATGTTAGATATAATGACTAAATACATAGAAAAATATATGGTATATGGAGAGTAATTGTATTCGATTTGATATTTGTATTCGAACTTTAAATATAAAAAAAAAATCACATGATAGTACAACGATAAAATGTTTTCAGAGCTAACTAAATTAAAAAAATGCGTGTGATAAATGGGAAAATTGCTAAAATTGGAATTTATAAATAGATACAAATAATTATTTGTATCTATTTATAAATTGCAATTAAAATTTTAATTGCAACTTACAAATAAATATTTGATAAACATTAGTTGTGTCTCAAATGTTTCATTAAACCGAGAAAATGTTTTTTTTTAATAGAAAATACCGCAAAATGTATGTTGGTATATGTGACTATTTATATTTATATTATAGAAATAGAAAAGTGTTAAAAAAAGAATCTCTTTTAGAAGCGCGACACGATTTTAATGAGACTGCAGTGAAGATCAGGCGGCAATGTACCATATTGTCGACGAAAAGTTTCAACAAAATGGCCTCGGTCTGCTTTGCATCGTCGTTAACAAATCCGCCGTGTTGGAGCAAAAATAAAAAGTTATTACAAAACGACCGGTTGAAGTATGCAATTTATTATTAACGCGGTCCCGCTTTGGGGCAACCGCCATAACCCAGAAACGTATCTTGTTATGACCTAGATATGAGGCGATGCTTGAAATCATTCAGTGATTGTGTAATGCCGCCGGTTACCTCACATCCCCGCTCATGGCACCGAGCAGACCAAGCAGCGAGTTATTTATCGGTAAGAACGAACTTTTCTCGTCGAGGAGATCCTCGACAAAATCGTTGCGGTTACTTCTAACGACGTTATATGTTGACGCCTCTCTCGTTCACTTTTGTATCAAAAATATCGCGGAAAAAGGCAACAATCTTGAATTCGTGCGATGATGGAGGAAAGGAGGGGAAAAAGGGACAGAAGACGTTCGTCGTTCTAGAAAGGACCCGCGGCGGTCTAGATGCCCGAGATACTCACCTTGAGATCTTTGAAGAACGTCGAGTTTCTAGCCCAGTCTACCTGCGAAAACAAATTCTGATCGAGCACTTTACACATTAATTCGAACAAGTCCACTTCACACTGATTATACGTTTGGTTTTGCAACAGTCCGAAGAGAGACGACTGCCACTCGCGGTCGTCGATCGACAATAAAAACTCCCTTATCATCGGGCTCTTGAGAGCAACGGGGGGGTTGGGCGCGTAGCTCGGCACCCCGCCATGCGGCTGGGCGGATTGTTCGCCGAAGTTGAAGACCTTCGTGCCGGGGGTGGTGGAGTTCGCGGCCCAGAGTTTACTGTCCAGACCCGGATTGAGATTGTGCAGGTGATTTCCGCCGCCTCCGCCACTGCCGCTACCTCCACCGGCTCCACCACCGCCACCGCCACCACCACCGCTGCCACCACCGCCACTGCCACCGCCGCCACTGGTACCGATGTTGGGTTGGCTGGATGGCGCGATCAGCTGGTGCTGACCGGCCCCGCTGCCGCCGGCTTGCGTCGTGACCAGGCCCGCGGCCACGGTCGCGGGGGACGGGCTCGAGTCTGGCGACGAGGTCAGACTCGAGACTTGAGGTATTTGGATCTCCTGCTTGATGTGCATCAAGGGCGCGACCGCGGACGAGTAGCCGGTCGGGTCTCCGAGGCTGCCGCGTATCGTCTGGATCGCCAGTTGCCGTTGACGTATAAGTTGCAGCTTCCGCGCCCGGTCCCTCTTGTACATGGGCCCGAATTTGTTCCTACCGCCTCGCATTCTGTCCGCCCGCACAGCTGGAACAACAGGGAGAATTGCTGATTCAGCGCGGCGCGTGTGTATCACGTTTAGCAGGGGGTTTCCCTCGCTATTTATTCTTAAACCTTTAATTAACGCTTAAGAGCCGCAGTGTACGGAGCGTTTTCTTATCCTTGATTGGATTTTTCCGCTGGTCTACGCGCCGTTCGATACCGCCCGAAGGCCGCGAGTCGCACTTGATTTCTCAGGGAATGTAGGAAATGGAACATCATATTCAGGCGTCAAAGAAATCGATGTAAGAATCGATGTCTTAAGCAAGACCGTGATTATAAGTATTGTTAAATGTTCTCAGTAGATATTTAATTGTATTTATTATATGTATTTGAAGGGTACAGGAGAAAAATGATCAATGTCTATCCGGAGTAATTTCGAGAAAAACGTAATTTTTTATTTCAAGACATCAGATATCTTAGAAAGCTATTTAAAAAAAGTACTGGCAGTGAATATTGGAATGCATAGTTTACTTAGCGTTTACATTATATGTTGGACTCCGATGATTCTTTCACAAGCATGTGGATTATGATCTTTCGGTCTTATTTCCAATGAATTGTAACTGATTTTGATAAAAAAGATAAGAATTATGAAAGTTCTTTAAAAATAAGATAGCATGATCAGGTCAATTTCGACAAAAAGTGGACTTTGATCGTTTTTCCCCTGTCTGTGCCCTTCATTTGTCTCCTTATACATTTACTGCAAATTTTACGATTTCGAACGGTCCGACGTATCGCTCTTTTTGATAATAAAAATATTTTTCCTCAGCAAAGATTTAATTAAATTAATTGTTTATTTATCGTTCTCTATTCGGATTTAGTTTTAAATTTAGAATTTTCCTATTTGGCTGATGAAGACTCGGTGTAATTGAAACGTTTATTATTGTATTAAAGTTAATACAGATGTCTCATTTAATATAATACCGTCGAATAACTCATAAAGGATGGAATTGATGAAAAAATGTGTCAGATGAAAGTTGTAGGATTCGAAGAGGGCCAATAGACGATCTTATTAGATTTTGGTTTGGGGCCCGTGTTAAGTCCGGTAGAGCCCAAGTTAAGCTTTTTAAATGGAAACCCCTATTTTTTATAAATAATTCCAAAATCTAATAAGATCATCTATTCAAACCATAAAATTTTCGGTAAATGTGTATAAAAGGTCAAACCTCACCGATTTTATCGCCACTTAAATATGTTATAGGGGAGGTCTTTCTGAGTAATTCTACGCAAGAAAAAGTGGGGGACGGTATTGGTTCAGAAGATACAACAAATTAGAGTTGCAACGAATAGTATATTCGACCGTATACCGAATACAAATATTAGGCAAGGTCATGTGCCGAATAACTGAATATTCGGTGAATATTAGGCATGGTTTTAGCGCCAACGCGGCAACGGCTCAACATGGTGGGCAGCAAATAAAAATCTATTCCACATTATTTAACAAAGTTTGCTGCGATTTACCTTTCTGCCCCCGGGAGTAGTGTTTATTCAGAACGACTTTTTTCAAAAGCAGGTAATATATATGTATAAAGAGAAAAGAAAAAGACTGCTTCCCCCCTTCCAATGCAGAAAAACTTATTTTTTTGCATCACAATTTGCTGCTTCTTAATTTTCATTATAATAATTAAAACTATTAGTGTGTACTAATTCAATACGTGGTCTGTCTGAAAAGTAATGAGACTAAATTTTTTATCTCAACAACTGATAACACTGTAAAAACGAGACTGCAGTAGACCGAGAGCTACATTTATACTCTACCTTCAGTTAAAATTTCAATTTGATAACATTAACAACACATGTGATTCTACAATCATTTGTATAACAGGTATAACTGTATGTTTGGGTAAGGTGTCATGAAAATGGAACACAAAAAAATCGAGCAGTGTTATGCGAAGTTTGACACAGAAAATTCTGTTAAATTTCAGGATATCGCGACAGAAACATTTAAGAAGTTGACAGTGAAAATGATTGGTGATCAATTAAATTAAATTTGAATCACCAAATTGTTTATGTCTTTGGTAGTCCACTCCAGAACGGGATCCATCTTCACAATTTTACCGCCATCTAAAAATGCCTTGTGCCCGGGATAGAACTTGATCTTTGTAAATCTGTTTCAACTTCTTAAATGTTTCCATCGCATTGTCCTGATTGTATAGCTCTTAACAGCTTATTTACTTAATATAATACACATGTTTATTTAAAATTAGATATTTTTATTTAAATTAAGTAAAAATATCTAATTCCTAAATAAATATGTGTATCATATTTAGCAAAATAAGCTGTTAGGAGCCATACTTAATAAATATTTTTTTGGATTTAAATATTTTTTTCTCAGTGTGTCTATAGGGGAAGTGTGTATAAAACGGCCCCGCCGAGTAAAACGGCCTCCCCCTAGTTTCTCAGAAATACGCAGTCCTGCCGTCTGGCGACTCAGTAGGTTAGGTTGCTCACATGTCACAGACGTGCCTCGTGCATTTTGGCATCAATAACAAACTTCGTACGGACGCAAAACGCAATTTTCCTACTTTCGTTACGTCTGATCTAAGGTAAGTCCAAGCTTTATTAAGTATTCTTCTCTTTCCCATGCGATGTTCCTAGTCGCTTATATTTTTTTAAATATCTGTAGTGATCCTGTAAGCCAAATATTTTCAGAAATTTTTTATTTAAGGTTAAGTAAACATTTTGTTTAGACTTTGTTGATACAGTTGCAATTGTGGGTAAAACGGCCAAGCTGTAGTAAAGATAAAGAGAACGACGTCGAATGTCTTTTTTTTGGAGAAAATTTCATAAATTCAGTAAGTGGAGAGAAATGAGTTCAGTGCATCTTCTGTAGAAAATGGTTGCATGAGGAGTGCGCCAACACAAAAACAGAAAATGTTATCTGTGATTTTTGCAAGTAAAAAGTAAATATTTACCTATCAAATTACATCTAAATTTATTTTAAAGTAAGCCTACCTTTTTGTAGTTTAGATCACAATATATAAAATAAGTATATCACAAAGACATATAAAATAGAAATAAAATTATATACCGGGGCCGTTTTACCCATAGGGTGTGGGTAAAACGGCCAAAATGCATGTCTGCAGTTTTTTGTTTGCTACTAATTTTGAAAATTTAGGAGATGCTTATATTCAACTTTTTCAATTAACAAAGATGCCAATGAAAACTTCTGACGGTATTTTAAATCCAAATATGGTTTCCTTTAGAAGTAAAATCAATTTATTCCTTAAGGGGGCCGTTTTATACATACTTCTCCTACATATATATCAACAAATTATTTCTCTTAGAACTAATGTTACTTTATAATGCCTTAAAAAAAAGTATTAAAATTGTGAAACTTCAATTTGCTATTTCTTCTAAACCAATGCCGTCCCCCACTATTTTCTTGTGTAGAATTACTCAGAAAGACCTCCCCTACAATATATTTAAGTGGCGATAAAATCGGTGAGGTTTGATCTTTTATACACTTTACCCAACTTTCATTTGACACACTTTTTCATCAACTCCCTCCTTTATGAGTTATTCGACCGTACTGTTTTAAATGGGACACCCTATATATTAATTTATTTTTTTAACTTTTTTGCTCATTTATTGGCCCTTAATCACTTTACAGTATTTGATACATAGGAGCTTGGTTCCTCATTTAATTAAATTAAATTAAACTTTACCTCAGAATTATGGGTGAATATCTGAAAAACATAATTTTACATAAGTTTCGAAAAAAATACGTTGATGGCATTGAAAAGTTACGATCGGAAATGATCGAAGGACTGGAGATTTTCCGACGTGAAGCGACCAGTCCTAAATTTTGAACGCAAAAAGCGGCCTGAAAGCAGTGATCAGTGTTGTTCGGTTCAATTCTAAAGAAAAATCTCTTTAACGCGCGCGCGATCGAACGAAGCAACCTTGGGGAAGCGTAGTCTTCCGAGTCGGACGAAAGCGGAAGTCACAGCTAATCGCCGGATAAGTAGGACAAAAGCGTGAGAGTACGCCGCTTGCTATTTCTGTTGTATGTACATATACATGCGGCGGCAATCAACACGCGCGCGCGAGCACTGCGCAAAATCATCGTGTTCGGCACATATCCCACGGCGCGTTTCCCGCGTTCTACAGCATGCTATCGCGAATAAACGCGTCTAAAGCCGTAGAGTCGCGCGTACTGGCTTCTTCAAACTGGCCGCTGATAACGAGCCATCTGCCGCGTGAGATTGATCGAGTCTCGTCTCTCAGGTTGTTTCGAAAACTGTTTGCGTATAGGCGCAGCGTCGGGAATATACGCGGAATTTAACACGTGACGCAAACTTGGGATTTTATGAATTCCCGGCTATATTGCAATTTTTCTTCGAGTACGCCGAGACGTCGTCAGTATACATGCCGTCGAAAGAATTTACAACAAATAAGTGCATAAATATTGTTCATAATTTAAATTCAAGAATTTATCTCGATAAAATTTTTAAATGTAAACGTTGATCAGAAACTTAAGATCTAAGATCAATTGCCAAAAAAGCCCAAGTATATTAAAGAACGTCGTAAATCCCAGAAATTTATAAAATTGATTTCAGAGTGTACATATATCACGGTTTTGCTTCTTTCACGAAGCGGAAATCATATCCTTGAACACGCTTTTAAAATTACAATTACTTGATACAATTGGTTGACTCCTTTCGAATCTTTTAAGAGACTCACGATTCGATATTGATGATTCGATATTTAAAAGACTCGACAAATGCCGCGGCTCAGTTTGAATCGCAAACGACGAAGAATGAATCTTCAAGTATGCGCGACTCTGGAGAACAACTGATCGGCCAGAAGCGACGTACATGTGGTTTAAACAGCGTACACCACACCCATGTCGGCTTGTAACCGCCAACGGCGCGAAGAAAATAAGTGTACTGGTAATCGCTCACGTAATCTGTAATTGTCGATTAGCACGCAGGGAGCTCTCTCGCGAGCATGTTGTTTTTACGCTTTTTACTCGCGTCGAATGACCCACCGCGCAATCGGGACTTCCTCTAGAAACATGGCCCGAAAAGCATTTACAACTTCGGGGCGATTAATTTCCAAAGAGATTTTCGCACGGACTTGTATTCGCGAGTCGCTATAAGAGATGTGATAGCACCTCTTTCGCCCCAAGTATACATATACTGTTAAAAAAATTCTTAGTGTCAAATTATACTCAATTGAAGTCATTTCTATAGATCCATTCCTATAGGTCGCCACTGCTCCTACTCAATATGTCGTTAATTTAACTAAACCAATGAAAGTTGAAATAATACTGTTTTGTGTTAAAATAATAAATTTCGACACATATAGTAGTTAAAAATAACAAAGTGTTATTTAACTCAAGGCCTTGGTTTAAATTTTATCCTTTAATGTTTAACAGTGTATCGAGGGGGAATTCACAGCTGGCATTAGTGTATAAAAATTCAGCAGTGGACTAAAAAAAATAAGCAGTGGCCTAATATTTGACGCCATTGTCGTCAGTGGTTGGAAAGTGGTAATAATGACTGGTGGCAGTGGCAATGCAGGAGGCATTGCATAGATTGCTAAGGCAGTGTCCGAATTTTATTCGGCATTGGCTCGGCAGTACGGCAGTGGTGTACAAAATTTTTGGTTGTAAATTCCCCCTCGCAGTGTATATAAAAGTATAACAAACCGCGAAAGAAATGTATTCTCTTCCGGATTTTTCTGAGCGTAATTTAGCAATACTTTCTTATCTCTCTTAATTGAAATCGCTATAGCAAAAGCTGAGTATATTAAAGAATTCAAAATTTTCTAAATGCATTGATATCACGATGACGATAATTGATGTATTTGTTGCACAGATGTTTTAATATTTACATTTATTTTCCCATCCGATTGTGATTACGTTAACATCCACGTAAAATATTAAAATTTTAATACTTTGCAGAATTTTCGTTGGCATGTCTCTCTAAATTAAATTAAAATTAAAATATTGTATGTATACAGGGTGATTCAGAACAATCTATTGTCCTGCAAACGTCAGATTCTTGACTCGATTCTGAGACGATTTTTCCTGTAGCAAAACTTTCGCCGAAGCTTAGTTTTCGAGTTATAAAAAGTAATAGTTATCTTATTACGGGCCAAATACAGAAGGTAGGCAGAAGCGGCGCGACAGCTGATCGCAATAAGCGCTTCATTCTTCGCCTCCGCGAGCCGATCATCATCAACGCGACAAAAAATTGTCGATATGCAATGCTGTTATCTCTGCAAGTGAGCGAATTGCACGCTAACGGATTACATCCAGCGGACGACAAATCGCGCCCGCGATGAGTCGCGCCGCCCCTACTTACCTCCCGTACCCGGCCCGTACCTAATCCATAATAAGGTAACTGTTTCCTTTTATAACTCGAAAACTAAGCTTCGGCGAAAATTTTGCTACAGGAATAGTCGTTTCGAAATCGAGTCAGGAATCTGACATTTGGGGGACAATAGGATTGTTTTGAATCATCCTGTGTGCGCGCGCGCACGTGTGTGTGTGTGTGTGTGTGTGTGTTCGCGCGCGTGTGTGTGTGTGTGCGTGCGTACGTTAAATTATAATTTTGTAATGTTTTGACAGATAAAAAGCGACATTATGTCTTATTATACCAAAATTATTACGAGATACGAAATATTACGTATGAAATTATACGCTATATCGTAAAGACGTAAAAGGACCCCGCACTAAACCACGTGATTTTGGGCCCCGGTGAAAATGGCTGAATTTTTAATATGTTGTACTTTTTGAGTCACTGAACAAATATTTCTTCAGGCAAAATGTAAAAAAATGGACTGTTTCAGCGTTTCAACCCTTAGAAGCTTGAGGTCAGACCAGCAAAGATATCACTTTCGGATCAATGCGGTTACTGTTATAAGGAAACAATATGAATTTTTGGTGAACAAAATAATTAAAAAGTAATTTGTTTATGATAGTATTGTTTAAACAATATGATAGTATTGTTTGAACAATTTGAAAACGTCATTGTTTACAGGAACGATTCGGGGTGCTTTCTGTACGTGAGTCCCCTTGCCTCTCACGATTCGGGGTGTTTTTTGTACATGAGTCCCCTTGCCTCTCACGATTCGGGGTGCTTTCTGTACTTGAGTCCCCTTGCCCCTCACGATTCGGGGTGCTTTCTGTACGTGAGTCCCCTTGCCTCTCACGACTCATAAATCTCGCTCATCTATTTGTGTGAGGGGCAAGGGGACTCACGTACAGAAAGCACCCCGAATCGTGAGAGGCAAGGGGACTCATGTACAAAAAACACCCCGAATCGTGAGAGGCAAGGGGACTCACGTACAGAAAGCACCCCGAATCGTTCCTGTAAACAATGACGTTTTCAAATTGTTCAAACAATACTATCATATTGTTTAAACAATACTATCATATTGTTTAAACAATACTATCATATTGTTTAAACAATACTATCATATTGTTTAAACAATACTATCATAAACAAATTACTTTTTAATTATTTTGTTCACTAAAAATTCATATTGTTCCCTTATAACAGTAACCGCATTGATCCGAAAGTGATATCTTTGCTGGTCTGACCTCAAGCTTCTAAGGGTTGAAACGCTGAAACAGTCCATTTTTTGACATTTTGCCTGAAGAAATATTTGTTCAGTGACTCAAAAAGTACAACATATTAAAAATTCAGCCATTTTCACCGGGGCCCAAAATCACGTGGTTTAGTGCGGGGTCCTTTGACGACCGTAAATATTAATTCCAACTATTAACTTAATAATTACAGTTAGCAAGCGAAATCTTGAAATAATCAGCCCTGTTTGAAGAGAAAATCTTAGATCCTTTTGCAGTCGCTTCTAAGATTGTTTATTCGACCGTTGTACTCGTCTGTTAAAGATGGAATTTTCAAACGTCCGAAATTGTTTGAGAGAAAACTTTTAGAAAATCGGTATCGCGAGAAAAATCGTTATATTAGCTTAGATGTATTAAATGTTACAATTAGGGATGGGCTCAAGTTCAATATGTAAATCCAATAATCAAGTTTTATTTTCTAGAATTCGAGTAATATTTATAAGAAATAAATTGATTTTTAGAATTAATACCTGGAAGATTCAAAATGTACTTTTAGGTAGTGTCTATCATAAAGAATCGAATCTTTTACAAGTAATATTTGAACTCGGGAGCGTCCCGTTTGACCACGTTGCGATTGACTACAGCCACTCACAGTGACCGGTGCTTGTAATTTTTCCACTAGACCAGCCAATCAGAAATTTTTATATTAAATCAGACAATTGACGACGTGGTCAATCAAGTTTCAACTCTCGAATAAAGTTGTTAGTTTAAAGAATATGTAACAATTTTTAATAACTTTTATTCTAAATTTTTAATCATATTTTTATTATATTTAATTTCAACAATTAATAATCTAATATTTATAATTATCAAAAAATATGTATTAAATGTATTAAAATAATTATCGCTTTGTACAAACATTTTAATTCGAAGGAACATAAAATTTTTAATAAAGTACTTATTAACGGTTTGAACGTATTTGATCCATGTTCGAGTCTACTTGGAAGTAAGGGTCAGAACACACAGAACACAGAAGAACTTTAGCTATCTTAAGGATGTATCGGAGGTACAATCTTAGACAAAAGTGCATGAAATTTGAAATACTTGAATATCTACGCCTAACGCATAGTAAATCTAGATGTAAGATACTCAAATGATAGTAGGAGTCTTATTTTTACTCCTAGAAAGGTATTTTTTACTTTACAAATGTTTTTTCATCGAGATACATTCGTGCCGACAGCACAATTATCTCAAGTTATAATTTATTTTTTTTAAACGGTGTAGTGAAGACAATTGAAACTTGGCAGATATTTTCATCTATTCGTATACTAGATATACAAAAAAATTCAAAATATTGGTAGCGCTCCTTCAACATTTTTTTAGCTGTTTTATCCGTCAAAATCGTCTTTTCCCATAAGAATACGTGTAAATCAGTGAAAATTAAAATCATTATATCTCAGCAACCGTTTAGTGGATTCGTTTCTACTTTTTTGTAGCACATCAGGAAGACTAAAAGAACATTCTCACAAATTTTTATCCACTTGGTACACTGAGAAAAATCTCTCGCAAAAAGTTAACACAATATTGTAGACCTTATTTTGTCAGATAAGTAACTTTAAATTGTAATGTAATAGAAAATATGAAATACACCGATTAACTACAATTTTGTAGCAAATTTATTTTGTCACATGCAAACACAAAAACTGTGATTCTGTGAAACAAACGCGCGAATTAATATTATAATATTTTACAGTCTTAAGCAGTTTGTCAATTGATTTCAGACAATCTGAGAATAATTTTTTAGAACAATTTTTTAGACTCATTTACTACAATTTATCCCTGTCCCTATTTGTACTATTATTTGTAGAAGAGATCTTCACAATTGTACTATCTGATGCTACACTTTTTTCTGAGTGTAGCGCTTTGAAAATTAGGTCCGATCATCCTTAAGTATTCGAGGATACTTGACTGTGATTGGTCAATTTGCTTACTGCTTAAGTCTTACTGTTTAAGTTTGTCTATATGTGCCAGGACCCTTATGGTCCTAATATTCTTGTTTTTGGTTAATTTGTAGAGAGTTTGAACCCATTTCGTTCAGATTTGAGTCTACTTGAAAGTAGTGCTTTTATTTTTCAAAGTAATTATAGAGAGTTTGAAACTACGCCAACAGATTCGAATCTACTTGTAAGATACTTAATCCCATATACAATCTTCCTCAGTCTAGTTACAGAGATACCCTACATCTATTTTGCGGGGGTATTAGTACACCTCTGCGTGCAATAATATGAAACCTTAAGTGCATACCGCACGACCTTTGATTTCCTTGGAATTATTTATACGTTAATGCGGACAGCCCCGAATCATGCAGGCGTTTCTTGGTTTTAAAGCTACATCTGATTATCAGTATCTCGATACTAAAACCCTCTTTTGTCAGATGGAACCTCTCATTGTTTCTGATGACATTACATACATCTAATAAGCTACCGAGCCATCTCGCTATCTAAGAAGCTCCCTTGCAATCACGAGCTCTTTCACTCATTCTCTTGATCATTTCTCAGCACCGTGAAATTAAGCGGCCACGAGGGCAGCGTCACGACACCACCCTCGCGTACCGTCATCAAGGGGATTTCGGTCGCGGACGCTCGTCGCTTCTGAACTCTCTCACGGGGCACCGAGAAGGCCCGGTCGCCTGGCGAAAACGGCGGCGTTGCCTATTTTCGTACGCGGGACTGCTCGCTGTCGGTCGCATAAAACGACGAACGAGCGCGAGTGTGAGCGAACGAAACATACGAAACGAACGAACCAGCGAGCGAGCGAGCGCGCTCGTTGAAAGTGAAAGGAGGTTGAATCGCTCTTGCCCGTCCACTTCTGCCTGTGCCGCCCTGCACGCCGACGTAGTCCTCCCGCCCCCCTTCGTCTCCTCTCCGCGGCCCCTTCCTGCCCCTCCCGACTTTACGGTATACTACCACCGCGTATAAACCCCCCCTCGTCGCTCCTTCACCCGCTCCACATTACCGCCTCCGCCACCCTGTGCACCTTCTCTCGCTCTCACGACTCTCTCTCGCGCTCTTCTCCTTCTCTTGCGCTGTCGCGTCGGTTCCCCCCGTTCCCCCGCGTTCAAAGTTGGCCCCGCGCGATACTATCGATACTGCGTGGAGTCAAGCGCGCAACGCAGCCATACCATCATCCTGTGGCTCCGCGATTTTGTTTCGGCCGGCCGAGCGAAGGCGCGCCAATTCGCGCGCTCCCTCAGCGTAAGCATGCATACATGCATGTACGTATTTTCGCGATTCCCCCTATATCTCTTTCTTTCTTTCTCTCTTACTCCGCGTTTCGTGACATGGACCCGGTCCTTCGTGACGTGGCCGCGGCGCGGCGACGGCAAACCCGACGCGACACGGATCTAGGCGTGGATCTACGCTTTCGACCCTCGAGCTAACCCTCTTTCATCCAACGAGAAAAGAGACGGGCACTAATGTTTCCCTACAGATTCGTAAATTGTTTGTTTCCCATAAATATCAATCACGATGTTTCTATCTCATTATATGCGAGAAAATTTGTATTGTAATTGCAGTTGGCTTTATAGGCCAATTAAGTTACGGGTTATTTGGGGCTTAAATCGAATTTGAATTCAGGCTCTTAATTTATATGCCATTCGGTAGTAAATGGCACTGATAAAAACATATCAATTTTGTGGTTCGTCAACCCCGCTCGTTTTTGCAAAAAAAAAAATAAAAACCATAAAAATTGGCCCCTTTCGACCTTTTACTCGAAACGCTGCGAAAACCGTTCGCGATACAGCAAAATTGCACATAAACAATTTTGTAGAGAATTAAATTTCCTATAAAAAAGTTCGTGAAGGCATTTCTCTAAAATCAATAGCTTAGGCGTGAGTGGCGCCCAAAGTCGCGCGATCGGAAAGTGACTCTCGGCGAATTCGCAAGTTGCTCCAGTTAGTTGTAAATTTAATATCGGTACTTCAGCATTAAATAAAAAATCC
Source organism: Temnothorax nylanderi (assembly GCF_030848795.1). Taxonomy (NCBI): domain Eukaryota; kingdom Metazoa; phylum Arthropoda; class Insecta; order Hymenoptera; family Formicidae; genus Temnothorax; species Temnothorax nylanderi. The sequence goes on along the minus strand of NW_027249286.1, from coordinate 139,934 downwards.
CCAAAAATTCAAGGCTTAACTAGATATAATAGGAAAGCTATTTCTGGGGTCAAACATTCTTTTATCGATAAATTCGAATTATAACAGCTATGTGACAAAAAATTTTTCTTTGTTCGATATCGTAACTTTGATCAGTCATATTTCAGAAAGTATTAATCCGATGATGATCTAAAAAATTTTCTTTTATAGGTAATTTTAATGTCTGTGAAGTTGGCCCCCCTTTTTCAAAATTCGGAAAAATTTATTAGAGTTCTGGATTCCCTAGCAAGAGTTCTAGAGTTCTCTATAGTTTTTAGAAAGAGTTCCGTCATTTAAAGTGGTAAAAACACCATTTTAAAAATGGGGGGGCTAACTTCACGTAAAAAGGCTAAGGGGGCTAACTTCCTCCCATTTTTGAAAAAATGAATTTTTTATGGTAGTTCCGGATATATTTCGATGAGTTCTAGCGTTCCCTATAGGTTTTAAAAAGAGTTCCGTTCAAATAAGCCCAAAAATCGATGTCAAAGTTGAACAAAAAATTTTCACTTTTTTTTTTAAAATTAATTTTTTATGGTAGATTTAGAAAGATTTCGACGAGTTCTAGAGTTCTCTATAGGTTTTATAACACTACGACCAATATTTCAAAAGTTACAGCCCTTTGAAGTGCCCGGAAAAAATTAGCGGGGAAAGAAGACCCTGTTGAGCTTGACTCTAGTCTGGCACAGTCTTTTTTTCTGAAATCGGCAGTTTTCGCGGGAGTTCTGGTGGCCCCCCCGAGGAGTTCTATCGAAAACTATAAGGGTCCGAAGCGCTCCGATCAATATTTCAAAAGTTACAGCCCCTCAAACTACCGCACCTAAAATTAAAAAATTATTTTACCGGAGTTCTGGCGGGAGTTCTGGTGGCCCCCCGAGGAGTTCTATCGAAAACTATCAGGGTCCCAAGCGCTCCGACCAATATTTCAAAAGTTACAGCCCCTCAAAGTACCGCACCTCGAAAAATTCTAAGTCCCGAGGGGTAATTTTTTTTTCGGAAATCGGCAGTTCTCGCGGGAGTTCTGGTGGCCCCCCGAGGAGTTCTATCGAAAACTATCAGGGTCCGAAGCGCTCCGACAGATATTTCAAAAGTTACAGCCCCTCAAAGTACCGCACCTAAAAAATTATTTTACCGGAGTTCCGGTGGCCCCCCGAGGAGTTCTATCGAAAACTGTCAGGGTCCGAAGCGCTCCGACAGATATTTCAAAAGTTACAGCCCCTCAAAGTACCGCACCTCGAACGGTACTTTGAGGGGCTGTAACTTTTGAAATATCTGTCGGAGCGCTTCGGACCCTGATAGTTTTCGATAGAACTCCTCGGGGGGCCACCAGAACTCCCGCGAGAACTGCCGATTTCCGAAAAAAAATTACCCCTCGGGACTTAGAATTTTTCGAGGTGCGGTACTTTGAGGGGCTGTAACTTTTGAAATATTGGTCGGAGCGCTTGGGACCCTGATAGTTTTCGATAGAACTCCTCGGGGGGCCACCAGAACTCCCGCCAGAACTCCGGTAAAATCATTTTTTAATTTTAAGTGCGGTATTTGAGGGGCTGTAACTTTTGAAATATTGATCGGAGCGCTTCGGACCCTGATAGTTTTCGATAGAACTCCTCGGGGGGCCACCAGAACTCCCGCGAAAACTGCCGATTTCCGAAAAAAAAATTACCCTTCGGGACTTAGAAAATTTTCGAGGTGTGGCACTTCAAAGGGCTGTAACTTTTGAAATATTGGTCGTAGCGTTATAAAACCTATAGAGAACTCTAGAACTCGTCGAAATCTTTCTGAATCTACCACAAAAATTAAATTTTTTTAAAAAAGTGGAAATTTTTTGTTCAACTTTGTCATCGATTTTTGGGCTTATTTGAACGGAACTCTTTTTAAAACCTATAGGGACTCTAGAACTCATCGAAATCTATCCGGAACTACCATAAAAAATTCATTTTTTCAAAAATGGGGGACGCCGTGAAGTTAGCCCTCCCATTTTTAAAACGGTGTTTTCACCACTTTAAATGACGGAACTCTTTCTAAAAACTATAGAGAACTCTAGAACTCTTGCTAGGGAATCCAGAACTCTAATAAATTTTTCCGAATTTTGAAAAAGAGGGGCCAACTTCACAGACATGTAATTTTATTCTCTAAATATTCAATCTCTTCATATTCTGCCGTAAGTGCAACCGTTGGCCACTTTGAATCAAGAAAAAATTGTACCTTTGACAGAGATTTACGGGGTGAATAATTTGTTATTATTATTCAATTCGAACACGCATGTGTGTGTGTGTGTGTGTGTGTGTGTGTGTGTGTGTGTGTGTGTAATATTAAAATTATAAAAAAATATTAACCCTCCGTCACCCCCCTGGGTCTTTTGGGCACAAGCGAAATTTTGAGCTCATCAAATATTTCAGAAATAAAGAGAGGGCGAGGTCTGGCTTCCCTACCTAAAAAAGGTGTTAGTAGTGAGAACTCACTCGCCAAGGAACGTTAAGATCCGGCAGGCTGGACAAAATGGACCCAGGGGGGCAACGAAAGCAGTAAAAATAACGGTGGTGACGGACGGTTAAAATATCTCAAATAAGAATCATATATAGTATAATAAAAAATGCTTTAAAGCGTATTTTAATAGAACATGAATCTCAGAATTTATATACATTATATTTATCTAAATTATTGTCACAAACTTTTATTGAAACTCCAGGTACTATATAATTTTATCTAAACTTATTTATAGAAGAAGATTACTGACATTTCATCGTATTGGCAAATTCTCTTAATTATTACTTCAACGTTAATTTCGCAAGACTACGATCGCATGATACATGCGAGATTCAATGGCTCTTGTTGACCAAAATTAAACAACTTGCCATTAATCAAACAAACTGTATTATATATCGTTAACGAATCACAACAACAAAACAAAACTAGCGAAATTTCGTTCGCGATCATCGGAGTATTAGCATTGGCGATTGTTATATTCTTATTGGTATCGCAATGTTCCTCCACGCTGTTTATGTTCGAATGTTTATACACTTTCGAAATAACCCAATTCGCGGATCGCATTGGCAAAGCAATGTGCCTCGCACGCGTAGCTTAGCACGCGGATCACGCTGGCGCACGTGTGTGCAACGTTCTTGTTTCCCTTTCAACCTTCTGAAACGTTCTCGCTTTCAGACGCGACAGCCATGACAGCCATCGTGTACGTGTATTATCCAAAGGTAATATATCGAATTTTTCTTCGCCTCATCTTGGACCGAAAATAAAGCCCCACAATTAGAAAATCCACTTCGTTCGAAATTCATAAAACTGAGCTTGAAACTTTCACTGAAAGAATCTGTTCTGCCACTTTCTATTATTTTGGAAAACCCGATCATAGAGATTTGCGGGCTATTGATAAAAAACGACAATATTTAAATATAAATTTTTACGGAAATCCAGACGATTTTCATAACAATCCGAGACAGCAATCGGTTGGAGAATAAATCGATCGCTATAACAGAAAGTATCAAAAATATATATTGCATCAATTGAATAAGTGCACTTTGTTGCAACAGAGATATGCAAACCAGCAGGCGTTATGCGGGTGCAAAACGGAGAAGAGATAAACTTGGACGGGTCAGACATATGCATTTGTAAATTTCAGTCTTCTTTAACGAATAAATTACATAGAAATTTATCTTCGCGTGATCACGAGCAAAATGATCGAAATATTAATTATTCCAATTAACTAGTTTTCTTATTATTTTGTGCAGGGATCTTAGTTTTGATTCCGTGTCCGTCTAGGTTACGCCATTGCTCGAAGGGTTAAAAGCACGACGCAATTGTACGGGGATTCAACAGCAATTCTCGGTGGCCACCGAGTGAGTGGTAACGATTCGCGTGGGCGGCGGGCCCTAACATATAGATATGCGAGGCGATTCGATCGGTCGCAATCGGCGAATATGCACGGCCGAACCGTGACACTGATGGAATTTACGCTCGAACTGCCGGTCACGGAGAGACAAACAAGAATTGACATTGCGACCAATGCCGCGTTTACTCCGCATCGCGTCTGGATATCGCGAATCCGGAAGTTACACGCGATTATGCGTTCCTCTTATCCTTAATTCTTCTCTTTACACGCCGAAATTTATCGTGCCTGATAATTTCCGCAACAGCTGCGAGGCGAGAGGTCGAGAAAACCGTTCGCCCCAAAATCTGTGCCTCGAACTATTCTACAAGGTGGCCATAGAACTCGCATACTTTCTCTCCAAATCATAGACCTAACATTAGAGGATTATTCTGATCGACGTCAACGACGAAAGAGTTAATGCATCTCGAATATATTCGGACAATGTTTACTTCTACAAATTTTATATGGGTTTTTATCTGCGTGAATTTTTATTTGTCGCGTAAATACAGGAACATTTAATGTAAATGGTAATAAAATAATCACACCTCTTTTTTCATTAAATAAAGTATAAACTCTCTAAAGTGGTGTTTTCGAGGGAAAATTCACAACCCAAAATTTTGTACACCACTGCCGTACTGCCGAGCCAATGCCGAATAAAATTCGGGCACTGCCTTAGCAATGCTATGCAATGCCTTCTACACTGCCACTGCCACTGGTGTCATTATTACCATTGCCCAACCACTGACGACAATGCCGTCAATTATTATAGGCCACTGCTTACTTTTTTAGTCCACTTTTGAATTTTTGTATACCAATGCCGGTTGTGAATTCCGCCTCGGGTGTTTTATATTTCGACATAAATTGCAATAAACAAAACGACAATCATTATTTCTTTTACGCCTTTAAGGACGTTCTCCGGTCCTTATACTAGAGAAAATCGATTTTCTTAGGATTTTCTTGAAACTGTGAATATACGTTAATTTAGGTGTGCTTTATGCGTGGTATAAATTTCAGTACCTCTTCCGGTATAAAAAATAAAGATACTGAGCCTCAAAGTTTCAACTTTTACTAATGAAAAGGTTTTCCAGGCCAAACAGTAAGAGATACGAGGTTGGCCAAGAGGACCAAAGTTGCTCCTCTCGTCGAGTTCTATAAGGAAAAAATGCCAAAACTAAAAAAAAATTAAAATTAAATTTTTTTTTTTGAAACTTTGAGGCTCAGTATCTTTATTTTTTATACCGGAAAAGGTACTGAAATTTATACCACGCATAAAGCACACCTAAATTAACGTATATTCACAGTTTCAAGAAAATCCTAAGAAAATCGATTTTCTCTAGTATAAGGACCGGAGAACGTCCTTAAGGATGTTTCACGTATAGCTATATTTAGTATAACTTTCTTTTCCTGATTAAACAGTGTAAAGCTAGTCTCAGAAATTATTCATAAACAACATGTTATAATTGAGACAGAAAAAGCGTACAAATCGCAATTTTGTCCCATTTTTGTACTTGATATTGTTTAAATAAATCATTAAAAAATTGAAAAAAAAATATTAACAGAAAAACTTAAACCGTAATTGCAATTCTCGATGTCATAGAAGTGTACCATAAAAATTTCATTCATTTTCACTGTACAAGAGCAGAGATACATAATATGATATTTACATGGGGAGTATATCTATATACATATGTACAATTTCTGTAACTTTTAAAGCAAATATCTCAGAAACGGGTCAGACAATCGATTGCAAATTTAACACAGGTTTTTGGGATATATAAGTGCATAATCTCTGTAAATTTCAGCTTCATCCCTTTATTTTGACATAAGCAATATACATCCTTAATAAATGCACTTTGAAGATCTCAAGTGTCGTGCTTAATTACCGTAAACCTGTAATGTCTCGTCTCATAGAGTTATCAAAGTTTTACATGCGCGTTTGCCTAAGTCTGACACTAATTGAATACCACAGCATGCATTTATTGCAATGAATTACAAATGCTTAACATTCTTCAGGCGTAAAACCAACGAAGAACTACGTGACGATATATATTCTCCACGTGATTGTGCTAAAATTATCAATGCATTATCATTTATATTGTTTTTCTTTTACGAGGAATATAAACTTGACAGTGTAAAAAAACGCGTTTGATGACAACTCGTTTAAAATTGATGTGGCATATAACGAATATGACGGAAAAAAAGCTTCAGTCAGTCACGCGAAGTTAATAAATATGCGATTCAAAGAAGACGCATTTCTATTGATTCTCGATCATTAGAGAAATCGACGCACGCGATTCTCGCAGCCTGCTGTTTACGCAACTTCACAGCGCACGCCTACCGGAAAAGTTCCATTTTCGTAGAATTACTTTGGCCGGCTAATCGAATCTCCTCTCTCATTTACGTTAAAAAATTCACGGATTTAACTATTCACAGTTGATTTGAAATAATAACATTAAGTAACAAACAAAATTATATTTTTTTAGAGAATTTAGTCTCATAAATTATTTGAGAATAACAATTCCTCGATGTTGTGCATTTTGATTTTCTTAAAGATGGCGGGATAATCAAATCCACGTATCGACGGTAGGATAGATTTTTAAACTGGAGCGCAATAATGCACAGTAAAACAATATCTTGTTACGGGTATACGCTCTATTGGCTTCATCTCTCGCTCTATTTACGTACACATAACAGATAACATCGGTGACAGAGTATCGCGGGCCTATTTATGTCGTCCATTCAAGTATTCGTAGGTCGTTTGCGTCAAACGACTCGATTCGCGCGGTCGCGGGCCGAACCTCCCGAAGAATGCGAATCTATATCCGGTTTGCGCCTAGTTCGCATTGATAAACAGTCTTGGTGCGCCGAACCCAGGATGAGAGGGTACAACGCTCGCGTGCGCGCACGTCGAAAAGAAAGGGAAATCCACTCGGAGAATCTGGTCCACTGGTCCGGCGTGACGTCAGATTCTCCCCATAAAAATTAACGAGGGACCACGTGACCGCGCTCGCCCACGGTCGGGCCAATCACTAGGCTCGGGATCCCTCCGAGTGACACGGCGACACACTCGCGACGCGACATTAGCGAAGTTGTCCCGCGCGCGCGTGTTGCGAAAGAGCGCGAAAAAAAAGAGCTTGTGTTCTGGAAAAGATTCGTCGGAAATACTTTGTCCGCATGGCGGACAAAGAGGGAAACCACTTGCATTGGGCGAGTGAGTAAGTGCATTTATCTTGGGATTTTAAAAATCCTCTTGTATCGTTATCGAGAGTAACCATTATATCAGTAGCAGCGTACAAGAAGTCAGAAAATCTTTATGCGTCAAAATTAAAAAGCCCAAAGACATCGAAATCAGTATGTGAAAATTGTGATAATCCTAATTACGCGATCTTGATATGTTCTTGCTGCGTTAATGATGAAGTTTAGATCAAACAGAAAAAGAATGAGCTATTAAGATTCGAACCCTGACTGAGGTAATATTTTTCGCAATAAATTCTTTATAGTGATTTTAAATAGGATGCTTATACATGTATATTAGCATCAAAGTTACATCGATCGAGAAGGATCAAAACTCATGCATGGTCAAAACGTCTTGATGATTAATTGACCAAAATCAATGTCATATTGTCGTGACGATCATAAAGATAGCCAGTTAGGTAAAATAAAAAAATCTTTACCAGCATTTATTAAACAAGCGGGTTATCAAACGCAAAATTCAGGGTGCAATATCCATGTATTCGCTTCGCGTTGTCACCTAGAAAAGATCTACAACAAAGTTCAGAGTGCGATGAGGAGGCGTGAAATCGAATAAACGCGACCGCGCGCAGCGACGCGAGCGCGATAACGCATGCGCGCACCTGTCCATCTCCCAGACATCAGGTATTTCAATTAATGACACGCTAATACGCGACCAGCTATTATCGCGACGAAATAATACTTACGTAATACGCGCGGCCGAGAGAAAGACCCGGGTCCTCCTGTGCGTTCCTTGCGAATTCGCGGCGCTCGCGCGTGCACGAGCGCCCGCGTGAGCCGAGAAAGAAGTAAAAGCTTCGGAGAAAAGAAGACGATGAGACTTCGCTCAACGAGGGGATTACACAATCTCCCGCCTCAAACTAACCTTTCTCTCTCACCAGCCAGCGTGACGCGCGAGCGTGTCCGCGCGGAGGTAGGAGTCGAATGAGCGGGCGGACGGACGAATGGACGGACGGACGGACGAACGGGTACACGAGTACACAGGTACACAGACACCGTCTTGCGACATAATACAATAATTATGAAATTCGTGAGTTTCTAAAGGCGCATGCCGCGCACGGTTTCTGTTATCCTGCGCCGCGTCGCGCCGGTTTCCCAGAAATGACCGTTCAACCCTATTGTGGAATCCGTGTCCTATTTTCGGAGATTTCCACAGGTCCGCCCACCGCGGGGTGTTTGCGAAACCCGTCCCACTTTTTATGACAATCTGATATTTATGATACGCGATTAATAGAGATGGACGCGCTTCGCGTCGCGCGCGTCCTAGTTTTTTCCCTACTGTCCTAGTCACGCGCGAAAGGATTGCGCCACCTTCATTACTCTATGACTCTCGCTGAGCTATGATCGACGTCGCTTCTGAACTGCGATCCGAATCGCCGAATCTGTTTTACTGTTTTACGGGCAACGATATAGCTGCAGTCTCTAATCAAATTGCCAAAATCCATTTTCACATGTTAAACTAACGCTGTTTCGCCCACGTGGCTGACAGACGCAAAGAAAATAGTACGAAGTTGTGAATGGCATATTAGCCCTTGTTATCGCCTCGATGTTTTTTGCTCGTACATCAACTGAGAACGGTCATAGTAGGTTTAATAATGGAGACAGGCAAGAAGCGTCAAGAAGGAAGGGATGAAAAGTTTCTCCATTTGACATAACGTTTGATATTCGAAGAATTAATCTTTCAATTGTCTACTGCACTGCATAAGACAAGATAATAACTTGTAAAGATGAGCAGCAGCGATGTGTCTCAAACATTTTCTTCTAATCTTTTTAAAAGACGAGAGACTTCTCGAAGATAAGATATTAAAAGAGAACTAATTTAATATGAAGACATTTTTATCCCGATGTGGAATGTATTTTAAAATTTTCTTCAACCAGAAAATCTTGGAGAAAATGTTCTCCTCGCAGAATTTAGGTTATCGGTAGTAGGATATAGTTCAAGCGTTGCGAATAAGAATAAAACAGAATAACAAGTATCGATGCGACGTACGATGACCGAAGATGTTCAATAATGTTCAATAATCATCCGGTTGAAAAGCACGAGAGCGGCTGTATTTCCGTAGAAGAAGCTCAACCCTTGTTAGGAGGCTGAAGTTCACGTTCGACAAATTAGAAAAGTAACCGATCGCGGAATACTCGCATCGTACAACCGCATCGTTGTTGAAGTGACCTTGAACGTGAATGGTTGCACGGCCTCGAACACAGAAATGTAGAAGATACTCGTGGTTCGGTGATAAAAAAGAACCGTTTTTGTATTCACCAAACTGGTTTCGATGCGCCGCGAGCGAGCGACCGATCGTTTCGTTGCGAGGTGCGAGATCCGCATGGTTATAAATAAAAGGCCGGTGCACCTATGTGCAGATTCCATCTGATATGCGAAATTAGCGGCGGCGACGACGATGACAACGTTTTTTCACGCGCGCGGTCACGAAATGACGAGGCAAGGCGCGAGCTCGTTCCTTCAACCCTCCGTACTTATTAACATTTATTAAGACTGCCGCTCTTTCAAAGTGCCTTATGCTCGTGGGACACGACATATCTCCGAGACAAAAAAAAATTAACAAAACGCGCGTAATTTTTCGTCCAAGCGCTTTAGATTTCCAATTATATTGGTTGATGGTATAGACGAAAAATTCTATAAATAAGTCAAATTTGAACAGAAATTTTTGTTCCCTTTTTCCCCCAGCATAAACCAATTGAGTTCCGGAGTTTCGGTTAAAGATAATAGCGCTTTTGAACCACCCAAGACGACGTGCCACCAATGCGGCAAAGTGAAACAAATTTTCGCTTTGACGAAATAATAGAAGAAAAGATATCCTAATAAATGGTGTCCTTGTTCACATAATAGGGCGTTCCAACAGCAAAGCGTTCGAATAATGAATGTCCAAAAACTTACAATCCGGAGAATCCAGAAGTTCTATATTTTACAATCGTCAAACAGAGTGTCAAGTCTTTGACATTTTTACCTTTCCTAGATATGCCCGTTAATTAAATAAGGCGGATCTGTACAAAGGAATTACTTAGCAAGTATTTTCCAAGTGTCCACGAGCTTGGTTTTCTTTGAAGGAATAAAAGTGCGTCCGTAATTTGTAATTTCTCCGCGTGTCGGAGAAAATATATTTCGGCGGTCTAAGAAACCGCCGGTCAAAAGACTTTCACCTGCGAGTATTACACGTGGACAGGTAAGAAAGCACATCCTATCTCAAAAATTTCTACACTCTAATTATGCAATGCGGACCGTGTGAGGCGAGTGATTATGAGCTCAAATTCTAATAAGGGCGCTGGCAAGATAAATTTGCTTTTAGTCGTATATGTCGAATAGAAGCTGGACGCGAATGGGTTTTCCTCTTTTCTGGAAAGTAATAAACCCAATGTATCGAGACAGAATGGTTTCACGTAGTGTGATACATTAATGCCAAAAATGTATCTATTGTTATATCTATTTCCGGAAACGTTAGGTATTCGATATTTCATAAAGAATATAATTACGCCTTAAATCAAAACCTCAACAAAGAATATTCATACAATATTTGACAAATTTGCCAGGTTTATGAAACAAAGGAAAAGAATTTTGTATTTTCGTTATTTCTATAATTTTAATTCGAAAACGAAAATGTCCTCAAAAGAAATAAAGATTGCATTGAAAACTAGGGACAATGATTTTACAAACGTTTTTGTTTCTGTTATCCCTTACACTATAATGTGAAAAACGGCATCTTATTCGTACAAACATCAATGTGTCCGATCACTTTTTCACTTATTTAAAGTGGTTCAGGAAATCTTTAAAACTTCATAAACATACTTTCAAGTTTCTAGAACAAATGTCTGTACTCCATCTTGGAAAAAAATAAAATGTAATATATGTAATTAGGGACCATTTGAAATTTCGAGAAACTTTAATAGATAGAATGGATGGAAATCGATCGGACACGAAATACTCATGTTTGTATTGTAAAGGTTATAATATATTATTCTGTTTACATAAAAATTTTTTATCGTCGATCATTTTTGATCTGTTACAGAGGCTAGGAAACTTCGCAATTGAATAATTTTAACATTAATTTTAAGGTGATGCTGGAGCCGTCTGTTTTACCGGCATTTTTTTGTCGAAACGTAGCGTCGTTAATATTTGACAGAATTAAAAATCCTTCTCCAGAATTGCAGTACATACATTAATGATTCAGGGGAACTCCGATTTTATATAGAAAACGAGAAAAAATTACGGAAGTACAGATTTCCTTATCTACTTCTATCCCAATATGGCGTCTCGAGTTGCGGCGAGCTGTCAGCTCGTCACAAGATGTATTTCATATAAGAGATATACCATTGGTACGAACGCGAAAACAAGTTCCCCTGAATTGTACAACAATAAAAACATCGATAAACCCCCCAAATCAAGATTTGGAAGCGTAATATAAAAGTATAATTTCGATGTGTATCGTGCGTATGTGTGCGTGCAATGTAGCGTGCTATCCTTGTCTATATCTTTGTCTATACAAGGACAGATATAGTCGGTGAGCACTTCTTTATCGACGCTGATCGAGTTCGCCTGCGGCTCCAGTATCCCCTTAACATGCTTGCCTTTTTCCGCTGATATTCCAGCTTCAAAACTGATTTTAGCTGCAAAATTATCTTTGTCTGTTCTAGAAAAACTTGCTATGTTTCGTTAAAATTTAGGAAGCGGCATATTGCGAGTATTCTTTACAAGCGTTACGATTGTAACATTTTCGATTCTGATCCGCAGAGTCATTTAGACTTTGCGAATTTACACTCACATATATTTACACATCACGTATGTATACATGTATACAAGCTGAGAAATATTGAAACAGTATAAAATGCAAGAACAGCGAAGAATACTTTGTACTTATTGTTAGTTACGATCAAGGATGTGTTAAGGATCGGTTGAAGCATTTTTCTTAAATCGTGAAAAAAAGAAACTTTCTATTCAAAATCGAAATCCGATTCAAAAGTCTCTCCCAATTCTATATTTGAGTTTTGTTTATATCGAGAGAGCCGGCGTAAGATTAAAAAGTTTCTATAGATGCGCGCCGAACCTAAGGAAGTTTCAACCTTCTCGTCTTCTATATATAGATACGTTAGTACGCAAACCGGGGAACAAAATTATTGCCATCGAACGAAATCGCGACATGTTCCCGGCTGCGTCCCGACATGCACGTGCACTCGTAGTTGCCGACTACGTGCAAGAGGTTCCCTTTGCACGCGACAGCTAATCGTAAACAAAGAGAGTCTAGATTCTTGCTCGAGGGAGCTTTCATTCTAGCGGTATTTTGATAACGCAATAACTTTTCGCAACAACAGTTCCGTCGCGAGAGATGAACTCGGTGACTCGAGACGGAAGAAAACTTGATTCTTTTCCTCGTCGAGTCGCGAACGGAAATTACAGTTTTTTTCCTCCTCTACCGATTTCCGAGACAAATTTACTGTCCGTATATATGCACATATGCTTATTATGCTGCCAAAGGATTAACGAGTTTCACTCGAACGTGTTGTGCTCGTCGTACGAGTACGTAAGGCGTTCCCGCGGCTGCGAACGATGGTCGTGAAATACTATCCCTTTTTAAGACTCCCCCCCTTCTCACCCCCCGATAAAAACAGCGTAATTTCTTAATGTGCGTACTTGACTACGCATGCTTCTCTTTCGGCATCGAGCATATCGACGTATATTTATACAGATAGTTATATTATCATTTTGAATATGAGTCATTACATTTAAATTACTCTGGTAATAATGCAACTAGTGACGATAAATTGTAAAACGCTAAACATATTGCTGGCAGAAACGATTGGCGAACTTCTTTATGAAAGAGAGAGAAAGAGAGAGAGAGAGAGAGAGAGAGAGAGAGAGAGAGAGAGAGAGAGAGAGAGAGAGAGAGAGAGAGAGAGAGCAGCGTTATTCTTTTGAAATGAGTAATCAAACATGAAAGAAAATGCGGGCTTGACTTTAGTAATTTTATCGCTATTATTTCTCAGATATTATCCTATCAGGTTGTAACGTATTGTATCATTATAAAGATATGCGATAAATCTGCAATATCTTGCGTTTTTAAAATTCGACGCTCTTTGATTTGATGTTCCATCGATTAAAAAATTCTATTTAACAACAACTCGTAAAACAGCGCGTTTCGCACAGACCACACTCGCTCTGTCGAAAGCGAATTTTTTTTTCTTTATGTCGCCGCTGTTTGAACGTAATTTTGATAAGGAGAGCCTATGTCCGCCTTGTCGCGCGTTAAGTTAAGTCTTATCACAATATTAGTTAGCGCACACACACGCACACATGCCGGGATGTATTCCGGTTCAATATATTTGATGCCGGTTTCATCGAAACACGAAACCAAGCGCGCATTATGCATCTATAATAAATATATATCGTCGTAATGCATCACCCGGATTTTTTTTTGCATAGTCGGCAAAAATTATTCCTTGTCATGACTCGGGAAAGATTTAAATTGCTATCCCAGGCGCGAGTCTCAGAGAGTCTGCATGCGGATATTTATATAAACTCTCTGGCTAAAAGTAAAGTGGCATTATCGTCGGTATAAGAATAGATAAGTTCATTTACTTAACCGCTGGGCAAATTGTTCGCACCTGCGAAACTGAAACCTGAGCGTTGACACTTTATTGCGTGTACGTACGGTCATGCTTTTAAATTGCGCAAAACCGCGCTGCGTTTCGCGACACGTTGAATAATATCAAACGCGAAGAATTTCGCGTCCTCGCTCGCCGCATTTAAGAATTTTCGACATACATGAAAAAACTATAAATATAACGATCAATCGTGATTATATCCCAATCATAATAATTAAACTTGATATTTTCCTTAAGCGAATAAAATTTAAGGTTTTATTATCAAATCATCATCAAATTATCATTAAATTTAATTAAATACACGAACAATTTTTAATTATTGACACTGAACGTGGAATAGAGATATAGGAGGTAATTGATTCTTTATCGTTTTTTCGATGACCAAGATCAACTGCACTGCATTTAATAAATGATTAATTAACTTTATGTTAATGCGTTGAAATATTTCTTCAATTATACTAGACGACTTCTTTATCGTAATGTAATTACTTGAAAGAAAATTAAGAGGTCATACGTTACACAATTAATTAATTACCACAAACGCTAACATAAATTATTATTAATAACTAATGGATATTTCTTTTAACACGCTCCGGAAACCTCACGAGCATCTCGTCCGACGGGTTCATTGCTAGCAAGATAGTTTTTAAATTGCTTACAAAGCCATAGGCGCGGAACTGCTCATTTTATAGCGAACGAGCCAGCTCATTCACGCGTCGTTGAAAACGGCGAGTTTGCCGCGGATCTTTGACAGGTGTTATCGCGCATTGATTACCACAAGTGTGCTCGCCGGCTCTTTTCGTGCCTCGTCGCGTTTCTTTCTTTCACACAAGGCAAATCGGTAGACGAATCGAGCCGCGATCTCGTCGTAAATTATTCGAGAAAGCGCGCTCGTGTACAATTCAAAATCGCGATGATTAATCGAACAGCGTTAAACAACTCCGCTTTCGGCGACGAATGCGTAGAAATAATTTATTAACGCCGAAGCGAACAACGCGAGAGAGTGAAACGAGTCGAAAAACGTATAACGACGAAGCGACGGAAGGAAAAATCAGACAACAATCGTTACTCTATGCTCTATGCTCTTTACATTTTGCAGCGACAAAATGACAGCATCGGGCCACGATTATGACAGATATTATCACTTAATGATATACTTCGTGTCAAATTATCGAATCACGATCTTATCGAAACTCTCTTCTCCCTTCCCCTCCCTCTTTCTACCTTGTTCACAATTCAGTTTAATTACTTTTCTCGTAGATAGGCGCGGCCCCGTGCTGTTCTCGTTTTTCCGCGTGCACGTATTATCGGGACGTATTTTACGCGCATTTTCCGCGGGATCTTCGTCGGCACAGAATTTTTTTTCCTCTTTATTTGTAAAACTTGGTAAGAGCGTCGCGACGCAGGTAAAAAGAAACCCCTTCCTTTCGTAAACACTCGCAAGCACTCTGGAAACTTTCCGCGTTAAGCAATCTCCCCCGTTTGCCGTCGTAGGAACGCGCCGTGGAAAACGGTGTGCAAAGACGGCAATTGCAACAGACGCTGTTTCGAGATTCGCTTAATCGTTGGGCCTTGGGGGCCTAGACCCAGTTACTCGGATTGCATTAGACACTACGACCAAACTCTGTTTCTTGGCGGTATTTCTGAACTCCCCCCTCCCCCCTCCCCACCCGGGGCCCCGACAAATGCGAGCGCAATCGCGAGCGGCGGAAAGCACCGAAATTGGAGCATCGATCGAACTAGCCTGTTTATAACTTGATTCAATTTAATTTTATTACACGTCGTATGCGCGCGCGCGTGCGCGTTCGTGTGCGTGCGTGAATATACGTGTGACCGATTTTGTATTAATAAATTTATCTTGAATTAAAATATAATTAGAAATTAAGTAATTATTATATCAAGCGGCTCGCCAGACGTTATTAATTTAATTACGAAGGAGAAAGAGTCTCGTAGAATATTTCCTCGCGTAAGAGTAAAATTATCACGGCATAATTTATATATCGTCTATAAGCTACCGAAGTTCACAGAGCCGCCTGCTAATTAAGAAGAAATTGTTGACGCAGGAGTTTTAACGGGGCCAAACGTAAGCGGGTAGATAATGGCGCGTAATTGTGTTACTAGTGCCGTGCCGTGCCGTGACGTAATTTCGTTTGTCCAGCGTGTAGGAACGACCGCTTCTCCGCTCCGACTCGAATATCGCGGGGAAGAGGCGCGCGCGCGATCGATTCGCGTGACTATAAGGCTGAGGCTACACTATGCGCGTTTTCGCGAATCGGATTCGCGAATCGTGCATTTGTATACCATGTGTGCTTAGCACGAATGGCATACAAATGCACGATTCGCGAATCCGATTCGCGATAACGCGCATATAGTGTAGCCCAAGCATAAGAGGTACGTGCCATCGCTTGCCGTCCAGCGCGCATTCCCGAGCTTTAAAACGGCGAAAGAGAGCACGCGGTGTGAGACTCGATTAATCGCTTCCACGGTGTGTAATAAGGTTAAGTTCGTACGAGCGTGGTGCGGAAACGCCCGAGCGTCACGCTGACGAGAACCGAGTCCAACCGACGACGACGACTACCACGACGATCACCACGACGACCACGATGACCACGACGATAACCGAACGTGCGCATAAACGGCTTTTGACGCGCGCGGTTAGCGGCACTCGCGCGGAGATATTCAACAAGAGATAACATAAAACATAATAATGTCGGTGACACCGGACCGCTGTTGGCGGGAAAACGTGGCTCACGCCTGGTGAAAGTCAAGAACTAAGCCAGAATTATGTGTAACAAATGTTGTAACCGGGTTTTAGAATTATATGCACGTATATAAATATTAAATTGTTGATGTCTACCAGTCTTGATCATAGATACATATACTTATTATTGAATTCAGTTAAATCCATTAATGTTTATCGAACCGTTCTTAAAAACAGGCCATCAAACATCCATCGGAGACGTCATGTTATCATTTGTGTTCAATAAAAATGCGGTGGATTTGTGCTGAATTAAAAAACTCACCCTAAACTGAGAAATTATTAAAACGACGCGCGATGCAATTGATACATAACGGGCGATCACATGCCCGCCGCGGAATTGGATATTCATATGCAGGTTCTTTTTATAACGACGAAAAAAATAAACTTGTTTCTTTTTTCTCTCTTTAAGAAACTCTCTTTAAGACCAATTTAACGTTTAAACAAGTAATAAAAAATTATCTTTCTCTATGTTTTTATTACTTCTTTTATACTTTCCTCTTTCTTATTTATAATGTAACTAATACCAACTTTTTCATATTTATCCTCAATCTTTCTGTTCCTAACAAAATCGGTTCCTTTACAGCCTACACTTATGCATCACTTTAACAATTACATTATGAGAGCCCATTCCATCATTCTTGCACATCAAGAGACTCTTCTCCAGATAATTTGGTATTCTACATACTTGTTTTACGAATTTTATAATCTGACTATATTTCATTAATTTTAGTTTGTAAGTGACGGTTATGTTATATCGCACTGAAGACTTTACTTTATTACAGGTCGAAACGTTTGTTCACATTATTTATTAATACTTTATTAGCACGTATACCTTGCTTGGTTCGTTAACCTCCTTTTATATCCTTTATCTTTAAATAAACTTGTGTTCGAATGTACTGTACTCATACGTGGAAATAGGCGTGGATTTAATACGCACGAGTATACGCGTAGATTTACATTTAATTCTCTAGAAGTCTAGAATGAGACTTTGCGATTTTGCAGGAACTTTTTATAACGGTTTACTTAATGACGTTATGTCGATCTGCATTGTTGGGTCTATTATTAGCCTGTTATCAGTTATATGTGAGGCATTAACGTTACGCTGTTACCCGATATCGCGATTCAGACCTTCATCGCGATAACCTTCATCACACAATTTAACGATCAGAATTAATATTATCGTTCTTTTAAACATGAAAATTAGAAAATTGAAATAGTATTCTTTGCGTCGTATTTCACGTGCATCGATCCTAGGTTCTCTCAACTGCGCGTATATGCACATAAAACATTATTTTTTATAACAGATGCCCGTCGATAAAATTCTTCGCGAGATGTTATCTACATAACGAGTTACAAATCTATACATATATATATATCTATAACGTTTCCCGTGCGATTCAATAAATCGATTCAGTTTTTGACAGACTTTTTGTTCCTAGATATCTATCGGTGTTATACGAAATATACCTTAACATGTAATAATATATTGGATCATTTATTGGATTATTTATTTATCTGATAAGATGCATAGATATTTCGATATTTCGGTAAAATTCTTTTCGACACCTTTTGCTATTAAAATCGAAATTGCTCTGTAAAAAGAGGTCGTAACTCGAAAAAATGCATCCTTTCTTCTCTTCTCTTGGCGCTTGAGTTTTTCTCTCGGGAGTTGCTTTTCAACGGTACGCACTAAAGCTTGTATATAATTTTTCCGCAATAATTCTACTCCCCCCCTCTTCGATTTTAATTATAATAAAATATAATTACTTTATTGATGGTCCAGATTTGTTAAGAAATTTTAGCATTCCAACTAGAAACTTAAAGCAGTACTCCCGGAGTACTACTCCGTCTTTCATATCGGATAGAACCGTACTTTATATGGGACAAATTCTTGCTTAATGGGTTGATGATCTCTGCGAGCAATTATTCCAATAGTGTAGATTTCTTTTGCGGCTCTGTAACTACTTTCAAACTTAAGTTTTCTCGACTTATCTCGTAATATCAATTAATAAATCAATCCAGAGTCTCGGCTTGATATAAAAATACTCTTCGTATTAGATTTTATAAAATGTATGTTCTCTTTTTCTGACTGTATGTTAAAGGGTATTTTGTTCCGTTAATAAAAATTAATTATTATTATTATTATTATATTTGACATAAATGTAAAGATTATCGTAAGCGTTTCGTAAATTATGTTGCGGGTGGCATCGAACGGCGCTTATCACTAGTATATTAGAAATGTAAAACGCTATAAATGCTAATATTCCTCGTGTTTGTCTTCAAAGTGTACAAATGATCTTTTTTCGCTTCTGGTGCCATCGCTGTTTCTTTCCCTTTCTACGATACGTTGTATACATCGCTGTGGGATGTCAGAATGCAGTCGATAGTCCAATGAGAGAATTTCTTTTTCGAAAACGAGTTCTCCTCATTGGACCATCGGCCGCGTTCCGACATCCCACAGCGACATAAGACATATTGTAGAACAGGTCTTATTGTAATGTTTATAGTATAACTATGTTACATATTTTCAATCGTATGGAATTTTTTTTCAGTTTACTCGAAATTATCTCTTGGTGCTTTACATCAGTTTGCATTTTCATACTAAAAAATGAATATACGCCGAGCGAACGAAGAAACAGCGAATGCAAGCAAAATATTTGTTGACGTCCTACTCTCGCTCACGAGGCGGTCGGAGAAAGCTTTAAACGAAATTATCTTTGAATTATTTCGTTGCACGACCGTTCGCTTAAGTCTTAAGTAGGTATATCCTTAATAATCGTTCGATAAGTAACACTGAAAAGGACTCACCTTCGAGTTTCATGCCGACCTCGAGGCACTTCTGAAAACGGCAGAAGGGACACCGCTTCCGCTGAGTTTTATCGATGTGACAGGATCTCTCAGCCACGCACGTGTAGACCTTCTTGTTCTGGACGGTGCGCTTGAAGAATCCTTTGCAGGACTCACACGTGAGTAAACCGTAGTGATAACCGGACACCTTGTCGCCACATACGGGACACAGCTCTTCGATGACGATGTCCTTGGTGTCCGGGAAATCGGACGGGCACGGTATCGAGCCGGTCACGACACCGACCTGGCCCAGGCCAGGGTGACATAGGGTACCGCCGCCGGTCGGGACCGAACCGGCGACGACGTTGCCACCTCCCGCGGCGACGGCCGACCCACCGCTGATCGCGGCGTTAGCCGCGCCTGGACCGCCACCTCCGGCGGCAGGGCCGCCGCCGTTGCCACTGCCACTGCCGCTGCTGGCGTAACCGCCACCGCCGCCGTTACCTTCGAGACTGGTGGACGTGCCGCCGCAGGCTCCGTTACCGCTTCCGGCTCCTGTAGGCGGGAATAGACACGTGTACACTTTCTTGTTGGCGCAGATCTCGAGTGCCGAAGACGCGCCGCAGGTACCACCGCCGCCGCCGCCGCCGCCGCCGCCGCCGCCACCGCCACCACCGCCACTACCACCCCCGTTACCGCTGTTGCCGCCACCGCCATTGCCACCGCCGCCGCCGCCGCCGCCACCCCCCGTTTGAGAGAAGAGACACGTGTAAACCTTTTTATTACTGCACGGCGAGCTGTTGCGCTTGAAGAAATGTTTGCAGTTCTCGCACGTGAGCAGGCCTTGCAAACCGCACTGATAACTGGATATGTTTTTGTGTCCGCACACGGGGCATCGATGATCCTCGAGGGGGGCGTCGAAGAAGGCCGCCTCGAAACTCGACATGCCCTGCGACTGTGCCGCCTGATTGTGAGCGGACATTTGTTGCTGTTGTTGCTGTTGTTGCTGCTGCTGCTGTTGCTGCGACTGCGACTGCGGCTGATGGCACATGGGCGATGGCGAGCTCTGCGCGCAACTGCTATAAGCCGACGAGCCGTAGTGCGGCTGCGGCTGTTGCTGCGGGGGCTGCTGTCCGGCGGCCTGGGGGCTGCCCTGCGGACTCAGGTGGAACGGCGACATGCTCAGGGATATCAGGCCCGAATGCTGCTCCATCTCCAATAACATATCACCCATGCGCGAGAAGCACCGCACGACGGACGGACGTGCTCGCGTATCGGCACATATATGTGTGTGTGAAACGGGGCTACTTAAGCCCCCCTGCCACCCTCTCGGATGCGCCCGATGCGATGACACAGCGACGTTCGTTTTGACTCGTTTTGACTTTCCTCCCTTTTCTCACTCCGACGTTTCTTTCTCAAATCTTTACTAAATTTCTGGGCACTACTCTGCTATCGTCGCGTAACGTCGATCAAGCTGACTTCTCGAGGAGGTGTCAATAAATTACATCTATATATATCTTTGTATATTTGTGTCTATCTATTCCGTTCAGTTGGTCACGTTCGCGGGACATCGCTCTCGTTCCGTTTAGGCGAACGCGTAATTTCCGGCAAGCCGGTTGTTAAATGTTTCGTAAAATGCAACCTGGCGCACCCGCTGATGTCGTTTTCGATGACGGCAACGATGACGTCGATGTCAACAAATAAAACGCCGGCACAGTTCGTAGCGAGGAGGAAGCGCGAGTTCCTCCGCGGGTACGGGAATAGGGAACACACACTCGACTTTGGTGCCCTGGGGCACGAATAAGAATATCGATCACCAGTCACGCTCTTTCTCTCTCTCTCTCCCTCTCTCACTCTCTCTCTTTTTCGCGGGTTACACACGTTTACCGAGAAAAACCATCGCGCACCACCAAACGTATATGCGGATACACAAAGTCGTCGGTCGAGGTCGACGGGACTACGTCCGAGGCATGATAACAATCGTCGAATGTCGCCGCGCGCGTTAACATTCGCCACTGTCGAAACGGAGCGACCGAGCGGCAAACAGCACCAAGAAGCCCCCTTTCGAACCTCGTCGCTTCCTCTCCTGTCCGCACACTGTAATCCAACTTATCGCCGAGCACGATGCGGACGACGAGACTCGCGTACGACGAATACGTCCATCCGCATATCGCGCGTCCGGACTCCGGCGAGTAACACCACGGATGAGGCAGACAGATGGACGGACACACATGCGACAGCAACGACACGAGGACCGAGGAGCGCCGCGGTAGTAGCACAGGGGCGCGCGACTGTCAACAAACACGGTACGGGTCTACGTGCGACACACAATCGCGATTGTATTATCGCGAGTGGAGGAAGGCGCGAAAGAGAGCGCTAGCACGCACTGTAATTCGGATGACTAATATACCGGCGAGCAAGCGAGCGAGCGAGTTGAGCGAGTGAGCAAATGAACGAGCGAACGAACGGACGAGCGCGCGATCAACAAGGGACTCCGGGACCGGAGCTGAGCGGAGTGACTTGACAGCTCGCCTATCTGCGTACGACTAGTTGTCCTCTCGGCTCGTTGCTTTCCCGAAGGGCCCGCCCCCTCCCTTCCGCTGCCCTACCGTCAGCACATGGATGGAGACGATGGAGTAGGTAGGTAGAGACTGCCGGGGAGGCCGCCTTTGCGAGACACGGCATACGTGACGTATCGCTGCGAGCGCGCAGTGGTAACAACGTCGTCAACGACAACGACGACGACGACGACGACGACGACGAGAACGGCCCACGTCGTTCCCCTGCGGCGCGTCGTCCGGGGACGTCGGATTGACGATGATGATGATGATGATGATGATGAAGATAACGAGACGACGCCACTTGTACCGCTGCCGTTGCCGTTGTTGCTGCTGCTATCGACTTCTCACGCCGCGATCACTCCCGTCTCACGATAACGCGCGGCCGATTACACGTTACTACCAGCGGGCGCACTTCTGAAAACCGAGCGACGCTCGTTGACGCGTGACAACGAGATCGACGACATTTGTCGCGATGAAGACGAGGAGGAGACGACACGACGACGACGGCAAACGCGGACAGTCGGAAAATTGAACGAAACTGTGCCACGGAGAACGGTGCCGAGGCGCGCACTACTGTCAGACTCCTTCGGCGTTTCGGTGGGTATAGAGAGAAGGCGCGCGTGTCCCTTTACCGACGGGCAGCGAGACGCCGAGAGGCGACGAGAAGGAGGAAACGAGAGAGAGAGTTAACGACGCGAGCGGAGCGAGCGAGACGCGGGCGCGGAGTGTAACCAACACAGCGCACGGCATAAGTGAAAGTGATTCAGCAGCGCATGCCACCGCGCGCGGCCAGGTATCCGACGCGGTGTGGAGGTGCTGCCTGAGAGGCCCGTACGGACGGCCGGACGGGAGAGAGAGGGGGGGGGGGTAGGCGAGTAGCACGCGGTCGCGGCGGAGAGGAGGCGGCCGGGCGGGATTGCCGCGGTTGAAGGGAGCGGAGGGGGACGGCGAGAAGGAGGTTGCGCGACCTGTGGCGGGGGATGACCTACTTACGGAACCAGGTCTATGTCGGCCGGAGAAATATTGTCCGCGAACGCGCGCGAGCGTCGCTGGGCTCGGCTCGGCGCTTGGCCGGCTCGGCTTCGTTACGCGCGACGGACGCGCGGCTCGTATCCGGTCCCCGCTCCGAGATCGGAGTCGATTTTTTGCGCAGCGGAGAGACGAATTTTGGAAACGTATAGTATAAAACTCTATCGGGCGCTGTACGCGAAGGAGGAGAAAAAGAGCTCTCGCGGCATCTCGTCGGCAAAACTGAGAAAACGACCGGTCCTACGAATGACGTAAGACACATTCCGCGAACGTATCGGGTAGGACCGAATCTTTTTTCGGCCTTTCCGCGCGCGTCCCCCCGCGCGGCGTCTCGAGACAAGGAGCGCGGAGTCCGCTCTCGAGACAGACTACTGTGCGAGGGGGGACGGGAGCGTGCGCGCGCGCGCGCGCGCGGAGAGAAGAGCGCGACTCTTGCTTTCAAAGTGTACGACGGGCGAGACGCGCCGCCACGGATATATCGTCAGGTAGAAGTGTGGCCGCGGGTAAGCGTTCGCGGGCACGAGACACGTACAGGCCGCGGCTGGGTCAACAGCAACGCCGTTGGCACTCCCCGAGAGAGACAAGCACCAGCGCTCCACGCCTGCCTGTGTGGGTACGGATATGTACGCGCGTACACGAGCGGTGGATGTGCGACGCGGAGTGTGGTGGGGAGACCTACTGACCCAGTTCGTTGAGAACATGACGCAGCCGCGACTCGCTCCCTCTCGTTACGTCCCCCGCGCTCCGTCTCTGGTTTACCCTCCGTTCCCCGTCACGCTTCCTCTCTCTCTCCGTCTGTCTCCGTTGTTTCTCTCGCTCCCTTGTATCCGCCTTTCGCCCCTCGCGGCCGCGCCGTCGTCTCCTTCTTTCTCTCTCCTTCTCGCGGACCCCGTCTTTTCCCGCCGCGCGCGTTTCGTCTTCCTCCGCCGACGTGCGTGCGTCTTTCTTTCGCCTCTCTCCCGCGGCCCGCCTTGCGCCCCTTAACCCCGTCCACCGCCTTCCTACCTCGTACGTATGTACAGGCGTACTCTACCTGCAGCGTGGAAAGCCGCGACGTCTCTTTCTCTCTTTCTGCTCGGTCCCTTCCCTCCCTCCTGCCGCGCCGCGCTCACTCTCACTTTCTCTCTTCCTCGCACGCCCCTCCTCATTCCTCCCTTCTCCCGCGCTCGACTCATTTATTCTCTCGACAACTCTCGCACTCTTTCTCGTACGAGTGACCGAGCGAGCGTTTCTGCTGTAACAGCGCGTACACACGTACTCACACACGTACCCACATACATACCCAACACACCCGCAAGAAGCACGCGATCGCGCGCGGGCACACATGAATGCACGCCTTGCGGAGTATCGCAAGCGTGTTGTCATCATCGTTGTCATCGCATCGGGTGCACCAGGTTTCGAGATTAAGCGTACGTCGCATCTTACCCCATAAACTGATCCTAGAATTTACGCAGGAGTCGTTCAAAAATCCGTCGCAAAAAAAAGAAAAAAAAAAGAAAAAAAAGAAGAAAAATTTTTACGAGAGATACACGTCGCTTTCGGGCAGCATCCGAGAATACGTAATAATACACACGCTAGGAGTACTAGGAGAGAAATAGCTCTGGAGAACAAACGTGTCTCGACGTCGATTCTATAACTATAATAGAGCCATTCTTATGATAACTATCGAGCGCGCGAAACATACCCGATTTGGGCCTCTGCGCTCACCCGCGTTTCCAAGCCACAAACAGCACGAAAGCAGCACGAAAAGCGTGTGTAAAAAGCTCGATAAGGATTTGCGTAGCGGAGGTCGGTGGCGGTGCTCGGAGAAGCGAGGATGTGGGTAATGATGAAGCGCAACTTGGTCGAAAAGAATAACGTTAATTCCAGAAAAAGAGCTCGTTATGAAACACACAACGGGTTCTTTCCCTCTGCCGTTTACTCGGCCGGGAAATAAGATCGCGGTAACGATAACGGAGCAAAATTCATCAGTAGAAAAGAACCTCGCCCATCTTATTAAAAGGACCATGCACACACTTGACTTTGCATTTGTAGAGAAGGTTGATAGAAATAATAATAACATAGTCTCACGTCTTAAAAAAACGTGGGGAAAGATACTTTCCCTCGTGGGCGTGAATTTCGCATATTACCATATGTAATATTAGCTAACTGGCACTAAAAACTTTACACTATTTAACTTAAATATTATAATATCACTAATTTTATATAAAATAATATATTTCATAACATCGTCCAGACTTCCTTGCGCCCAGAGCACTTTCCTATGGTGACGGCGGTAACGAACTTTTTGGTTTGTTCGGTGAAAATTTCAGGCCTGCGGCTGGTTTGCACTTTTTGGCCGAAAGACAAAAAAAACATTCAAACACAAGAATTAAGCTGCCATAGGAGCATATTAAAGATATTTTTATATCATTTTCTGACAGTTCTGACGATGACGGTGAAGATAATAATGAATAGGTAATTAAGAGTATTAAGACTGATAACTGAACCGATCATAACTTCTTCTGCCCACCGTTCTAGAACCTAAACTTATTTTGCTAGTGATGTACACAACAATACCTACAAAATGACCTGTGATTCAATGTTGTGCGCTATAATGGCCCATTTGGGCGATGTTTATTTTCGAAATGCCATCTTGTATAAAGCAAAGTGAGTTGCCCGACACTTATTCAAAGTATCCATTGCGTTTAAAATGATAATGAAAGAAACATTCGTACATTCCACATTTTATGGCAACTTTAAAAAGCAGACTTTCTGTGTGTAATGACTATTACAAAATGTTGTGGCGTGACGATGTTACGTTAACATCGTTTATCGTATTCGACAAGCAATATATCAAGACCGTTTTATACGGATACGCGGGACGTAATAGGCTACGCAAATTCCGTAATGGTGTGCGATCCGAATGAAGCACGACGCAAACGAGGGCCGTGACTCGAATCCCGCTGAAAAAATACACCCGATCGATCGAACTTCCGTTCCTCATTGTACCGCCTCTGCTTCTAAACAGCGGTCCGTGTCTTTTGTTCGAACCGGTGCGGATCGGAAGCGAGTACCTGCATGAGCACGTCGCGTCCGAACGCCCGACGCACGCACGCACGCACGTACGCTCACGCATTATTTTTACCGGATAGCTGTCGACCGAATAGGTGCCTACGGGAAAGAGGCCTCGATGGCGCGTTGCCGCCGATCGCGTAGCCGTCGACGCAGGTGGAATAAGAATTGTCGCGAGCGAAAAAGGGTCAAACGAAAGCGAAAAGGGCCCCAGCGGCCGGCACAGAACGCGCTCGAAAGAACGGAAGACGGAACGGAGGAAAGTGAAAGCCCATCCGCACGCCGCGACCCAGAAACTTTCAAAGTGTAAAATCGACGGCGCAACACACCGCGTTTGGCAGTCGCCATACATACGGGCACGTCGCGTCCGCGTCCACGAGCTGGAGATTCTCTCCGATTCTTTTTCTCTTCTTTGTTCTTTTTTTTTTACAACGATACCGCGATTGCGTTAAAATTGCGTGCGCTCCCGGAGTGGGGCGGCGTAGATAATTAGCTGCGACGCGTCGTAAAATGGAGAATCGGATGGAATCGGTTTCACTTTCGAGTGTCGCATTTTCGGCGCATGGTTGCACCGCGTTACGCAATGCGGCATTGCGTATTACGGCACCGGGTGCAATTGCCCCGGGTCGGCTGAGTTGATAAAAAAAAAGGAAAAAAGAGAGAAAGAAACGTTCTGTTCTTTATTCAAATAAGTTTCGTCGATTTGCAAAAAGTGTCACACTTGGTGTCACCGCGTTGCGTAACACGGTCCAATTGCAACGCTCCAATTAACGATAATATCGTTTAGCATGTCGCCGACAGAATTGGCTAGCACGTGGAGGCTCGCCGTCCGCGTCGACGCGATGCGATGCGACGCGATGCGTTAGCGAGTCCACTCGCCGGCTCGTTATCGCGAGCGATTAATAGCATGCAAAAGGCAGAGAGAATAATTATAGACGGAGTGGCATGAAATAAGTAATTTATCGTGCAAAAGTATCGTCAATGCGACGCGACGCGGTGTACTCGCCGCTGCGCTTTTTGTCTTCCTCCTTGTACTTATATTACACCCTATGCTTATACGTATATATATATATATATATATATATACAATTCCGCAACTCGGTGTAAACTCGTTACCGCGCTCAGGATTCAACGCGACGCGATAACGACGACAGTCACGACGACAAAGCCTGCCGCGGCATCGTGGCAGTTCTTTACCCGTATAGACTGAAATTATGCGACCATTATCGGCATCACGCTTGATTTCTGGGTCAATTAGCATCGCGGTGATCCTTTAAACGCCTCGTGGTCGAATGGACGTGCGTGTGAATTCGCGTGCGACGCCAATCGGAATAATTGTCGCGGTGATGCGAGAACGGGCCACGCGAGAAAAAATACTTTGCGCACCTCGAGAATCTATAACGAAAGTTCGAAACTTGCCAAAGAACACGTTCCAACTTGAGAAGTCTTGACCTAGTTATAGATAGCGAAAAGTAACACGTGGATTCCTTTGAAGAAGAGGAAAAAAAACATTTTCATTTAACGTAGATATGGATAATTCAATAGATAAAGAATTCAATGAAAAAGATCGCGATATTTAATACTGACCTATGGATATTAGAAAAATGTTATTTATGCTCGCCAAGAAAGGTGGTAAATAAAATCACAATAATAATAAATCCAATAATATCTGATAAGATCGTGAGTGGATAAAATAAGATCTTTAAAGAAAAAAAGGAAGCGTCGAGTTATACTTTAAAGTAGGGCACTGAAATAATTTACTGAACCAAGACAATGCAAATTGCAGTCGAACTGATTATAAGATGCATAATAAAAGATAAAAAAAGAAGTAAACCAGATTCAGAAACTCAGATAACTTGTTTTGATTTGAGGTAATTTAGGTCACGGAGAACATCGTAATATCTACTACCCATCGGAGTATTGGAAAAAATGTGCAGCTAATCTTTTGAGGACAAAATATTAATAAATCGATAAAACTATATTGGGTGCATATAGCAATCAATTATCGTCATTTATATGAGTGCGATACATAAGTATCGAAGAGAGCTGTAGGGTTTGATGAATTCTCAGCCAATTCGAGCGTCGATATGACGACGTAATAATTTAGTTTGGCAAAGTTAAAGTATTTTTTTTCCAAACAAAGAGTTTTTTTTTCTTTCAAATAATCTATCTTCCAAACTGGGACACTGAGGTAATTTACTCAGGCAGGATAATGCTTGTTGCATCTGGGCTGATTGAAAGAGGGAGAGAGAGAGAGAAAAAGAAAGAGATACACGGATATAATATACGTTATTAATAAGAAGCGAAAAGGATGATTCCAATAAGAGCGCTCGTTCGTCGAATACCGTGTCTCGGGATGCGATTACTCTTCGCTGTGGAATCATAGTTTGTATAGTTTGTAATATTCGTCGGGGAATACGAGCGTACCGGTGTACGATGTGTATCTCTCTCTCTCTCTCTCTCTCTCTCGCTCTCTCGCTACCAACGATGTGTCTTGGTGTGCGATGTATGCCAAGGCCTATCCCCACTTCGCAATCCCATTTTCGAAACTAAAAGTAAAATCTAACCGATTGTGCGGTTACACGTCGTATATTAACGTAATGAATATTTCTGTCGCGGTGGGGAAGAGGGAGGGATTCTCCTTTGTGTTACGCTTACGAAAATCCGGAGTATCTAAATCGCGCGTTCAGCTTCAGGCATTCCGATACGGTATTACGAGGATCTACCAAGGGAAACAAATACCAACGTGACGAAGTTGTTCTTTTTTTGCTGTCACCGATTATTTACGCCTCGCGTGCCGTTCGCACGACGGAGTGACCTGGAGCGATATTTGTTTAACCCAGATTTTCCTCGTTTCTAAACAAATATACCTGAGACGAAATGACAATTTTTCGTCAATTCGTTATTATCAATGTGACATAACTGTGACACAATGTAAAATAATTAACGCGATTAGAATCCGAATTCTCCGGACCGTTCAAATAAAATTCCACGAGTATAAAATTGATTTCGTTCCAGCGGAAGATTATGAGTTTCCGCGAGTGTTTCCGAAAAAGCCTTGGTCCTCGATGTGTGTGACCCATTTCCCAAGCCCGATTCGCTGTGTTTTTATGCTCTTGTAATAAAGATTTCGCAAAAATCGCCGCTCGCTTTGCCTCAGAAATGACGATGGAAACGAAAGAGCGAGAGAAGAGAGATAAGAGAGGAGAGAAGAGAGGGAGAGAGGGAGGGAAAGAGAGAAAGAGAGAGAGAGAGAGAGGGAGGGAGAGAGAGAGAAAGAGAGAGAGAGAGAACGATGTTTCATCGAAAAGCGAATCGTCGTTTTGCAGGCCAGTTCGCACGTCCTTGACACATTTACCCACATAGGGTACCGCGAGACCACGTGCTGGTGTGCTCGTGACGTATCTATGCCTATGTACGCCTCCGCGTGTGCGTGCATGCGCGCGCGACGCATCGACGAACGTATTGTTGCAATATCGCGAGCTGCGCGTGCGCTCATTTGTATACGCGCGCGCACTATTATACGCGCCAGTGAGAGAATAAAAAATAATATGAGAGAAAAGTATGAGATTGTATACAGAGATCGTTCGAAAACTATTTATCGCCTCTCTTTTTATCCGCGAAATGTTTTTTTTTTCAACTCGCGGCTAAATTGTTTCTTCTCGACGAAAGCGTCGAACCGTCGAAAAACCACGCATCGGTGGTTTTTGAGTTACGAACGGGTCGGAATGTGAAGGTGTCGTTGCGCATTAGCCTCGATCGGCTGCATGGATGCGCGTGCGAATAAACGCATTGTCTCACCGTTTTTCAGATGGATCTAGAAAAGAGAATCTAAAGTCTAATTTAATCCAAAATCATAAATTATTTGACTGTCTTTTTTGGATTTTAAAATTTTTAGTCACTTTTCTTCGCGAGATCACACATAGACTTGAAAAAGACTGCACATTCACAGACGTGTTAGATGAGTTTCGTTGGCTTCCTATTTTTATTACCGATGCATAGTAGAATAATCATTAAATCTTGACTGGCATAGAAAATGATCGAAATGATAAAGACAGGTGTAAATTGTAAGTATTAATCGAAAAGAAATCAATTTTGTTGGACAATTTTTTTCATTAATCTTTCCTATGCATGTAATGCATGTAGACACAATCGTTTCGAAGCTTCAGCTTTTAATCTCTTGTGCGACCGTTTTCTCTTTGAACAATTCCAGATTTACATCGACAGAAAGTACTCGGTAAAAAATTTTGTGTTAAACTTAACACATTTCACATGTCCCAATTTATCCACTCTAATTTTTATGTTAATTTAACAGAAGGCAAATATGTAAATAAATAACACAAGTAATATGTGAAAAATTAATACAAAATTGTAACACATGGACGCAATCTGGAAGCAAAGTTTATGTTAAATTAACATACAGTGGATCAAAAAAGTATTTGCGCACCCAGTTTTCTTACAATAACTTTATTCGAAGGAATAATATATAAGTACGAAAATTGTGTCCATAAATAATTTATTACATACAATATATAAATTACTAGTTATTGTAAGAAAACTGGGTGTGCAAATACTTTTTTGATCCACTATATTTATAATGTTAAATTTAATTAAAATAAAATGTTATTCTTTCTTCTTTTTGTCTTGCAGAAAAACAGGAGACAGCGATATTTTTATAATTATGTATAACATGAAAATCTCGATTTAACAAAGATGGAAACTCTTATAGAGAGGAAAGTAACACAATTTAGGTGTTCATTTTATAACATATAAAATATGCCACCAAGAATTATATTTCCTACATATTAATTGAGTTATTTTAACTCTTAGAAACGTTGAATATTAACTTAACGCAGAAAGTCAAAATAACACAATGACAATATGTTACATTAACACCAGCTTATGATAAATATTTAACACAAAAATTTCTAAACGGATAGAAATCCACTCAAATACAAATTGTTTTTTACCGTGTGTTGTCTTTAGATGGGCTTTATGATAAACATTTTTATTTCTTGTTTAATAACAATACTTGAAACTCCTTAAAATGTCCCACCTCACATGTCCATCCCGGTGTCACGAAAAGGTTCTAATATTAGAAATACAATCAATATTTTTAATCATTTTTATTCATTGTAAAAAATGTTCAAAAGTTATTCGCGATCTTTTCTACTTTCCTTCGAATTCTTCGATTTTTCCGAGCTCCGAGAATAGCTCGAAAAATGAAAGACGGTGCTTAAATAACGCGTCTGCTAGTGGTATGCATATAGTTATCTATCTGTTTGTCTATACCTGTCTGTTTTTCCACTGCACCCCGCAAATAGTTTGACCGATAAAATACCAAGATCTATTCAGAGGCATTTGTGTCTGAAAATTTATATCGATCGACGTATCGCATATCAATAAAGTTGTTCTGTAATGCAATAACAGTAGGGAAATGTTGATAGGTTTTATCGCTGTTCTAATAATCTTATGACAATAATATAAAGAGTGGGCGTGCCGGATCTAGAATTAAGTCGTTTCTACTTCGCTGTGCTAACGCGGAATCGAGTAGAGTGCCATGTGATAGCAAAAGATTCTAAACCGATTCTAAGAGAAAAAACGGATATACGTAGCCGGAGCGTGGCGATCATTAAGTTTCGACTTCTTGCACGCGTACCATTCTATTGTTAGTGAAAGTGAAGAAAGAAGCCGAGAGAAAGAAGGGACATAGTATATATCTGGCGCAATATATCTTATGGCGCCTTTCTCTATTATATTTGACACCTTTTTTTTCTAACTTTCATCACATGCGATTGCTTTCTGAAAGCTTTCAAAGTTTTATGGACTAAGACCTAAAGCTATAAATTAGGTTTAAGAGCTTAAATATATTTCACTATACCTGAACTAGTATATTATTGTATTGTCTTGTATAATCAACAATGGAAAAATATAACTATAAAAAAGTTAACTCTGTGTTCTGTCTTTAATAAAAAAGAAAATAAATGAGGAAAAATGTATAAATGGGGAAATAAAGTGTAAAAATATTTGTTTTTCCCATTTATTATGTGAAAGTACCTAACTTAAAATGCCTTTAGAGATACAGCGTGATTTAGAACGAGTGTGAGACACAAACTTTGACAGATTGTTTGGGAAGTCATTCCGATAAAAAAATATGATATGAATACATATATCAATACAATGCGTGCAATGCGTGCTCAGGGAGCATATTTTGAATATTTATTATAAAACGAAAATAAATGATGTTTACATATTTTGCTGTTTTGTTTTAATTTTTCAAAGATCACTTCCTACCAAGCATGTAATTTTACTATAGTAACAGCAAAATTTTAAAACTTCTGTAACTATGTAAGTATTAAGAATAGGACCCATGTTCATGACATTTTTATTCAAAATGACTTCCCAAACAATTTGTCAAAGTTTTACTACATTCGTTCTGAATCACTCTATATGTTATATTTGTAATTTCAAGAAATGGGATAAAATTCTGGTAAAAGATATCGAGAATGTCGAAATGTTGGAAAGACGCCGAAGTTTCGACCGTCGTTATCGAAAATAAAGTCATTCAAATTTCATTCGTGTGGGCAAATGAGCAATCAAACCCAGAAAAAAGAAACTTGCTAACAGCAATACTAATTGGTTTTCTATTATTTGACAAATCCGTATATTTTCATTTCGTTAATTCTGCAGAATCTAATAAGTATCATTTTATTCGAGTAATAATATATGTTTGCCGTTCAAATTATTACACGAATGAAGTTTGCGAAAAAATCAGCCTTTCAAAACAGGCAGCAAATATTTCAGACTTAAACGTTGAAAATACTTAAATTCGATTAAAACCGTATCTTTTATAGATGATTCGCCGACGATAATATGCACCAATATATTTACCTTTGAACGATGTTAACTGATTTGAGAAGCTTAATTTTACGAGTTATTTTATGAAAAATGTTGAATATTCAAAACACTAACGCAGTTTGATATTAATATTAATAACTTGAACTAGAACTGCTAAATATTTTATGATACCTTTAAATCCAACAGAGAAACTTGAATGTTTCGTTTCAAGTTGACCGTTCCGTAAAATTTATGCACTCTTTTATATGTAACAGATGCAAATTTGTACATTCAACGTGCGTAATTTCGTCGTGAATTACACGCACGCAACATCCAACAATTACAACAAACACCTACGGCACGCCTCGTAAACCGTTCTTTTTTTTTTATCAGTTATCGAGATTGAAAAAAGTCATGGACAGCCT
The DNA here is from genome assembly GCF_030848795.1 of Temnothorax nylanderi. Taxonomy (NCBI): domain Eukaryota; kingdom Metazoa; phylum Arthropoda; class Insecta; order Hymenoptera; family Formicidae; genus Temnothorax; species Temnothorax nylanderi. Next base: position 106,721 of record NW_027249286.1, on the reverse strand, counting down.
CGACCTTGACCGAAAAATTATTTAATATGATTACGAGAGGCAAATATCTCGATTGGAATGTGGTTCGTTTCTTTTCACGCGGGAATTCGAGCGGGATGATTTTCAAGGTTGAAGGGAAAATCGGGTACGTGAAGCTCGACACTACGAAAGGTAAGGCCGATGATAATGATTGGCGACCGTAATGACCGGTAATTTCCCTGAGAAATAATTCCGGTTGAGCTGGACGCGTAACGAGAGAGAGAGAAAGAGAGAGAGAGTGTGTGTGGGCGTGTGTGTGTGTGCGTGTGTGTGTGCGTGCGTGCGTGCGTGCGTGTGTGTGTGTGTGTGTGTGTGTGTGTGTGTGTGTGTGTGTGTGTGTGTGTGTGTGTGTGTGTGTGTGTGTGTGTGTGTGTGTGTGTGTGTGTGTGTGTACACGCACATACCTACATATAGAACTCTGTGAATCGCACGACAGCCGTAATTTCAGTGCAGGTAAGATTTTTGTGATGTGCAGCATGTGGAGGGAGCAAACGTTCCGCGATAAAGAGATCTGTCGATGGAAAAAATATAGGTTTAATCATATCTGTTTGGATTTGACATTAAAATCCGTATTGGTTTACGCCAATTCTGATTAATCCAAAGTTCTTTAAATTTTTTACAATATTCATAAAATTGGTTAATATTATATCTATAGAGGATGAGTTAAAAGGAGAGGCAAATATTTTGGGAGATGATAATATGAGTCATTGTAAAAAGAAGTTTATATATAAATATGGTTATTATTTTCAATCGTTTCGGAGATATATGTATAGATGTTTGAATGTAGCGAACTTTCCTTGGGCGATGGATTGGCTGTGGTGGTCCGATTTCTTGGGTCTTCGGATTTGATTCCGTTAGATTATTGTTTGTGGAGACGGCTAAAAACGGAGGTTTACCAAACAAAGCCGAATACATGAGGAGAATTGATTGCTCGCATTTTAGATGCTGCTACTCGTGTAAAAGAACGGCACGCCGCACTCAGAGAAATTACACGCAATTTTATGGTTATGTATAATTCATTACTATTGTACTTCTACAAAATTCAAACAGTTAACAGCTGTATCTCCGAAACTATTGAGAATAATAACCATTGCATGTTCATATAATTTTTTTTTACAATAACCCATACTATCGTCTCCCAAAATATTTCCTTCTCATCCTGTATAAAAATAAATTATGCTTGTAAGTGAATTTATTATCTTAATTATCTATTGCTATCTTATAAATATAGATATGTATCTTAGAAAAGTTGCATTAACGAAACATTTTGAAAAACTTTGAATTTTTTAACATATCTATGAGTTTCTCATCTTTTTTCTTTTCTCATGTCTCTCTTAATACAACAGCAAGATCAATTTTCGAAGTTTACCGAATTCAAAGTGTATATTAATCGAAGTCTGACTAATCTTGAATGGTCGTGGATGCTGCGCGATCAATTCGTAATGAAACAATGCCGGCTGTGCGTAGAAACATGAAATCGTGAAGGCGGCACGTGCCAAATGAGTTTATCTCCGTGGCACATGACGCAAATGTCTAACGATTTCGCGAGATGACGTGTCGCTTGCGTATCGTTCGTCATTAATTGCACCGGCGTTTACGCATTCGCGAACGCATGTGTCGCTCTCTCCGTTAGCGTTCAATATTGCGCTCTATGTTTGAGTCACGATTTTGAACAGCCAGTCACTTGTAATCGATATAATAAATGTACAATATAATACAATAAACAATTCCTAGTCGAATAAAGTTGAGGGATTAATGATCTTGACTCCTGCCTCACAGTCAGCGAAGCATCTTGTATTTTAATCGAACTACTGTGACGCGGTCGCGCCATAATACAGTCGCACGTAATTTATTTGCAATTCTAATCAATACTGATGAATAGATTGAACATAATGTATTCGCCAGTGAAAATTAAATAATTTCGAATTAGAATTATAGAAATTCGGAGTATATTGTACAAATATGATTTTGTCTTAAATATTTTAAATTTATTAGAGATAAGAGAAGTCTCGTTTGTGACACAACGTCAAACTCATTGTCAGATACGGCATTGAACGTGTAGTAAACCGCTGCATGCTAATTACACGCGATCAATTAAACGTAAGAAATCGCGTTATCATTAATTCATCAAAGTAACCGCAATGACGGATCAAATGATGTGTCACGCATCAGATTCCCCGAGTTGAGCATCTCTCTTTCTCTCTCTTTCTATATATAGAGCTCTAGGTAGCGTAACAGATATAAGCGATCTCTCTACCGGCTCGAAGAGCCGCATCGAGCAATGAATGGGCGAAAGTCTTTCGCTCTCGTTCGCCGGCCGGTCTTTGCACGCTATGATTCCGTCTTCCTCTCTCTTTATTTCTCGTCGCAAAGCAGCCGCGCCGCGCGAAAACTGGCTCATCCGCTTTTACTTTCCGCGACGTCGGCTTTCATTGGCAATGGTACTAGTTACGGCTGTTACGTCGAGCGGTTACGCGACGAAGATGCAAGCGCTCGCTCTCGACGAGACTCGATTCGAGCGAACCGCCGCTGCCACCGTGAGTGAGGTAAGCCGCTGACTCTCTCCCTCTCTCCGTTACGTCGCGATTACTCTCGACATTCCTGCTTGCACTTTCGCTTGCACGAGAGAGCGCATTGCCATGTGCAGTGCCAGATCCTACTTTTCTCTCTGTCTCTCCATTGTTATCCGTGAATCATTTTTCGCGACGATCACTCGAGATGGGTCTCACGACCTATTTTGTTTTCTAAATTGCTAAAATCTCAAACGACATATCCAGGTCACTCGTGTCCGATCAATTTCTCTTCTCTTTCTTCTTAGTACCATATAAGATACTTGGTACTTATGTATAATGCGAACGGTAATACGATGAGGGTTTTTCTTTTTTCGCCAAATAATAATGTAAGTTATAAATAATAAAATAAAATAAAAAATTTACCTTGATTCTGAACTCTCGTTAGGTATTACTTTTTAACAAAATCAAATCACGCATGGAACAATTTCTGGTTGATCTTTTTATACGTGCAAATATTAAGAAAAATTAACCCCGAATAATCTGAGTGCCAGATTAAGATGCTGTGAAAAGGTGACGGTGTTTAACGAGGCTTAATTTTAAGCAGTTCGTCTAGTTTAATATATTTAATCACTTTACTGGATTACCTTTCTTAATTTGATTTGGATTTTTTGCTTATATTTTTATACTATATAATTGGAAGATATATATGTGTAATAAAGAAACAGGTAAAATATTGGCGATAATACAAGTTCCCGGATTAACTGCGAAGGGAGATTTATCGACAATCCTGACGAAGTCGGATGGTTCGACGAAAATGTCTGTTCTATTTTGGGTCGCTGGGGTGTAAACTGCTTCCCCCGCGGCTATTTCTAGGTCAAGGGTATCGCTAACTAAAATCGCGACATTCATTTCTTAGTTGGTTAATTTCGAGATTTTTCGATTTTTCGCTAGTACTTATCTAATAGCAAACTCGATTTTGCGAAAATGTATTCTCTTTGTTCGAATTTGAAAATTCGTAACGCGAATTCCACATGACTGCACGTACATGCGAACGTCCGCCATGTGAAAAAAATCGTAATTTATTGACGGAGATAAAGATACGTTAATGAGCAGATACATAACAATAACGCTAGTGACGTAATAATAAGGAAAAAGCATAGCATCGCTGATTGTGAGTCAGAAATAATACGTTTGATTAGAGAACGATCTTTAACTTTCCAAAAAAATGTATAATCTATCCGAATGAAGTAAACGTATAGATGTTTGGCAAATATCTTTCTAACACACACACACACACACACACACACACACACACACACACACACACACACGCGCACGCGCGCACGCGCGCACGCGCGCACGCGCACACGCACACGCACACGCACACGCACACGCACACGCACACACGCACACGCACACGCACACGCACACGCACACGCACACGCACACAGCACACGCACACGCACACGCACACGCACACGCACACGCACACGCACACGCACACGCACACGCACACGCACACGCACACGCACACACACACACACACACACACACACACACACACACACACACACAGAGTCTTAAAAGCAGCTTAAATTCTTTAAAAAAGCATCGATCACAGATCATTCGAGAATCACGCTCAATCGGAGTCGACAAATTTGGAATGCAATAGCAAACTTTAAATTAATATCATATAGATGTTTCTTCGACAGAATTATAATTCTTATTGAAGCATCCAACGTAAAAAATTAATAAAGTATTGTGTACCAAGTTCTCGATAAGAAACAATCACGTTGGTTTTCTACGAAAAACATGTCGCTGTGTCGCTCAATTCGGATCACCCATATTCTGAACGAGCAGCCCTTGAAAGGTAGATCACGTGACACTGAACTGTTAAACTATTTTTCTTCACTACAGAGACTTTCCAATATTTAATGTGCCCACCCGCAAATAATATGTCACGTGACAGCCGATCATCCTTCATTTAGTCTTCCGGTATTTTCCTCGCGCTCTTTCAAGGACTTTGCGTTGCGTATCAAGCGAATATTGAGGAGTATCGACCGTTTTCAGCGAACGTTTTCGGCCCGCGTGATCTCGCTCGAAAGTTTGCGGGGGCGGATATGTAATTAGATCAAGTTGAAGTGTTCGGAGCGTCGAGGAAGGACGGTGGCCAGGACGAAGGTCAGCCGCGTTGTTTGTTGCCCGTTATTTTTAGCACGACATCGCGGGAGAGGGATAAGGCGTTTTTACCCTGAATTATTATTACCGTCGCGGCCATCAAAGCGAAGGCGGATAAGGGAAAAGTAAACAAAAAATTAAATCGACGGGCATTCGACAAGCGCCGAACCATTCAGAGGGAAACGGAGGGAAACAACATTCGGCGACAAAGATAAAGGGAGAGCAAAGCAGAAAAAGGAAGAAAGATAAGAGAGAAATCTATTCTGGCCTGGGATTAGTCCCAAAGGGCTATTATGGAAGTTACGCACAGTAACAGGAAATTGACGACTCAATGTACTACAAACACACAATATCATGAACTAAAGTTAAGCTGAAAAAAGAAAGAGAAAGGGATAAAAACGTCCTTTATGGATCTTTCACTGGCGTATAATCGTGCGGTTAATAAACGCTTTATCAAAGGCGATAATACAGATGATAACGGTATGTAGGTCAGTTTGATACGAGTGACCTGATTTCTGGCCAGCACCAATGTTACCAGCGGATCCGCATGCATGTCGCCGACGGCGACGTCGACGCTATGCCACGCGTGCGTTTCTTTGTATGTATATTTGTGCACGTTTACCGGTCGTAATTCTGCGTATCCAAATACTCGAGATCTATATGCGTTTCCTGTATCCCTAACAAAGATGGGCCTACCTGTGTCTCGGGGACTACGCTACAGGGTGCCATAGTGAAAAAGGTATTTTTCTTCGACGAAGCTATCAGGCATAAAGGAAAAAAAAACCGTAACTAATTGCTTAAATATTTTCTTGACGTATAACATTTTCGCGTGGCAGTAGAAAGTGCCTCTTTTAAAAAGTATAAAAATATCGCAGGAAATGCTGAAAACGAATTTCGTTACAATAAACATTTAAGAAATTCCCAAATTGCTCGCATCTATTCGCAATGTTTGAACAAAATATTTTGCTATAGTATTTTTTATGTCCTACATTCTTGTAATGGAAAGAATTTTTTAATTTAAATTTTTGGAATGCAATAGCAAACTTTAAATTAATATCATATAGATGTTTCTTCGACAGAATTATAATTCTTATTGAAGCATCCAACGTAAAAAATTAATATAGTATTGTGTACCAAGTTCTCGATAAGAAACAATCACGTTGGTTTTCTACGAAAAACATGTCGCTGTGTAATGAATTGGTGCGGAAATTTAGAGGCATTCGGTATGTGTATACACAGGTTGTCCCATGACTCGAGGTCCATACATTAAGGGCGTGTATTGAAGTCATTTAGAGTAGAAATTGAATAAACATATGTCCGTAAATGCTTCCTAACAGAACTACAACCATTGAAAGTTGATGTGAATATTTGAAAAAGGAGAGAAAAAAGACATTTAATTTCACTTGTTTATTTACAAATGTATTACAAATTCTATTCAAAATTATCTCCTGCAGATTTAATACAAAGGCCTGTATTCTCAGTTCACTTTTATCATAAATGCGCGCATTTAGCATATAGTTTACGTTACATATACTATAGAATCTCAGAAATAAATGCGTACATTTATTGATAAAAATGAACTGAGAATATGGGCCTAAGTTTTGCCAAATGTTTCAAATATTTACATCAACTTTCAATGGTTGTAGTTCTGTTAGGAAGCATTTACGGACATATGTTTATTAAACAATTTCAACTCTAAATGACTTCAATAACACGACCTTAATGTATGGACCTTGAGTCATAGGCACCCTGTATAACGGCATCCGAGCTGGTTTCGTGCGGACACGCAAGACTTGAGCGACTTTATCTCAATACTCTCAGTGTATGGATCGAGGTAACGTCAAAGTCGATACAACCTGCGACAAAGGTATACTTGCGATGCAATCAAGTTTCCATTCGCCATATTTCGATCGCAAACTGTCTGCATCGCGAAAAAAAGATTTTCTATAAATCCTGTCATGTATAATAATGCGAAACAATGTATCTTAAGCTTTCGCACTTAACAAGTCGTTATATACATATAATTATGTCTAAAAAAAGTTTTCTCTTAGTGAACTTACAATTAGTTAGGAAAAAGGGTTACTGAGATTACTGAGGTCGAAATAGAAAAAATAAATTTCATGTCGATATATAAGCATTGGTTACGTTACGTGAAGATTCTTTCAAGTGTTTCAAACAATTACACCTGAATAATATCTCCTGATATTGGATGACGCGTCATGTACTGACTTTTTAAATGTTATGAATTTTTCGCAATGCGCACCTTTGGCCTTCGCCAAAACGATATGCTTTGAGTACATCGTTTTATATTTCTATATAATATTATATATTTTATTCGTATTTTACTACGTGTGAAAACTACTTAAATTGTGGCATTAATTCACAGTTGTCACACCTCTTTTTTCGAACACGTTTGTCACAAGGTTGGGTTTGACCCCAACCAATTTTCAAGCAGTTGTTGTTCAAAAACTAACAGTTTAAGTGGATCGTAAAAAATTCTAGAATGAAGTTTAAACATTGTAGAATGTATTCTTATTATAAAAATTAACTTTTTGAGTGGCATCATGCAAAAAAATTTTTTTAAATGTAAGTTTAGGAAAAAAACACATTTTGAGGAAAAAATCATAACTTTCATTTTTCAATGTTTTTTGCTCAAAATTAAACATAGTACTCTTAAGATATGTTACTTGAAAAATTGGGTTGCTTTGACCCTATGTGACAACCAAGGGTTAATTGTAATGCACGTACATTGCAAGAGTCCAGGTCATCAATTCCCTCCCGCGACGCTATGCTAATAAATTATTATGACATCAATTTGGTAATTCACGCGGAAATAAATACGCCTCGCGCTCATAACGCAACGACCATGCAACATTGTAACTGCAATGTTTGCTCTGCGTGATAAGGCAATCGCACGCATAAGTTTCCGTCGGGTTCTTGCCGGAAGACGTTTTGAGAGGCATCGATGATAACTGAGCGAAGTTATGATAACACGTATTCGTAATACTAGATAAATCTTCGCTTGAAGACGTAACGTTAAAAGTGAAACGCACATAATTTTCACTCGTTATTAAGTTACGAAGTCCAGAAATTTCAGTTGAAGCGTCATATCGTTCCTCTCCCAAAACTATGACTGTGCTTTTATGACTAAAAGAGGAAGCGACAATCAAACATTATTTTTTAGGTAAATTTAAGTTTGAAGTAAAAACTGATATCGGCAAGAAAATTTCAAAAATTTTGATCTCCAGAATTATCTGAAATTATGAATTATGTATCAAAATTTATCGAATCGCACATTCATAATATTGACATAAATTTCCTTTACGTTTATTCTCGATAATTAAAAAATGTATTAAGAAAACTTTGTTCTAAATTTTAAACACAATTTTCGCGTAAAAGGAACTAAAATATTTCTGTCTCCAATATATTTTTATGAAGACGATAGCTTAAATTAGATAAACGACATCTAAAATCAGAAGACCAGTTTATCATCAAAAGGACAAGGTCTCCCCAATCGAATGCATAAAAATATGTGTATACAAATCGTGGGACAGCAAATGTGCGGCAAAACACAATTTATTCGTCGTGGAGTTGCGGGATAGTAAGAGCTTCTCTCGCTATCTCTTTTTATGATTTTATGCTTAAAATTTTAGGATTTTTTTCCTAAGACAAGATACAAGATCGGTGCCCGTTAATGCGATTTTCATGTTTACGCTTTCCGCGAACTGCATTTCGTGCGTGTCTCGCTTAGCTCTTACTTTGTAACCATGGCGCGTTTTATATTGTTTTTGTTGTGCATAGCGAGAGACATGGAGCGCGGCTTGCCAGCTAGTGTGAATTAATTCGCTTGACCCATTTACCCGATGCACTTGGACCACCTTGTACTGCTTGGCGCTCGGATGGATCCCCATGCGTGTATTCGTTGCACATGTGTGTGTGTGTGTGTGTGTGTGTGTGTATGTGTGTGAACAGTGAAATGTCGGCACTCACACAGGCCAGGTTGGCGCGTGCGCGAACATCGACGCGGCGTTTATTCCAAGCGACGCGACGCGACAACTTGGAACCGCGCAATGAAAGAGGGTTGTCATGTTGCCTATCCGAGACGGAGGAGACGGGCAACACAACACGCCACAGACTTGATGACACCGAAATATTTTTAAAGAGGGATGCAGGCGGTACAAATATCGGTATGGGTGTGATAAAGCGCGGCGCACGACGATAGCGAATTTGATGACGCTAATGTCGCTCGATGTTGTCTGCAAGCGAGTTGGTTTACTGTCGTTGTTACGTGTAACAGTATTAACGATAACGTCGGCAAAAGTGAATTGGCATCGGCGGCGCGTTTAGCGACGAGTATGCACATTATTCATACACTTGTTGCGACAACGGATAATCTCGTCGCCGATCGATACGTATTTTACTATGAAACGATTAGTCTACAGTCTACTGGCTTGGATTTACGCTTAAATTTACACTTAAACGGAAGAATAGCAAACTCTTGTTCAATTGTACACGATAACAATACATTACGTTTATCTTTTCTTTCTTAAATGTGATTGGAGATCACGTCACGTTTCTGTTAATTTTGCAATTTTTATTTCGGCAGTATCGGCAACAGCCATCGACGTGCTCGGTGTGTCTCGCGCCAATAATCGAGGTCGCTCAGAATTTCTGCGACATACCCATGTCCCATTTACAAAGTCGTCCGTGCGAGGCGCTCGAAAATTCGCGTTTTTCGCGAACTGTCCAAGCGTTTTGTCACTGTCACGCAGGATAGACGAAAGATGCTGAAACTCGAAGGAACAGCAGTAACTGATGATACATATCTATTCGACGAGGAGTAGGAGAACGGTTGAACTATAACCGCCGTCGAATAAACTTACGAACTCAGCGACTAAATAGCTAATACTTTTAAAGGATGCTTGGAAAACGGAACTTTGAAACAACAGCAATTTCGGAGCAGTTGGTCTTGCAAATAGCAGAGAAAGGAAGACGGAGGGAAGTAGCTTCTTATTTCAAAACAAACTTCTTCGGAATAACCCAAGTGGTGACATTTTTAAATATAGATCTGAATGGTCAAATGATTATAAAAATAATTATAATTTATGAATAATTATACGAGAAAAAGTATAGAATAAAAAAAACAAAATAAAATGCAAAAATATCATGAGAAATAAAGCATACAAATATGAAGATATTTAACAGATATTATATATAGAGAGAAAACAAAGATCAGCATATTCTTTGAGAAATTTGAGAAATATCGTGTTATAAAACTCCTTTATCGCATAATACATAAAATTATTAAAAACAAATAAAAAATCCCATTATATTGTAAACATTTACAGAAAAACATTCTTTATAATACCATATTTCAATAAAACGAATACCTTCTCGCTGATTTAAGAACAAAAAACCATCTAGGGGAAAAGTTTACCCATATTTACGGTAATAAATGTGTTTGTCCCACATCGCAAACATTTTCCTTGAAAGATTTTTCCCATAAACAACGGAGTGATATCCTGATATCACTCCGTTGAATCTTTCCGCGTGTCGCGTACGATGAGGGAAATGAATGATTCGGCATGTCTGAGAAAGACGAGGATTTGAATTGTGTTCCACTACAGAGACGGATACTTTCCGGGAAGGACTTTTGAGCAAGAGGGTGGACGGAGGGATAGGAGGACGCGGCTGGGATCGGACGCGCGATTGCGCTTGCGCTCCCACGACAACAACGTCGCTCTTTCTCGGTTTTCTCATTGACCCAGTTACCCAGTACACTTGACCGCACTCTGCCTTGTTTCTTCCCGCTACCGCGCCCTTCTGTAGCCACCCTTCTCCACTCCGTCCCATCCCGCGACCTACGGAAAGCCTTGCTTCTCCTCCTCCCCCACCTTCACCCCTTCACCCCCTCGTTCTTTCTCGCTCTCTTCATCTGGGCGCAACACCGTTGCCGTCATCGTCACCGTCACCGCCACCGTTATCACGTCGTGTTATCGATATATGTATGCAGTTCACCCTTGCCCGCCCCTACTAAGCGTCACACAGAGAGCTCGCTTGCCCGATTGCTAATACGTTCTCTGTAGGTCAGACTGCGTCCCTCTCCTCTCCCCTTTTCGCTCGCTTTCTTCCTCCCTTAAGTACCGTTCACGTGAAATTCGAGTGTGCTGTCGTGTCGCAACATTTAGGTGCAATATCTCTCTCCGATAATATCATGATCCGCGTTCACTGTAGGATGTCATTTTTCGTCACGAAAAAACGTTTTATCGGTAAGACTAATAGCTCTCAGATACAAATATTTAAAAAATGTTTCTGTAGAATACTACATCAGTGACATTAAAATCCAAATAGTTGATTGGCGATGCGAAAGAAAGGAGCAATTATATCGTTAGAGGCTGCAAGCCTCCGCATTTGCTATACGATGGTATCACGTGCATTAAACTCACACGCGGTCTCGTAATTTAAATTGAAAGCTAAGATTTTGCACGACAATACTGTCGCGCGATAATCCTCGAACAATCCTTTAGAGGGGTGTGGTCCTCTGCTATTTTGCTTGCCTCGCTTTATCTCCGCTTGTTTGCTCTCCTCTCTTTCGTCCTCTCCAATTCCCTCGTGACGCGACGTCACAACGCCCATACGCTTCAGTGCCGAGCCTCTATTTGCCAACGAAATTTGATAGACCTTAGTGACCAACTTGACATTTCGATTAATACGCATGCTGGTAATTTGAATATTGAGGCAGTACGTTGTATTCGTGTATACATACGTCGATTGCAAATATGTTGCTGAAATATTTGCGAGGATAGCAAGAGGATTTGCGAGGAGCAGCGACATGTCTATCGGTAGCAAATTGATGACTTTTCGAAGTGGAGTGGACAAAGGTTAAACGTGTTGTTTTATCAGTTATCTCATAAAATAATACACTGCAAAACACACCACAGTCGTTCTGTTGCCGCACCGATATCTGTTGCTTCGCATTAAAAATAATATTATTGTATAAATATCAGATAACTACAGGTGAGCTCCAGCAAGATTATTTAACAGAATATCGGTTTTACGAAATCATCCACAGACATAGCGATTACATCAGAACATTTTGTGTTCGGGGTGTTTATTCGACTGGACTGTCGTAAAATAGAACAAAATTTGATTGGCTGAAGAAACTTTACATCGCAGAAAGAAAGTTTTGCGATCATTTCGCATTATCAAGTATTATTAGGGACGATAAATAAAAGAGCCCCTTTCCCCTCTCGCGAGTTAATAAAATTGTAAAACTAAGATACTCCCTTTCTTGGACGTTAAATCAATTATTACGCAGCTAAATCCTTCATTTTGACATGCCGATCCAATTTTTGAGGGATTATACTGAAAGTGATGTATCGCTTCAATTTATATCCGCGTGTCATTGAAATTCATAATATTTCAAAATGACTTACATAAACCACTCTTGAACTATAAGTGGCTCTCGTGGATGATCCCAAAATCTATCTTATCCGCGAAATCTCCCCCGCTGATACAATTCCTCGCCGTGTACGTCACGCGGGAAACTGATATCCTTCCTGCGTTGTGTAAACGAGAACGGGGAAATGTAGCGAAGAAACACGGGTTCGCGCGGATCTTTCTCGGGAAAAATCACGGATGAACAATCAAGCGTACGATGACTCAAATCTATGCGCCGCTTATGAATTCCGATGATCCAATCGCGAAGGATCGTTTCGTTTCACAATGCCGCGTGATCTAGATGATTGCCTTAATCTGGCGCTTTCCGAATACTATGTTGCAACGAGCTCCTTTTTGTACAACTAATTTTGTCACGATATCCCCATTCTGTCAGGGGGGAAAATCATAGACGGTGTAATTATGGTACGAAACGAAGAGAATAAAACCGAATGTTCTAATTTCTAATACTACCATTTAAAGTTACTTATATTTAAAGAATATAATTAAAAAAGCAAATCAAATTTTTTTTTGTATTACTGCGTATATTTATCCTCGAATTGAAGTAAAACTTTCTTAATCGTAATGAATTAACACCATTTAACTTTTTTTTATTTTAAATTTAATAATTTGAACGTCTAAAATTTGGTCAAATAATGGTTACAAATAAAAAGTAATTTATTATAAAATAATCGACGAACTCATCAAAACAATCAGATAAAATATTTTGTTCTCCGCATACATAAACTAATAATTTACGTCAAATATTTACTAAAATATTAAGTATTTGATAAAAGTATCTGCTAATTTTTATTATGTCTTTTTAGATTGTTCTTCCTTTTCCGATAATGGTTCGTGATTAAACTCTCGTTGCCATAATTTGATCGAGTCCCACGATCGTTTCAGCACTTGAGATGACGAGAACAATGAAAAAATAGTCTATGTAAACCCCTGACTGTAGAAAAATGTTTGATGTACGGCCCGGTCGTATTATCATGTCGTAGAAAATATTTTAAAGGGTTTAAACCGGCAATCGCACGTATGGTTACTAGACTGGAATTCCGCTTGTGCGCGGGGAACGTGCTCGGTCTTACCGTCCAATTAATGCACATCGAACGGCAAGAAGTATGCTACGCACCCGCACTCCCGCGGCGTGCGGAAATGCGCGAGAGTGCTATATCAGAATAAAATTTACGACGTTACGAATCTAGAAATTATCATGCCCGTCTATTTTCAGATATTATTTTTCATTATTACGATCTGTGAAACGGCTAATAATAAGCACAACGCAGTTCGAGGTTTATCTCTTAAGGTCAAATGCAATCTCTCCCTCGTAAAATATATATAGTTCCGGGGTAATATACATGTATATAGCGTATCTCACATATTTCTCAAATAATGATGTAGTAATCAGGAACGGAAGCTAAAAGACTATGATCGGGTAGACCAACGATTAGGTTTGTGGTAATCATATGGGACATTTGGATGATTTAAATCTAACATAGTCTTCCATTAATATATGTATAAGTACATTGCGTTTCACAGTTTAATATCTAGAAAGAATTAACATTATATTGAATAAAAAAATTCACAATCCGTCTTCCGCGTGTAATATACTGGCGCGTATTGTAAATGCGTACCTACTTATAAGGTGGTATCCGCAAGCACGCGCATTGCGCAAGGATAATCCTATTGATGATTCACTCCGCGTACTTTGTTTTATTTAGCGATAGCTAGTTAGGAGCCAGAAAAAAGATATATATATATATATTCTTTTTCCTCAAACGCGGTTGAAACAATATTCCCGAAATCTCTTTGAAATATCAAGAATGCCATATTCTTGTTTCCCGTTTTTAGCACATTATAAAGACCTCAATCGTGCAAGGGGTTCTTCTCGATGACAGAAGAAACATTTTTCAGTTAATAATAATCTAATTATAGACAACTTTGTCGATCAGTACAGAACTCAATTAATATTTTCAAAACAATGTAGAACGTCTGTTACTTGTACAAATTTACAAGCAGAATCACCCACAGGTTGAAGGATTAACTTTAACGTCGCAATACTTAAATAAATAAATATATATATATTCGTGTTGCATGTATAAAAGTAATTCCCAGAGCTTCCACGGGATGACGTTTTACCGGACGTGCCTGCACGCAAAGATCGCAGAGATGAACGGCGTTCTACGCGCGCGCATCTTTCCTCGAGTCCCCGATCTCGTCGGATCCGATCGATTGATCGCCGATTGGGAGAGCAGGTAGCTCTTCCCGGGGCCTGTGTATACCGGCAGTGAGCAGTAGGCAGAGTAGTATGCCGTAAGTAGTCGGTTACTCTGGCGTTACACCGGCGCGGCACAGGCCTTGAGCCTATTCCACGCACGAAAGCCCCCGCACCGCACGCCTGGCTGCACGCTGCACGCTGCACCTCGCGCGCGTCGAGAGAACCCCGGAGAGACCGGCTCGAAAAAGTCGCACTGCGTGCGCGCGCAATGTTGTGTCTGCCGTTGTTATCGAGTTTAATGCGATGAATTTAGTTTTGCACGTTCGTGTGCTGTAATTTCGTAAAAATTTTTCCGGCGATTGTTCCTTGTACTTGACAACGCTATCTTCGTCATAAAACCATAAAAGTAATTACGAAAGCGTGAACTCTCCCTATACGGACCCACTTTGCGGGTCGGGAATTCCGCGGTATCTTGAGCATCCAATTCGCCGTGGCGTCTAATCGTTTATGAGATTCAGTTATTGGAATAATTGGAGTACTTCAAATATCGCGTACAAAACAGGACGCCCTTGTTTCGCGATTGGACAGATAACCGGATTCTCAAGCAGCCAAATGCAATGCAGCTTCTTTTTTTATTCATTACTTTAACGTATATCTGAATCAGATTGAGGGGACAGGAATGTTCTCGTTATTGAACAAGTCCTCTTTACCTCTTCAAGAAGCGCGAGAAATTTGCAAAAGTGTTTCGCGGCGAGATGCCAATAACTCTCGCGATGCCAACTACACTGCTCGACTACCGCACGACTGACGTGACAGCGTAGCAAATGAAGTGGATGTCAGATCCAATCGTCGAGCGCGATCGGACGCGCGCGGGGTTTTTGGACGCGCATCCGCGGAACCGGGACGCTCCAAAAGCGGGCTCACTCGCCAGTATTGGTGAATAACCCGTAAAAGCTAGAGCGGAGCGATGGTCGCCGTGTAAACTTGCTCTCGATTTAGAGCCGAGCCCTTTTTACGCGGCGCCAAGTAGGCCGAGCTCGATGGATGCCGACGTGGGAAAATATAATGTTTTCCGAGCGGTATGCGAGAACGCGCTCGGCCGGTCGGTTTGCGCGCCGATCCTGCGCGCGACGCAACGGAAGACAACGTATCGATACCAGGAAATTGCAGTCGCGGCCGCACGTACCTTCGTACGTATCTTCCGATTGTGGAACTCGTAAAACGTCCAAATAAGTAACGTGATAAAATAATCGACGATGACTCGCTAAAGCGAGCTGGCATGTAAGGTTTCCATCGAGAGCTCTAAATCGTCGCAGGTATATAGCACACGCTTTCGACCCTTTGTCGTACACTGGTAAAAAGTAACGCAGGGCAACGAACCCGGTCCACGAGACGATTCTCTAAATCTCATGGTACAGTCGACAGCAAAAGCAAGAGAAAAAGTTTAGAAAAATTTCTCTTAAAAAAAGAGATACCTTTCCTCTTCTGCTTTTCGGGATGATTTATCACTTACTTCGAAAGTTTCGGGTCACTGCGAAATATTTTTCATAATATGTTCGGGCATTTATATAGTTAGGTGTATGTACGTATAATTAATCAACACTTACAGTTAAATAAGATGATTAATTTATTCAATCAAATTAACAAAGATTATTTATAATCACTGTATATGTTATTAAAATTATAGAATAATTTGATTGAAATTTTTATCCTGATTTGCAATTATACGACTCTCGGACTAATCACGGCTAATCACTCAATCATGCGTGAACTTTATTATCCGCGATACACTTAATGGCAACATCCAATAATTACTGTAACGACTCTCGGTTATCTAATAATAGTCATCTATCGTTTAAACGTTTTTGCCAGCCATCTAAATAGATACTTAGATGGCCGTAGATACGAATTCTCAAGATGGTGTGAAATTACGATCGTCCCTTTGTGCAAAAACGCAACGTCTCGTTTCACGCGCGCTACGTAAACCAGTAAACGACGTAACTTCACCGTGGAGGATGGCGGAGAGGGACGTGCGCGTGCACGCGTGAAACGCGCTTGCCGGGTGCGAGGGTGCAGTTTCGCAAAAATTAATCGCGCGCTTATCATGAGAGAGAATCGCGCGGCTCGCCGGTGTTCCTCGGGGCGCGTACCTGTGGCTCGCGATGTAAAAGTGGAATCTAGGCCGATATAAATAGGCTGACACGCCACGGAATATAACAGGTAGAGCCTTAAACATTGCGCGCGCGCGTGTACTCGCCGTGCCGCGAATACTTCGGTAAAGAAACGCAGAAGACAGTGCCGCAGAAGAGCGCGTCTTCTCTTTTGCGCACTTCTTCTTTTCCGCGTGAAAAAATATTTTCGGAGCGAACGAACGTCGGAGACGAAAATATATCGTCGCGCGAATATATGTAAAACGTAAGACGCAGGACACGCGTCCATGTCCCATGTGGAAGACTATACGTGAATCACAGTGCCAGACTAGAGTCAAGCTCAACAGGGTCTTCTTTCCCCGCTAATTTTTCCAAGCCCGTTCCCTTGGCAGTGAATGTTTCAGACGAGCATTCGCATTTGTTTACCCACTCGTTCTCGATGTAGCCGACACTCGCGGCCACTTATGAATAAATTAAAAAGATAAACATTTTTGCGTAGTTCTGAATAGTTTTAATTTGCATGTAATGCGGTTAAGATAGTTTAGAATTTACGAAATAATAAAATACGTTGTTACGTTTAATAAATGTTAAATATAAATAAAAAATTAACATTAATCCAATTTTTTTACTTTTAGAGTTATATTCTTCTTGTATATTATATAATAAAGCTCTTTTTCAACTTCTAACTCATTGCAGAAAACAAACAGAAAAGATATTTCGATTAGGGCTTTTGAGGTCGATATTTACGTCTTTACCGAAACGTTTGTCTACCTTATTGGACGACGGAACTAACGAAATAACATAATTCTAATTGCCGGGAGAAATTGCTGTTATCAGTACAGCGAGCGTAATTCGCTGTGTGCAGAGAGACTAGTGGTGCCACGATTGGTGAAATATCGCACATTTTGCTGGAATAGCTGTCAATGATTATTAAATATTCGAGTTACGTAAACTGTCGTCAGATAACTTGAATCTTAATTTTACTGATGAAAAAATTGTTGTTATATTATATACAAATCAGTCGAAATAGATTTTCGCTATATTTGTTTTAAATATAAGTTAATTTTTCTCTGACTTTTTGCAATGAGCCTTATCATACAAACGGGATTCGGGCCCATCACTCATGACATTGAATTTAATTCAAGTGCAATATTAAAAGGAAAAGCCTTAGCAATATCGCATATAGTTCACGTTGAAGAATTGCGCAGTGCAAATATAAGTCATTTAATAAGGTGCAGTATGATACTGCAAACGTCTGTCAATGCTTTTGGAAATGAACAAAATTTAATATCTTCTGTGAAATACATATTTACACGAATGCACGCAACAATTTAAGTTTCTCTTCCGTAATTTTTCCATTACGATGTACTAGATTACTAGAAAATAATAACTGTCACTCCAGCAAATAATGCAAATTTCGGCCACCATGAGCGCCCTAAGTCCTACTTTTCCGCTATAGTATACCATCGCACGGAGCGAATAGACGACGAAAGACGCAGAAAGCGGATGTGACTCCAATTGAGATTTAGTACGCGGCATTGAATCGCGCGATTCCAGTTTCTTTCTTTTTCTCTTGCGTACACGCAGACTGAATATAAGTACCGAGAGTGTCGAGACGCGGTGCGTTCCACTCCGATGCGCTCCTCCACGTTCCCGTGGCTCGTGAAGAAAGGCAAAAAGGCTCGCCAACGCGAGACCCTTCGTAATAATTACACCCGCTGTCCTAATTCTGGCTTCCCCATGTGGTGCTCTCGTCGCGACACAAAGAAAACAAAATAAGGTTGCTATTTAGCCGAAAATCGCAGCAATTTTAAAACCCGTTATACGTCGCATCCCGTCGCACGCGAGTGCCCGTTAAAAAAATGCTCCGCTATTGTTGACATTATCCGTTGGAATTTTTCATGACAAAAACTCCATCGAGCACCAAGGGTTTTTTTTTGCAATTTATGGATTTTCGATATTGAACATCTTGTTAGCTAAACCTCAAATAAAAAGTTGTCGTAAAATTAGAGTTTACTTAAAATCAAGTAAGCAATAGGGCTTATATTTTATTCGTTAGTTTTCGACGTGTCAACGTTTGAAATTTTGCAATTGTATAAAAATTAATCAAGATTCTAAATTTTAATATCGAGGGAAAAAAGATTGTCTCGTAACCGTCTTAACAGCGTTAACAGTGTAACTCTGTGCGGCATAAATAAATTGTCGTTCTCCGCGACGCGACGATCGAAGTCGCTGCCGCATCGAAATGTATTTCGTATCGATCTGCCGTTAACGCAAGTCGGACACGAAATTTTATGGAGCAGCCGCGCTTTCATTACCGGAGCGGACGCGAGCGTGAGGGGCAGAATGAAGTTCATCTTCCGGAAGAAATCGTGCCGGGATTCCTTTGTCCCTACGGGTCTCGGCATCCACCGAGTCGCGGCCGAGAAGAGACGTATGCCGGGCGGCGTGCATACGATGAAACGCGGTGTCGAGACGTGCGTGCGTTTCGCTTCGATGCACTCAGCCACCTTTGTGTCTGTTTCTCTTTCTCTGTCGCTCGCTCGCGCCCGAGAGATCCGCGTCGTTCGCCGAGTGAAAAAAGGCGTACCGCAACAAAACCTCTGCGCGGTCGTATATATCGCCGTTGTCCCAATTCCATCTGGTATTGTGTCACTCGATTTCGATTTACTTTGTCATGCGGCTCGGACAAGCGTGGCTCTCTCGCGCCCATCGTAGTCAATAACGTTAGGTATATCTGTATAGGTATGTAAGGAATAACGTTTTATGGTAGCTATACCTTCACTTGAACGTAAGTCTGTTTGGCCGAAATAAATCTTAAAGAACATAAATGATTTTCTTCTCTTTTACGGTAATACGTGTACCTCGTAATATGATCCCAGACAGCACGCGTATCCAAAATCAAAACATAAGACGTCTTAAAGATATTTTTATGATATGATGTCTAAAAGACGTTTTATGTCGATTTAGACATGGTGCTGTCTGGAATGTAACTCTCTCATGTTTTTATAAATATAAAAAAATTAGATTGTATGGCATGTGTAAAGACGATTGAAACATCGATGGAGGAACTCGCATGATTCCATTCATGGTTCAAAGCCTGCCATGAATTCTCGTCGAAGAGTCCTCTCACGCTTTCTCCCAATTACGTTGCCCTTAAAATCCCGAAAGATCTAGTCAGGATCGGAATTTCTCGGAGAGATGCGGATAAGTTATTACTTGATGAATTAATAGCGAGCAAAACAAAATGAATTCCGTAAATACGCGTTGCGTACGTGCATACTTCTGCAAGGTGTGCTTAATCGCGTTCCCTTTCTGCAGCGCACGGCCTCGTGCGTATATTCCGCTAAGAAAAGTCTGGTATAAACTAATTTCCGGCTGACTGATATTTACTTCTATTGACCCATAACTGTTTCAGCGCCTAAAGCGTTTGCGCCATGTAATCATGCAAAATAATTATGGATTTCGGCGACTAAATGCAGCTAAAAATCGGGACGACGCATTCGGCGATAAATGGCGTAATACGGCCGATACGAACCAAAGAGTCTACGAGTGTACGAAACGATTATACGTGAAATACGCGTCAATCAGTATTTATGTAATTTTATCGCCGTTATTGCTGCAAGCGTTATTAACCTAACCGATACCCTAGAAATGCAAGAGTGACTCATGTCCATAGAATAATACTCATTATGACTCGTCGGCGATTTAGTAACCTACTAGCTAGTATAACTTGTTACTTCTATCCTTATTACTTTTACGCAAAAAACGTACGTTTTTTAAACGTTTGTTTTTTAGTTCCAGACTGTATAAATAAGTGCTATCTTTTATTTATTGCCATAAATAATTTCCCTGAGCTTCCTATCTTGAAACCTGGAAAGAGACAAGGGATCGATCATAAATGACGATTAGGCACGTCGACGAAACCGGTCCTAGATTGATAACGATCCGTCGGCGCGATCGATTCGCTAGACTCCGAGCGCGGGTGTCGTTCCGTGTGTAAGCTCCATAAAGGCGTCACGCTCGCTGAGCACAGAGAGCCCTCCTTGATCCAAATTCCAACCCGGAGGGTCGGAGGTCGAGCGGAGGTTCATGATCTGATTTTAATGTACGCAGACGAAAGTGAATAAAGGTGACGGTGAACAACGAATCTTTCTCATGACTTTCCGTTCCTCGGGAATGATGCTCGCGCGAGCTCCGGTCGCATCTCACCGACTCTGTCCGGATCGATTCATTTTATACGCGTTTTACGGGGACCACTGTATTATCGTACTGTTACGCCGATATTAGTGATATTGCTGGGTGTATACTGTATAGCCAATTTAATCTTATTTAAACTTGGCATCCTTCTTCCACTTCGGACAAGCGCAGGCTATCCCTAATTTCTATGGACCGCAACGATGTGCCCGTGACGGACCGACGCGGTCGACACGTGATTAATAATTCTCATTTCTTCCAATGACGTGTGCAAAAGGACTCGCCGACGAACGTGCGAGCCGACGCGCCGATGATCTTGATGCGGTTCGTGGAAATGACAGAGAATGGTAGGCGGATGGAGAGAGAAGAGATTTCGCAGCAGGAGAAGAATGGGAAGGGGCGCGGGAGAAGACGAGATTTCAGGATTCGCTGGCAGACACGGACGACCGGGGCAGTGCCAGGGGCAGGGCAGGTAAAACTCTCGTTTCATTTCGCATCGTCTCGTTTCGGCTCCGCCGCCCCGTCGCGTCGCCTCTGCCCTTGACACAGTTCTCCGCGCGCGCTCGCGAGAGAGGAGCGCGCGCTCTCGCTGTTATAGACAAGCTCGCGCGGACCGGACCGAGGGCGCCTTTCCCTGTGTGTCTGCATACGCGTGCGTGCGTATGCGCCACGCGTGCGGGTCGCTCGCGGCCTCTCTCGTAATGGATTTTCGATTAAGGACCGAGTCGTGATGAGATATAGGGACAGACACAATCGCTGAAGGACTATACTTCCACGGGACCAAATCCGGGCAACTGCGGATCGGTTTGGACCATCGTCTAAATCGTCGCGACGATCCGAGAAGTATGTGTGGCTCCCAAGAGAATGACTAAAAGAACCACTTCGCCATGTAGTTTACCTATGTATCTACAGATCTACAGACTTATCAGTATGTATATATATATATATATATATATATATATATATAGATTTCTTATCTATAGATATGGTATATATAGATTTATTATCCGTAGATATAGTATCTATAGATTTATTTATTTGAATAGAACATGTGTACTCTTCCCAATTCGAGATTGCTCCGAGAAATTACGCACCAAGGCAAACACTAGATATGTAAGATATAATAAGTTTTTAGATTACGGAGGCAGAGGATTAACACGGCATAATTTCAAATGACTTTCTGCTACCACAAAATATTCTGTTCGCTGTTTCAATTTTCAACTGACTTGATAAGACTCTCAATTACAACTTTTTATCAAAATAAAGGATGAAAAGATCTAAATATAAAATAAAGTTTGCAGTATTTAACCGAATCTCGCAAATTTCTATAGAAGTAACTCTTGAATCATGACAAGCTCTTGCTTTTGCAGTCATATGTAACTTTGAAACTATTGATGTATCGACAGTTCAATTTAGAGCAAAAATTGAACCAGACCAAACGAAAAATCCATCATCAAAATTAACTGAACATTTCAACAGGATTTTACACGATTTCAATTTCAGCAGTCTCGGGCGCTTGTCTATTATATTTTACGCATCTACGTATTTTCTGCTTTAGACTGAGATTTTATACCTCGTTGCTATGTTGCCTATATCCTATTCGATCTATAGGTTTCAGAAGCTCCAAGGATTGGTGATCGCTTCGTCTCGTTTACGACGCTCATGCGGTACGGCATCCGCATGCGATACACACGTACAAGCTGTGAAATTATTCAGAACAAGCCGAGTAAACACGCGTAGCAACCACTCGTGAGCAGTCTTTCCCATCGGTAGATAAGTACATTCAAGGTCAGCCTTTAGCGCAGCCGAGCGTTTCGTCACGGGGAGGACGAGTTGCGCGCCTTTCTGTGGCCGTATCGCCGCGCCGGTGTTGACTCGTTGTTTATCCACCGACCGTTCTGTCCTGCCCTGATGAAAATCGACCGCGTTTTGTGCATTATTCGCGTTCACGAGAAGCACAGCGCCACTACATTCGGGCGGATCGAACCGACGCGACGCACGGGATCAACGACGATTCCGCGCCGATCGAAATTTAACAAATTACGAAACGATTCGCGGTCCGGTGCGTGACGGGCGACCGTATCGTCGAATTAACGCGATAACGTCGCCAATTATGTTTTTCACCCTACGTCATTTCCTACGTCGAGACAGGCGAGCCCCGCCGCCGCGCGCCGTTTCGCAATATCTGATGATAAACAGTCGGCGAAGATGCGAGAGGAGGGCGCGGGCCGGTCGGCAGCTAATGAATGCATAATTATTCCGAGTAACGACGGCTCGTCCGACTTGCTTAATGATCGGCGTAATTACGACCGGACTTATCTCCCTTACCGAAAACGCCATCTCGAGATGGACGAGATCGGAGGGACGCGAGCACCATTATGTGTTCCTTAGCCGAAAGTCGAGGATTCGTACCCTCACCACAAATGTTCAAGCGTTTTAACGACCCTCATCTTGCGTCTATATCGGTCGCGGTTCCCCTATTACTTGTTGTCGAATAAGCTAGAAATTATAATTGCACATAGCGCTAAATGTATAACGAAAAAGTGGGAGAGAAATAACCGTAAAGCACCACGTTTCAGTTTCAAACATTTTCTTTGAAAAAAGGCCTACATATTTCTAATTTCAATTCTTACATGTATACTATAATATTGTGTAGATAATGAGAGAGAGAGAGAGAGAGAGAGAGAGAGAGAGAGAGAGAGAGAGAGAGAGAGAGAGAGAGAGAGAGAGAGAAAAGTTTAATAGTAATAATTAATAAGTTATAAATGTTAAGAGTATGTACTCAACGGTCGGTTGTCGGTAATTCAACATAATAACAAACAAATTTCTCACGTTACGAGCACGTTCTGCGACGACAATATAAATAAATTAATACTTTTCTCGGAATCAAGAGCGCACACTCGCTCATTGCAACGGAAGGTTTAACCGTGTCACGGATTTAAAGGTCAGACTCTTTCCACGTAGCGTACGATCGAAGATCCTGCGCGGTATCCAGCACTAATAACAGAGTCTCTTTGAGCGATTTGCGTTAATGACATTTTTTTCCGCAAAAACTTGCAGTCGGAATAAATCCTGGCGGGCTGTAAAGTTAAGCTTTTGTAATTATAGCGTTAGAATGATGTTTTTAGGTCATCGCATATTTTACTCCTCCCCCACTATGTATCTATAAATAGAGTGAAACTTATTATCGGATCAAAAGGATGGAAAAAAATACATATTGATAAAGCGCTTACATGTTATGCAAATGGAAGCTTCCGAATGTGATACAAATGGTAATTAGGTCAGACTGCGCAACTCGGACTTCGCTAGACAGCGCCGAGTCTTAAGATCCCGATCTAATTTACAAAATAAGTCCCACGCGATTATGTTTACATAAACGACGATCTCCGCTGTGAACCATATATAATTTAAGTAACATTCTCGTATGACAAGATATTGACGGTTACGCGGCGAACTGATTCGTCGTCCATCAAATTTGCGATCAGCCGCGATCTAAGCGATCCTATACGAGTTAATCTAGCGATACTTCTCAATTACTCCTATTTCTCTATAATGTTAGCTTACTGAGAGCTATAGATCTGATATCTACGTATGGAAAACGCCCACGAGTAAAAGCGTAATTTAATATCACTTTAATTGCGGGACCATGTTTATACCTTATCGAAAATCATATTTTATCTTCAAGTTATAATAAATCGCGCGAGTGATATGCAAAGAGCGATATTAGATATTACGTAACAATGTGACGATAATAATAATAATAGTATAATTAAAGTTTTCAGGTTAGAAGATAAAATTTATGATCTAACACGCATACAATTTATAACGTTACTTTACTAAGGTGAGAAATTCGTGCGTCAAAGGGTTAGAAGCGGCGGGTATAGGAAAAACTAGTGAGAGAGAGGAGAGGGTAGAAAGGAAGCGCGCGACGGGGGTCGAAACAGAAGTGGATGGCGAACGGCGGAGAAGAAGGGGAAGGGAAGAACGATGGAATGAGGTCGCGCTAAAACTGGGCCAGGTTTACTCGGTAAGTATGTCACCGCTTATTGATCTCCGTCATCCACCCACAACCCCTTGCGGCAGCACTTATCGCCGGTTGTGGGGCGAAGGTGACTTGGGGTGAGGAAGAGCGAGGAAGGGAAAAGAGGAGGAGGGCGGACAAACTGTTGCAACAGTTTATTTTCACTTGTCGTCTCCTCCCTGCTTCCCCCCTCTCTTTTCGCTCTCTTGCCCCCGATATGAAAATACTCGCGTACAAAACGAATATCTTTCTCTGTTAGGCCACAAAATTATACTTATAGCATTCTCTCGACAATCGTCGTGCGTGCGAAAGAGAAAGAGAGAGAGAGAGTGAGAGAGAGAGAGAGAGAGGGGGGAAGAGAGGGAGAGAGGGAAGGGAGAAATAGGGGGAGGGAGGGTACGTGACATATTTCTTCGTTTCTTTTTCTACCTTCATTCGAGACGGCTCATCTTTGTCGACTTTCTTGAGTATGTTTATCCTTCGACATCGTCGAAGATAGGAGTATTTTAGTTTCTAATCCGCAGACGTACACGCGAGAAAATTTCGAATTATTGTATTCTAATATTTAAACCGTTTTTCTTTTTATATTTATCGTATCATTTTGCTTTTTGCCTTGCATTGTCGTTCTCTTTTATCTCGAACTTTTTAGAATAAATTTATTATGTAGTTTAAGTTAGCTCAACTTAAACTTGATTACTCATTAGTGCGTAACATTCTTGTAAAGTAGTTTGAAGTTTATAGAGAATTTTTTCAGCCAAATTGCAGCTTCTCTTTTTCTTTTCTGAGCCACGTCGTGGATAATACTCCAGTAAATATAATACGGTACGTAATGTTTCCGACGTTGGTCAACAGGTCCTTCTCGACCTAACGTTTCCTCGTTACGTAACGGGCTTTTGGGGCCGATTTCACCATTTCGGTTTGGGCCGAAGCGAGGCGGACGGGGAACGGGGATGGCACGTCTTTGGTAACTCACCGTTTCGGAGAATCACCTTAGACGACTAAATCCATCGATTTCTTTTCAAATGCAACGCGTTCACGGACGTGTCGTAATTAAGGGCCTGTCAGATTCGAAATCAGAAAATTGAGAAACGCTGTGTGGCGCTAATGTACTATGTACATTGTACATCCGTCCTCCCGTCTTACGCCACACGGAAAGAGATAACTCGGCGCTGCCTTTCAACGTCCGCTTTCGTTGCACGAAAAGTGTATACGGCTGAGTGTCCCGCTATTACCAAATCGTTCCGTCAATGATCTACAACGTTAACGGCTAGCATAGTGTCAATTTCTATTACGCGCCGTACGCGTAAGCATGTGGCATCGCGTATAAGATTAGTTGGAGCGCGCGATCA
Source organism: Temnothorax nylanderi (assembly GCF_030848795.1). Taxonomy (NCBI): domain Eukaryota; kingdom Metazoa; phylum Arthropoda; class Insecta; order Hymenoptera; family Formicidae; genus Temnothorax; species Temnothorax nylanderi. The sequence continues at coordinate 80,634 of NW_027249286.1, read as the reverse complement.
TGCGCGCAAACCGGTTCTTTTCGGTGTCAAATACATTTCCATACTCAATCAGAGCTATTGCGAAACTGCGATGTAAAATAGCTCGCGCGATTAACATTTTATTTTTCGAGAGAAGCTGTGTTATAAGGGAGTCATAGAAACCCAAGTCGGAACGTTACGAAAGAGAGCGTAACTACTACAGCGGAAAACAGAAATATCGAAAGTGTCCAAATGAGAAAAGCCATGGTGTCTTTCCTTCTTTTTTCTTTTCTACTTCGTTACGACGTATCGAAAGACCATCGCGTAAATAAGCTCTTGATGCTCTTTCCTCACGCGTTTACTCCAAAATCATTCCCGCGTCACTTTCTCTCTTCGAACCAACAATCGAAATCGAAAGTCTTAAGCTAGCGCCACACTATGCGCGATTCGCGATTCGCAGAAATTCGTCATTTGCCAGTATGAACTCTTCGCACGATTTGTAGTTTATTATTTGTATGACGTAACTCTGTACGCGATTAATACTGATTCGTGATGATTCGCGCTCTTTGATCTCGTGAAAAAATCGTTGGCGAGTCGGCATGAATGATAAACAACGAATGCAAACTCGGCGAATTGCGAATCGCAAACCACACGTGGTTAGCCTGGCGTTAGCTTTATGGAGAAGCAGATCTACTCTACCTGGATGCAGATCAAGAGAAGTTTGACCCTCCGCCCTCTTACAGATTCCTGATTTTTGAAACAGAGTATTATTGAATTTTTTGGAATGGATTCCGGTCGGAAAAGTATAAATATTTTCTAGATTTGTATTATATTTCCTAGGGAAAACGGAATAATTCCGATCGGAATCCATTCTAAAAAGTTCCATAATATGTGTTTAGGGCTGGTAGTCCACTTGATGCTACAAATGCTTTGAAGCGTTCTTCTCGTTTCATTAAAAGAAAGGAGAAGAAGAATGCTTCAACGCATTTGTAGTGTTAAGTGGACCGCAGCCCAGATTGCCGAGAGAATCGCGGTGCGATTTTTATTTATCCGCTCTTGATCGTCCAGCGTCCTTATTCGCGGCGAGGATCGCGCCTCGCGCGCAATTTGAGGCAGGTCGGTAACGTCAGCGGGAAAACGAGACGCGCGTATCGCGCGACCTGCATTACCTTCGTCGATCTAGCTGCTCGATAAGACAGCGAGTGGCCCGGTGACGGATAGGAGGCGGTTCGTCACACGGTGTGGACACATTCGCCGCCGGCGCCGCCGCCGCCGCCGCCGGTGTCGCCGCTAATTCGAATGAGGAAAGACAGCGAAACTGGTTTGGATGAGCGCGGCCGGACGTCGAGAGAATCGAAAGTGACTCCATCCGTGCCGAGCCAGAAATAGCGACACGCACGGTTATCTTAAACCGGATCCAGACTAAACGAGCGAACGCGAACGAACGAATTCGCTTCAATGAGGACGAACGGCGCCGCGCGCCGGCGTATTCCCTGTAGCGAGCTGTTCGTTCACGCTCGTTCGCGTTCGCTCGGCCTGGATCCGACCTCACGCAACGTGCTACGAGCGTTAATTTAAGGGCTCAGACACAATGACAAAAATAAGGAATAAGATAAAGGAATAAGGAATAAGGGAATGTCGCATCTCAGTACACGTACATTAAAGTGAGATGCAACATGCCTTATTCCTTATTCCTTTATCTTATTCCTTATTCCTCTCATTGTGACTGAGCCTTAAAGTGAGATGCAACATGCCTTATTCCTTATTCCTTTATCTGATTCCTTATTTTTCTCATTGTGTCTGAGCCCTAAGAATTACTGTAAATGAACGCAAATGAGCGCGTTCGCCAAAATAAAGGAACGCGAAAGAGTTCCTTTGCAATTGTTCCCTTATAAACGCGTTTTGAATAATACTTAAATATTTATTAATACTTAAGTAATTATTAATTAACAAATTAATAATCGATAGATTAATTTCGAAAGCGTGTCAGGGTGATTCTCGTTGGCGCGAGACTATCATGATTATTACGACTATCGCAATTTCGCGTTTGCGCCACTAATGGATAAGATAATTATTGATCATCCAGGGTAAATTCATCGGTATATTAAACTCTATCGACGATCTGCCCATCATCCGTATGACGGCATAACGTGAGAGAAGTAATACTTTTACATGAAGTTATTCGATATCACTGATTGTAAATTATGTATCCTTGAAGTGTTACGAGGTCTTATCTGTTCTACCGAACATGTAGGTCAGGGAAAGAAATCTTCCCCGAAAGTAACATTATAATCACACATCATAATATTTAACAGAGATAATAATCTAACTTCTCAATGAAAGATAATAGCAAATATATACAGTGAAGCCATATCGGAAGCAGTTCAGAGGGCTTTGTTCCGACGTTGATAACATTTGATTTTGTAATTAATATTCTTTTAAATTCTCGCTCTTTCTCTCTCTCTCTCTCTCTCTCTCTCTCTCTCTCTCTCTCTTTCATTGAAAAGAATACCGCTTTTCGGCTGCTTTCTAACTAACACGTTTATTCGTGCATTCAGAACCAAACACTTCTCAGTTCTTACATTACATTGACATAACTTATTATATATAATTAGTGTAATCAAGGGCTCAAGGCAAACAGCTATAAACGTCATGAAAACACGCGTCATGATCTCAAGCAGAAGACAGTTGTTCAAGTTTACACGCTATCACGACGGGGTAAATATGTGAAAATAGCGGTAACCCGTGTCTCTCTTTGATGCCTGGTTATTTTGTAAAACTCATGCCACGAAATGAACGACAATCTTCTCGGGCAGACTCGAATTCCGTGGTGCAAATTACTTGGAGCGCGATAGAAATCGAGAGAAAAAAAGAATCGGTCAGATGAGCCTCGTTCCGAGCACTTAGTCGCGATCGTTCTCGACCGTTTGGGTTGAAATCGGTTAAGCAAAAGCCGACTGCCTTACGCAACGGCCGTCTTTACTACTTCGCTCTCGATCGAGGTAAGAATCGACTCGCTCGCCGCACGATAAGTATGGGAAAGCACTCAAGCTGATCGAGGTATACTTCGCTCTCTTTGCGCGGGATGTTTCGCGATTCCGCGAAACACAAGTAAAAGAGATGCATCGCTATTATAAAACTGTACTTTCAGAACGAGCGATCGAGAAGTACGTTCGGATCGAATTGCGACGGCTGGTAATTTCGGTGCTGCAATTCGTATAGCTTGTCTCGTCGTGTGCCTCGTGCGAAAGAAATCTGCGCCGTGGCCCGATTCCTTTTTATGACGTCGTCAAAAAATATGCGGATCGATTTGCATCTACGGTTCTACCGAGTTATTTTCCCGAAGCATCGAGATAATCGAGAAAGGCCAGCCAATTAAAGGCGTTAAAATCAGAATCGTCATCTACTGGGAAAAAATGGAAGCGCAAAGCGAAGCAAAATGTTGCTTTTCCCAAATTTTTTTTTATTAAAGCTTAAAATTAATATATACGTTTTTACTTAATTCTATTATAGGTATTATTTGTTCTATAATAATTCTAATTTGAATCTATTCTGAAATTAATTCTTCAGTTCACAGTTATCATGTAGGTATATTTAGTACAACCTGCCCTTACTACAGTTATTATACAAAGTCGTGCTAATATTCGAATATTCGTATAACTTCAGTTAATGCAAAATAAGCAACTCCAATTAACTCTTAATCATTACACGTGCGGCTAAATACAATCCAATTTTTAATCGCAATACAAAGCAAAAATACAATTTTTGATCACTGAAATTCCAAAATCACTCCAAATAGTTTAAAGATATTATTCGAGATTCTTTTTGATATCACTTATCTTTTGGCACGACAAACAAAATGTGTCTATCGACACTTTCTCAAATAAAGCATTTTAATTCTTTTATAGTGCACAGTCGAAATTTTGCTCAAATGATTTCAAATTAAAGTAACTTTTAAAAAATTTTAAATAAACAAAGCGATAACATAAAAAATATATTTATTCTCGTACAATTTGCATTACGTTTGGCAGGAGACAATGGCGTACGAATAAATTTCCCTAAGCGAATCCTCGGCGAGCGAGTCGATTGCTAAACGATGTGTCTAATTATCCACGCCATTTGTACCAATGCTTGATTGCTCCTCGCTCGTAATCTTTCTCACGTAAAGGCATACATACCTCCGCGCGTGCCTACGTCGACGCTTCTCGCGGGCAAAAGCAAGGAAAGGCGAGGCGAGGCGAGGCGAGGCGCGGAGTGGAGTGGCGCAGCGAGGCACGACCAGACAAGGCGAGGCGAGACGAGGCGAGGAGAGGGGAGGCGGCCTGACGGGCACTCAGCTTTCGTTTTCACCCAGCCTGCTTGTTAATCCGGTGAGTCAATAGTTGTATAACACTGGAACTACGTTGCGTAACCCACGTCGCCGTTGGTTTCCCTCGCGACCTACTTGCCCACTAAACTAGACATACATTCTTATCCGAGGCGGTGATCCGTCCTCTTTCTCTCTTTCTCTCTTACTATTTTGCTCGACTTATAAGATTTCGCAGACTCGGGCGTATGTCCTCAGACTTGTACGCATTTCCGCAATCGGACAAGATTTTTTTTGACAATTTCGTCTCTTGAGTATGAATTTTTGAATATGAAATGTGAACTCTCGTCGGATTCTTTTTGAAAATACAAAATCTGTAGTTGTTCCATTATAATTTACGAACGAACAAAAATATCTTGATACGAAAGATTAAAAAAAATATTGTGTTTTTATGAGAAATCTTATGTTCGTCAAATAGAACGTTCAGAAATGTTCTTTGAATGAAACGCGGACGAGTGAAAATTTCGTGATGAACGAACCGCGGGTGGAACAGATGCATTATTTAGAGTTGGTTTCTGTGAAGTCTTAAAAAAGTCAAATAATGAACATTTTATGGAGCGTAAAGTTAAGTGTCCACCGTTACTACGTCAGCGTTCGCATTTTAGTGGACACCGGAGCACGCAAATGTTCTTCCGTGGTCCTATATTTTCATGCGGTAGGCTAAGTCACGGTCTGGAATGGACGTCGATCAATTACAACGTTTCCCTATGAAACGGCAGCAAGAAAAATCCTAGTGAATATTTCATTATCAGACAGACTGAATACGGAGTTTCCTGGCGACGTCCTACTTTCGGTCACAACAATTCAATAAAGGATAATACGGTCATGTACCAGATACGATCCTCGGATAATAAAATTTCCGCAAAGTTAATGCAGCGTGAAGGGACGCAACTGCCAAAACTCCGAATTATTCAAACGTACATTTCACCGCCGGAGATATGTTGAGTGCGACGCAAACGCGCAAATTTTCAAAGAGAAAGATTTAAATTTATATTAGTTCGTAAATAGAAAATTTTCATTCTGTCGCACTGCTTTTTATTTAATGATAAGTTTTGTTTATGTAAAAATATCATCCATTAAAATTAATACATCGAGGCCTCTTTCCACGATGGATTCGGAAGTGTTATTTCTTTTTGCCGAATGTTATGCCGTACTTCTATTATATCCATATGAGATAGCCAGACATTATAACAGAGGCAATACTTGGCCGATCCACCACTGGCGGATCAACCATTGGCCAAGAATCTGTCATTCAATACTGGGTTATTGCTGGCAAATAATCGGATGCCTATTTACTTCTACGATAATGCGCGCGGTATACGGTAATGGATCATTCCCAGTTCGACATTATAGCTAACGTTAAGCACTATACAAGACGTCTAGCGAATAATTATGCACATTGATAATTATAATGAAAGATGATATTTATAAATACAAACCACTAAATACTTTTTAAAATTTATATTTCGCTTTTTTATACAAAAATAATCTGAGTACTACTTCAGACTTCTGTAATTTCTAATTTTACAGAAATTTTTTGATACTAGAATGTTACAAAGTAACTACACTACACGCGCCACTTTTTCTTTAACACTTTCTCTCTCTATGTATATGAATGTGTGTTTGCCTGCGTGCGTAAGTGCACGTATGTGCGTATATTAATACTTTTACATATAAAATATTAAAATAAGAAAATTGATTCAAACGAAGTATAGTTTTCCAAAAATGTATAAAATTGTTCATTGCAAATTATAAATTTTACTTCGGTTCCAATTACGAGCTTTCTTCATATCACACAGACATAAATTAAAAAAAAAAATTTAATAAAAAAGCTCTAAAAAGAAATAATACTTTTAAGAATTCCTTTCAATTTTTTGAAGTGCCTATTATTAATTTGGCGCCGAAGTAAATATGCATAAAAAGTTACACCGATTTTATCGCCACTTAAATATGTTGTAGGAGAGGTCTTTTTGAGTAATTCTACGCAAGAAAAAAGTGGGGGACAGTATTAGTTTAGAAGATACAACAAATTGAAGTTTGACATTAAAGTTTGTATATGCTGTAATAATGTTTTTTTTTTCAGTACCGCCCCTCCCCCGACTGCATGTGTACTGTCTATACACACATATCAGCAAATTATTTCTCTTAGAACTAATGTGACTTTATAATACCTAAAAAAAAGTATTAAAATTGTGAAATTTTAATTTGCTATTTCTTCTGAACTAATGTCGTCCCTCACTGTTTTCTTGTGTGGAATTACTCAGAAAGACCTCCCCTACAACATATTTAAGTGACGATAAAATTGGTGAGGTGTAACCTTTTATGCATATTTACCGGCGCCGACTTTAAAAAATTGAAAGAAATTCTTAAAAGTATTATTTCATACTTTTTAGAGCTTTAAAAAAAATTTTTTTTCATACTTCTTAGAGCTTTTTTCGCGAAGTCGGCTCTACTAATATATATATATATATATATATATATATATATATATATATATACACACACACACACACACACACACACACACACACACACACACACACACACATCTGTAACTCTAACGACAGTATCGGTATCGTTATATCGTCGTTGCGCAGCTTTTCTTTCCATATAGTATACCTGCGCAACGACAACATAACGATAATGACACTGTCGTTAAGAGATACAGAATAAGGGTACTGATTTCTGCCAAGGGATGCTAAGCGGGCTGTACCTCCACGTAGTGTATCTTGGGTAGTGCTAAAGCAACCCGCAACTTTTATTTGACTTTAGTTATGTTTTGAAACTCGTAAAAATCATCTCATGTTTCAATTTTGACAATAAAATTCGAAAACAAAGCAATTTCAAATTTTAACATAAAAATGGCGATACTCGAAAACAACGCATTTTCGGACCTATGTTTGTATCAACTTTCTTTCTTGTTTTTGGTTCCTCATTCATCTCCCGAGCGATTTACCTCGACTTACGGAACACCCCGTATGTGTGTGTGTGTGTGTGTGTGTGTGTACTTTTTTATTAGTGCTTTATTCAATTAATATGAATATAAAATAATAATTTATTAGTTGCTTGTAATTATTATCGCATATTTCCTTACTGCTCCGTATCCTGGTGTTCTAACACGATATTTTATGCACTAAAACCTTTCAGGAGGATTGCTCTATAGGACAGTGAAAACCGCATCCAAATCCGCCCAGTAGTTTCAGAGAAAATCGTGAATATACCCACATACATACTCGCCGAATTGAGAACCTTCTTTTTGAAGTCGGTTAAAATCATAATATATGTGTATGAAATTGAAGTTAAATAATTTTACTTCTTTTGATAAAAACTTATTTAGTATCTTTAATGTATTTTGACTTGATAAAACCTGTCTGTAACATAAAATAACTTGCTTGCAATTAATAACGACTATAAAAAAAAACATCAAAAAATGGATCGAGGAGGCAGTCAAAGAGAGCGGAACAATCGAAATCCGGAAAAAGAAGCACTGGATGACCGACGCAACTTTGCAACTGGTGGAGGAGAGACGACGCATTAGAAGCAACTTGGGTGACGCAGACAACGCGGATCGACTACGCCGGATCAGTCAACAGATCAAACGAGTATGTAACCAGGACAAAAACAAATTCCTAAAAAAAATATGCTCTGATATTGAACGTCACGCCAACCGACATGAGTCCCATGAGCTCTTCAAAACTGTCAAGTACCTGACCAGGGAATTCAAGCCTCAAACTCAAGTCATCAGGGACGAGCATGGCACGAAGATCATGGACCCAAAAGGCATTGCAGAAACATGGCGACAGTACTGCGCCAACCTGTTCAAGGACAACCATGGCCAAGCAGACCCCACATGCGGGCCCCATGAGTTGGAGCTGGAGCCTCTTATTCTGCGTTCGGAGGTGGAAAAAGCGATCGGACAGTTGAAAAATGGGAAGTCGCATAACCGGGGAAGATGGCATAACCGCAGAAGTGTTCAAAGCCATGAGCCAGGCGGAAGTGGATGCGGTGCTGGATCTTCGTCCCGATATACAAGAAGGGCTCTCCCACTGATTGCTACAACTACAGGACAGCAGCTCTAATTCCTCACGCGAGCAAAGTCCTTCTACATATCTTTCACAACAGGCTAAAAAGCTTCCTGCTCCCGGAAATAGCCAAGGAACAGTGTGGCTTCATTCCCGGGAAGGGCACTAGGCAGCAAATACTGAATGTTCGCTAAATCGTAGAAAAAGCCAGGGAGTTCAACGTCAAGGTCTTTCTTTGCTTTGTCAACTACACCAAGGCGTTCGACTCAGTGAAGTGGACACCCCTATGGACCATTCTGCTGGCAGGATTGAGGATGATAAAAAAAAACAGTTATCGCATTGATAGTTTCACAGTGAGCAAAGTAAGAGAACAATCAGCATCATGTAAAAATGGTATACTTATGATAATAAGTTTTTCACATACTTACTTTTTTAAGTAAGGCTAAACTTTTATTTGACATTCGTGGACCATTTATCGCTCGCCATTCTTGGGTTCAAGTTATCATCCGATTGGGCCAGTACTTTAACTGCCAATAGACACAATATATTGTTTCTATAGAAAAAAATCTGGTAGTAATGGCCCAATACTGGCCAGTTGTAAAACTCTACACGAGTAGCCGCCACGCGATCAGTCAACCGCGAATCTCTTCCTCTTTTTACGTGCTTAATAATAATCCGATCGAGTGATTTTAGAACTATCGCGGGACGCTTTGCGCGGCCGTATGTTGGTGATTACATTGACTTGCGGTTTTTGCGGCCGCAGACGATCGAGGAGCGCCATAATATCGTCAAAACGGATTGGCAAAGCAAAATTGGGTCCAAGGTCACTCTCAGTCCGCCTTTGAAACACCATGGTGGATTCGGGGCTGTCGCGAAATCATCTCGATATACTCGATGTACCGACTCTTCGTCCGTCCTTCTCCCGATCTCCCTCCTTTTCAGGGTCTCGAATCATGAGCGACACGAAACTGAAGCGATCTGCTACAAACCAGCACGCCACGGCGGACGTATATATACTACAGATAATTCTTCTTTCTTGCCCTGGGTCGTGGTTCTCTAACAAAACCGGCTGTTATCATCATTAGCGTGCCACGGCGCGAACGTCACGTCTATTATTAATTCTTTACGTGCCAAAAATTTCCCCATAAGGATACCATAAAAAAACGTTTAATTTATTGTATATAATTTGTGAATTATAATGTAAAAAAGTAATATACACTGAGAAAAAAGTTGTTAACTTGACTAAATATTTTCAACTTATTATTTTTTTAATTGAAATATTTATGTATTTAAATTAAATACGACATATTAAATCTAACATGACGTACTTTGACTCAAATACTTAAATATTTCAATTAAAAATAATAATCAGTTGAAAATATTTAGTCAAGTTAACAACTTTTTTTTCAGTGTATAAACGTTACTTAATATTAAAAAGTATTAGAAATTTTCAAAATAGAGAAGAAACATTTTTGGTGAAATACTCGTTACGCATTATATTTTTTCAAATGGCATTTATATATTCATATATTGTATAATATACAGTGCTATATATAATTTTTATTAGTCGAATTATTTTACAATGGCATAATATTCATCTAATTCTTCATAAATTATAATTTTGCTTGTTTATCTCGGCTTTCCGCATTATTTAGAAAAACCTTCACATTTGCAATTTAACAACGATGTGGTCAGGCATGTTTATTTTCACAAATCTTATGCCAGAAACAAAATCAACCCCAAGGAGACATAAATCCGTATTACTAAATATATCCAAGGTAATACAACATTATTTTACTCCGCTTCGTCAAAGACTTAGCGCAGTACAGTAATATATAATTTATAATAAAAAAAAAGAGAAAAATATGCTGTGATTCCATTTGCGCCGGTCTGAAATTATAGTTATAAGCCTACGAGCGCGCGTCTCTTGTGAACAATCAGCCTTAAGCTCTATAATCGATAGCCGCGTGTACGTGAGTTACAGAAATTGCGAGCTCGCGAAATCGTCTGCCGGTGTGCGAAACGGGGTCACCGAAGTAGTCGGGCGATCCGAATGGATGGGATACGGCGATAAGAGTGACAGGACGTCTGAATTTTATGAAATCCGAATAAATAGATTTTTCGAAACATTCGCAATCGCTTGAATCGGCCGCTAATCGCGTTACGACGACGCAATAAACTTTTTTTTTTTTAAACAAGTATCTCGATACTTGTTTTAAATGTCTCTAATACATAGCTGAAATTTTATTTCTTAATCGCTTAATTTGATTTATTTTGTGTGATTAATTGCACGACGCCATTAATTGTGACCCCATTATGTTATCTTCTATTCTTTCTTATTATATCGCAGATATAAAAAATAGTATGCTGATTGTTTTGAGGTTTAATGTTAGTAACAAACAACTAATTTGACTTATACAGCGTGTACTAGGCCTGTTTGGTGATCGTAACGTAATTGCGCTTCTGGAAAAAGACATAAGACACATCGTCCATCGCGTGTTTGGATCGCGTTATTACAGGAACGTCGAGGAGCTTAATTCTTGACTGAGAGCTCAGGTGTACACTAAGGAGCTTTCCGTGTCACGGAAAAAAAGATTAAACCTTCCCTCAATATTGTTGGTAAATTATTTTTGAAATCGTGCAGAACTTATTGCACGCTTCATCGATGTAAAAAAAGTGACACACGAATAAGAGTAAAAGGAAAACAATGCAGCTAATTTCATATTTTTCTCCGACAATACTTTGTAACGATAACATTTCTCATTTTCATTTAAATGTTTAATTACTCTTGAACGAATACACGAATCGATATACTGACAATGAGATCAGCAATAATTATTTGATAAACACGAAGTTAACTTTTTTTTAAGCAAAAATTTGATTAATTATTTTTAGTTTTCCCATCTTTGATGTCGTATATTTTAGTAATTAGAATTTTCAGTTCTTCTTAAATTTTATAAAGCAAAATTCACTTGAATTTAATTGAGAAACAAAGTTTTGTTTATACTTGGACTTTACATTCTCGAAGCGTTGTTTGCAACAAATCTAATTTTTAATATATCTTCGTAATTAAATATTTCTCCGAAAATCAACATTAGAGAATTCGCAGTATTAAAATTTGATGCTATGCAAACAACATACTTAATTCATTAAATTTTTCAGTCGAAAAATAAAAATATATATATCAGTAAATCCTAAAATACTGTTGAGATATATGTTGAGATTAATTTAAATGTAGAATCACTATTCTAGTCTTTAAAATGCATTATTGACAAGACCAGACACACGACCTTGAGTAAAAATAATTAACCTTGAGTACAAATAATTAACGTGGGATTAATTTTAAATAGCGCTGTTTAATATTACAAAAACAGATGGATCGTCGCAAAATTGTTTTCGCGCGAAACCCTCGCCGAGTCTTCGGTCTAAAATAACTCGTCATCCTTTCGATCATAACAGCCCGACACCCTTGAGAAAAACATTCGTGAAAAATGTCTACGTAGAATGGGAAATAAGAGAGCGCGAGAAAGAGTGCAAGAAAGAGAGAGAGAGAGAGAGAGAGAGAGAGAGAGAGAGAGAGAGAGAGAGAGAGAGAGAGAGAGAGAGAGAGAGAGAGAGAGAGAGAGAGAGAGAGAGAGAGAGAGAGAGAGAGAGAGAGAGAGAGAGAGAGAGAGAGAGAGGGCAGAAGAAGGGAAGAGGATCGCGTGAGCCTGTCGCGATTGGCTTATTAACTGCGCTATTGAGATTAAGTTTATTCAGCAACGAGTACGCCATGACACACTAACCAAGTGGTCGAGACCCACTTAACTCACCGGGTGACCTCCATCGAAATGGCGTGGATGGGGTGATAGTGCGTGGCGCGCACTCCTCTTTTTTTTCATGTATTTCGAGCGCCCCCACACGCGACGCGCGTGCGGAAAACGCGAGGCAGAACACCGAGCGTCCTTCGATTTTCATACGGGAAGACCTTTGCTCGCTCGAGTCAGATACGCGTTCAGATTTATGCAGCCGCGGCGCCCGCGCCGGCGGGCGGCTGCAAGGCTCCGCGATGCAGCGTGCATTCAACGAACGAGAGTGCACCGATACCGCAGGGACTGGACTAATTTTTTGCGACTTATATATCTTGACAACTTTCTTCTCTCAAAACAACAAATCGAAAATTGCGCACGCAAATTTGCCGAAATTGTAATCATATAATTTGTTTAGATTAAACTTATGATATTCTTCAACGATCAAAGGTTTCGTGAAAGAAAAACTCATTTCAAAAACACGGTTTCTTGCATGTAGAATGATAAATAGTATCTAAAATAGAACGTATAAATATAAAATAATAAATAATACCTATATATAATAAGAATTGTTCCACACTGATTGTGAGGAAAAAAATTTGTTAATCCCAAAAAATATTTAGTCCGATACGAGCAACTAAACATGTTAGTTAGTTAACTAAACATTAGTTGTTTCAACAATTATTAAGTTGCACTAAAAAAGGTATAGTGCATTCATGTCAACCTTTAAAATGTTTTAATCAAGAATTAATTAATTCAATTAATATTTAGTTAAACTAACTAAATCGTTTAGTTGCTCGTATCGGACTAAATATTTTTTGCGATTAACAAATTTTTTTCTCAGTGCATTTTCGAAAAAAATTTAAAAATTATTTCAACACCTATATCTAATTTTATAATTTATTATTAATTATTAACTGTATTTTTTCGTAACACTTTTCACTTTTATTTATCGAAAAATGTAAAACGTTTAAGGGAGAGATATATAATAGACAAGAAACCACAGGCGTTGATTACAAAGGGAAAGTATGTACAATTTCACTTTTGTTTGTAAATTGTGCCGAAAAATCAACCAGTGTCGATCTCAACGCGAAAACTTTTGAGACGAGAAAGTTTGGCAGTTCAGCAATTTCACCATTTCGAAAGTCGAGATGCGCAAATTAAAACACAATAAGAGAATCTAGAGAAATTGATACCAACCGAAATTATCTAATTCGATATAAATAATTTATGCAAAAAATAGTCGGTATATTAGCACTTTCTTCAAATTTTGATCTCATCATTATCATAAAATGGCAAGGCTTCTATCACATAAATTGCGTCTTCAAAAGATTAGTAGACATTCAATTATCCAGCACCTATCTGGACCAATCTGTTTTCGTGATTCTAACTTTCGCTTTCGTCACGGATAAATATTTAAAGTAACGGAAAAAAAGAAGATATATTTGTTAGAGACCGCGTTACCCGGGATGTATTATCGAATGCGCTAACCGAATACGCGTATTCGGTTTCTTCAACGTACGTTTCTTATGCAAACTAGCGAAAGTAGGCGGACGCACGAGAATCACGTTTGGCCACGTACACATCCATACATGTATGCATATACGTATAGATAGCTCTCGCGACACGCAGTTGTTAGAAGAGTAAAGGTACGTGGGAACGCGCGCGTGTGTGCACTTCGTGGGCCGGTTGCGGCTCGCCCGGGTTGGAAAAAGGATTACGAAATCCTGCTGAAAGAGCGCCTCCTTCGCGCCGAAAGCGAGAGTGGAGAGGCCCCCGGGGATCGTGAATTGGTCGCCGACGTATTGTAAGCCCGGTATGCTATCGACGCACCAAATCCGAAGTGAAAAATTCGATCGATCTCTTGATTTCTTGAAACTTGTAACAGTCATAGAAATTGTAAATATGGATTGAACTTGGAAACAATATTTCTTTCTAATTTTTTTCCTTCTCCAGCTACACTGAGAGAAATGTTGAAGAAAGTTTTGTTGAAACAACCAAAATTTTGTTACTGTAACAAAATTTTGGTTAATTTTGGTTGTTTCAACAAAACATTTTTGTTACTGTAACAAAATTTGGTAGTTTCAACAAAACATTTCTCTCAGTGTAGAGCAATTTAGGCGAAAAATAACTTACTCGGTATCAGTTTCTATCTAACGGTTTATGCTTGTAAATACAAATTTTATTGATTGAGAAGAAAAAATTGCCTCGTAAGAGTAAAACACGTAATTTTGCAAAAGTAAGATAGAAACTGATACCGAGTAAGTTATTTTTCGCCTAAATTGCCCTAGCTAGATCATGGAGAAGGAAAAAAAATTATATATATATATAGTTTTTAAAAAATAACTTCTTTAACGTACCGTGCTCCACATATACGTAATTCTCGCCTAATTGCTTCGAGAGCATACCGAATCGCAAAGCGTAAATGCAGATGGAGCATTACTCATAAAAGCAATATGCAATATGCAATATGAAATATCTTTTAGCGATAACTTTCCCGTTGCCAATTCGGATAATGCACTGAAAATATCGAGTACTATAGTTTAATTAAATAGAAATAGTTAGAAAACGTAACACAGGCTTTGTACAGAAAATTCGGCCAATAAAATATGACACCGAAAAATGTTTTCTTATTTCGTAACAACACAATATCAAGATATATAATATTAATCTGCTACTAACGGATGCGTTTTGACTATTTTAGTCCGAGTAATGTTGAATTCAGGTTATTACAAAAACTACAATTAGGTAGAACTTTTCGAAAAAAATCTTGCCATGCTCCAAGAGGTCTTAAAAATTTCGTAATTTTTAATAGAATATTTACAAATTTTGTTTTTAATTTAAAAAAATGGCGAACTTTACGAAAAACGATTTTTTCCTCTTTAACATCGTATAACACAACTTTAGACTGTCCAAAAATTAAAAAGAATATATACATCATGTAATTCATTTTAAACTGAACAAATTTTATCAGAACCGTTTTTCGATAGGATTGAACATTTTGAAGATATTAACGTTTTAAAAAGTAGAGTTACCGAAAAATTCAATTTTTACAAAAATTACACTGTCGGAAATATTGATCGTATGCCCAAACCAAAAAATACGTATCTTCTCTTTTTCAGAATACCTCTCGGAAAAAAGTGACAAAATTATTGAAGTAGATCAGGGTGAAAATGTGAAAATTTCACGCAGAATGCCCCATATATATATATATATATATATATATATATATATAATTTTGCTATATATATATATATATATATATATAAATGTAGATTCTCGATCAGTAAAAAGATATCAAGATCATACTTAATTGTGATATAAGCTTCATTTTTCAACGCTGGGGTATACAAATCTTTCCAGATGACTATTCTCGGGTTAATGCGTTGGATCGTTAACATTAAAGAGAATGATCGTCAAATTGATCTCTCATCGATCACTGCGATCACGCTGTTAATAGCTGGACGTTTCTTCGCAACGCTCGATTTTGGTGATTTTGGCTGCATACTGTGCTTGAAAATAAGCGTACGCGGAGCGTTTTAGGCTGGATTGCGATTTATCGTTTACTCTTTTGGTACAATGCCAGAGCAAAGTTTCATTCGCCCCATTTCTCTAAAAACTTGCATCTTGCGCGTTTTAACAATACATGACTGGATCTCTAATTCCCAAAGTGGGTCATTTAAATATGAATACAGCTCGGATACATGCGATTGTGGAACCGTCCTAGCGAAACTGGGACACGTTAGCCACCCAGATTATCAATATTCCAAGTCTTGTCCTTCGTGAATTCATAAATTCGATGAAAAAAAATCAATTTTACCCCTTGCCAGAGCGAGGGCCGATGCATCATCTCGCGACCCCGAATTCTTTCATGTTTCGATCGCAAGGCTCGATCACACCGCGTTCGGCCTCGTTTCCGGGAATCAAACCAGGGTTGCTCCCTTTTTAGGCGACCCGCGTCATTTCGGAAATGCACTTGTTGCGTCCCTCGTCATGGCCTTCGCGCATCGCGACCTCCATTTGCGCGGCGCGACGATTTATAGATACCGAGATAAAAAAGCATTACCTGCGCGTCCTCGTCATAGACGTGGACGACGCCTGCGCCACCGCCGCCGCCACCGCCACCGTCGTCGTCGTCGTCGGGGCGAGCGATAGATACGAGAAGGCGCCCGCGCGTCCACGTACGCGGCTGAGAAAGGACGGAGGGAGAGAGGAGAGGTCGGCACGATGGCGGGAGGGGAGACGCGGGAGAGTACAAGGATTGGGAGTGGGAGGCAAGGATTCGTGTCATTGTCAGTGGGTAATCAGGTCAGTAGGCCAGAGAGTGGGACGACCACTTTCAATTTCAGTCCTTCTAGCCATATATAACACGCGCCGCGCGCGCGTCGTTATCTCGCACTCTCGCCCTCCTTGCCTCTTTTCTCTCTATCCCATCGTCTCTTCGTCCGTTCCCTCTCTGCAACTCACGCGTTCTCTTCTTCTCGCCGTCTACCTGGCGAATCTCTCCTTCTTCGTCGGTTTATCTCGACCGCTACTGGCGAAGGTATGGTGACACGCGTACGACAAAGAGAGGGAAATAGCAACGGTGAAAGGGAAAGAGATAGTAACGCAAAGTCATACCGGAATGGTAGAGGGATAGAGGCTGAGCTACCGACACGCGCCAATCGCGTCACGCTTCTTCACGCGTGAGCGTAACTAGAGAAGCGCGACGAGACAAGGGAGGAGGAGATGCAGAGAGAAGGCGATACTTCGCTCGCTCGCTCGCTCACTCGCTCGGCCGGCCGGCCGACCGTCCGTCTCGCCCCGCCCTGCCCCGCCCCGCCCGCGCCGCACCATGCCCGTGAGGAGATAGTGGAAAGTAGGACGCGTATTAAAAACCACAGACCGTGTCCCATGGCGTCATTTCTTATGCCTCGGCGCGGTGCGGCGCACCGCGCCGGTATTACCCAATCGAATTCATCATAACTGGCACGAGAAACGTACGTATGAGCGCGGATCGACGCGGATTGAACGGATAGGGTGGCGGGACTCAGCGCGGGTCGGAACGAGATGGATCGTTTCCACGCGGTGTGACGAGGCGAGACGCGATCAGCGCGGAATTCAGCGGAATGACTTCAAAATTTAACGCGCTACATGGAAGTAATGTAGAGATATGTGCGCCACTGACGAAAGATGCACGATATTATAAAAGTAATGAAAATTAATTCTTATATAAATAATTCAGATATATGATTGATTAAGTTATGTCTCAGCAACTTTATCCTTCGCTCTTTCATGTTCATTGTTTTAAACGAGAGAAATAAACGTTCCATTTCTCAGACATTTCGTTAAACGTTATCGTCTTATGTAGATTTCTCTGTTATTTTAAACGGGTAGTTACCAAGATGTCAAACGTCAAGTATTAAATTAAATATTGATTTAATTATTTAGATTATTGTTGAGAAACTTACAAAGAAACATGAGATCTAATTAAAAGTTCGTTAAGATTTCTATAAAAGATCTCTTCATTTCTCGATGGAGCATATCGCTTCGCTTGTAACGACTGACCTTATTACAGAGTATTCTATATAATTTTGATCCTGATGACGCAAAGGCGAGCAGCACTGTCAGGTGGTGATCGAAGGGAAGCGTCAGGAGCTGCGCACGCGCGTGAATCAATCGCGCGCTCGCTTGTTTTTCAAAATCTCCGCGGCATCGACAGGAGTTCGTGATTAATTTTCGCGAAAATCTGGGACGCGACCTTGGCTCCTCGTGCAGCAAGGCCGATCGAGCGTTGTATTTAGAAACGTTCGTAAATGTGACGTATACACCGCGAACGACGTAGAACCGCTATTTTAGCGGAATAATCGCTGAAAAATCGCAGCTATCAATTTCGTCGGTTACAAACGTGATCTTTTGTCGTTTGTCATGATGAGCTATGAATTACAATTTTGCGTAGCATTTGGAGTTTTAGAGAGAGCGTTCAATAGCGGCAAAGAGGCTTAATTTAGGTTTATAAAACATTTGTAATTTCTACGTACTTTAACAACACTTTGAAACCTCTAAGAAAAATAACGTTCCAACATATCTGTTTCTTTTTACGATCCAGAAAATGCAGAGAAAACAAATCTGTAACAAACTTCTTTAATGTATCTCCGCTAATTACTTTTGCAAATAAAATTCCTTAAATTCGTGCTTATGTCTTTTATAGAATTACTAATTACCTACCTTGTTGTACGAAAAGATGCTCTCGAAGTTTCGCGATTCGTAAAGTTCATTAAAGATTTGTTTGTGCAATACATAAGTACAAAGTGAATTATTCTTTGTCTACATAGACAGTAGAAGTGGTATGAAAGTGACATTGCACGTTCGCTTTTTTCACTTATTTATCATTCAAAGACAAAGTCTACACAAATGAAGTATATACAAACGAGAAACAAAAATTAAAATAGCTATATGGAAATCGGACTATTGTATCGCAATCAATCACTGCATTTCTCACTTGCGTTCCGTTCTACCGCAGATCGCTCCACATTCTAAATACGCATGGCTGAGCAAATCGAACGTTTCCGCCGTGCTAAACCATTTAACACACTCTCTTCCCTTTCTTACGTCGCTTCTTTTCGTTTGTTAGGTGCGCGGGCGTTACGCGTGCTCTAAAATGCGTCAGTATCAGGAGCACGCACGATTATTGAGAGTCGATAGACCTTTTTAAAAATAAAGAGAATCTTGCATGGCTGTGTGCGTGACCGAATGTGACACGCGCCTAAGTCTATCGCAATACGTGCATATACACTTGCATATAAATATCATTTTTCTCATATCAGATGTATCAGACATATCAGCGAGATGTTAGTTATTGATAACAACGCGAGGGCGCCACGCGACGGCAGATGGAATTTTGTCAGCATAACCGACGGCAAATTTTGCCACGGGAAAATAGGGAGTGGGGAATGTAATTAAAAGTCTTGCAGATTATTAAATAATGCAGCCAGAAAAGTACGCCAAATTAACTTTGAGTGTATTTAAACACGTTTTTTAAGAAAATGTTTTGCAATTATTTCGTTATACTCGGTAATCACATCGCGATCGTCCTGTAAAGCATTTTTAACTATCAACTTTTTAAACTACTAGCACCACAGACGCGCGCTTCGCGCGCGCTATTTAGCTTTAACATTATGCTATTACTATTACACTATTAATTTCTTGATACACACAACTGTCAAAATATACGATGACAGCTGCAAATGAAGTAAGCGCAGCGAGAAAACCAATCAGCATCGCGGAAAAGCGGCAACAATAAATTCGACTATCGACTTAACATGCCTTTTTTTAGAAAGGATCTACGTTTCCTCGAAAGATATGTGATTATCTGTGACGACTGTAAATTTGTATAATATTAAAACGCAGTTCTCTTGCAGCCTATACGATATACCTGTCTCCATACCTGCCGTCAATTAAGAAAGATATCATGTTAGGGCAACGCGAATCGGCGGAATACGTCATCCTTAAAAGATTCGCGATGGAAATATCGATAAATCGAGAGAAAAAGTCAATTTAAAACGTTTAAAATACGTTTTCTGGGATATGAATCCCGTGTAGAATCTTCTTTCCCGTCCCAAGATTCTGCCTCGTGCCAAGATTCTTGCGCGGCGCGGTTCGTGTATCATGGCGCGCTTCCTATCGCTACGAAAAATAATTGCGACGGCGTCGCGTTTAATTTCGCGAAGCTCCAGTGAGAACCACGTCTAGTGCACCCTGGGCACGCGGGCGTTCATCTAGATAAATTGATGCACGTACCGATAACGTGTACCGCGCGCGCTCCCGCGAGCCGGAACGCCGCGGCCCGGGGGACGTTGAATAATAATTACTGTTGTCGGCTCGCGACACGGTACTATTGAGTTATTCCGACGCGAGTTTATCAAAGTGGGTCAAGCGATTCAATAGCGGCCGCGACGAAGGAGAAACGGCCTCATCGTCTTTAACGGTGTGGGTGGTGGACATGTGTGCGCGATGCCATAAAAACCGCGCATGTAGGAGAGTCGTTTACGCGCCGATTGTACACCAATCGCCGGGGGTATCTGCGCCTATGACGAAAGAGAACGGGGAAGAGAGAAGAAAAGAAAAAGAAGAATCAATCCTTTCGCGCATCAAAATCTGCGGAAACGTCTCACCGCAATGATGACGCGAGGGACGCACGTTAGCTCATTTCTTTTAATCACAAGGAAGCGGATTAAGAGATGATTGTTTTACCTCCCTAATTACACCTACGCCAAACGGCGGAAAGAAGGCGGAATATAGCCGACCTAAACACGGCTTCCAATAGGTTAAAAATTTATTGCCTGTTATTCCCTGTTTCTAGTGCCTGTGTTTTTCATTGTGCATCCAGCTTTATTCCTGCATGATTTCTTATTCCTAATCGCTAATATCTGTTCCTTGTTCCTTATATTTTTGACTGTGCGGGGGCCTTAATATTCTTTTCGTTCTTTTTTCCTGCGACTTGATTGACCATAAAACGTCTTCCAGTAATGTTTTAACGTCAGATACCGACTTGAAGTACATACAGAGCTGTCTTACACGGAGAAAATGGTTTTGCTAAAGTATTTAAAAATTTAGCTATGATATAGATCTGAAAACAATTATGTTGGACCATTTAAATCATTATATTGGACACTCGAGTTGGATGCTAGAATATCTTTTGGCAACATTATCATCATACTTGAGCGTTCTACATAATTATTTTAATGGTTTAATGTAATTATTTTTAAATCTGTATCTGGCATAATTTTTATTTTTATAATTTTCAGCAAAACCGTTCTTTCCGTATAGAAACAGTTTTAAAAATAAATTGCAAAGTTGAAAAATTTGGTAAGATATGCGTGAATATCCGATATATTCTTGAAATTTTTGTTTCATATTTTTTCCCTTTCTAAATTCACTTCTATAACATTTTCCCTCTCTTTTTCATTTTGTAAGCTTCGTTTCTCTTATAACACGCTCTATGTTACTTTATAGGTTATTCCATAAATCTATTTTTAAAACTGCCATTTACAAATCTCAGTAGGAAGTAAACAATATATTTGGTCAGCAATTTTGCTTTTAAACAGCCTCATGTCGGTTGAAATCATAATGCTTGAGAACCAACCTGAAGCTTTTACTGACAGAAATAATGACGTGTCTTAGATATTCTGATAATTAGTCCCTGCATAGACACTGCAATAGAATTCATCTGAAATGTCCGGTCGAATTTGTTTTTGGTATCCCCTAGTGAGAATTGGAACAATAATTTCAATTGCAAACGCGATAACAACAACGAAGGCGGAACGAAATTTCGTTGTACAGGTATTTTTTCTGTGTATAAAATACCCTTGACGAAACGGGACGGTAAAACAACCTACCTGTAGCATTCAACAATGGCGTTACATTAAAGATGAACAGTCAAGTCATCGATGAAAAATTAACCGAAACTAAAGAACAAAATAAATGATGAAGAAACTGAAATGGGAAAGGATTGACCAGAGAAGAACGGAAGGGTGAAAAACGGAAGGGTCGCATGCCCATTGTTATACTAAAGTACTTCCGAAGTCACGGAGCGAAGGCAGAAAAGAGAAAGTGTTTTACCTATGTTTCGTGAGTTATCATGCTATCCGTGAGTTATGAATGTTGCCTTATCGAAACGCTTGTCGAAGACACCTTCCATCACCGTCGTACTGTTGAACGCGCGTTTCTTTCCATTATATTAACACGCGCCACGAGAATTCTGAATATGTATTTCTACAAAGCTCGAAAAGCGCGTAACTATACACGGAGAGAATTTTATATTAAATTTTACTATGCTGCCGTACCAACTGCGGACCATCAAGACGCCACAAGTTTAAGGTGGTTCATGCATTTAAGTCATATGTACTTAGCCCGGAAAATGTGATATGAAATGAAAGGTTAACGTTCCTCGAGTGTGTCTGTAAAATTTCAAATTTTTTAACCGATTGGTTCCGGAGATATATGTCCGTAAACTTTGCCAATTTAACGCGGTGGGGGGACCCCTTATCCGAAAAACGAGGCTAAAGCGCTTATGCTGCAAAAATTGCAATACTTCAAAAATAGATGAACGAACCAAAAACTGACGAAACGATGCAATAAACATTTTGCAAGATACTGACGAAAGCCCGAGTTCATTGACCGAACCATATAATAATAAAACGTAATTTTCGATTGACTAAATCGACAACACGGAACTGATGGCTGGGCTCGAGCGGCACTAGCGGCAGCTTGGCAACGTCGCACGTGTCAGCTGATGAGTATAGCGCACGGAGAAATAGATTCTATCAATTTTTCGTTTCGTCTCGAAACGTCCCTTACGTCGAGGCTGCTCGCTCCAGCTCATATTTCACACTTGTATTGCTTGTACGTACAGGTTATGTAGATCGCGACGACGAAGACTGCTGACTCAGCTGACCGCAACGTTGCCGCGCTGCTGTTGTACATATATTCACAGGGCTCACAACTCTAGTAAAAGATGTGACTTTCGTCTCAATATTTTATTACGTAGAGGTCGTATAGCATTAAAGATGTCATAAATAATAAATCTAATTATATGCTAATTTTTACGGACAAAAATCACACTTATTTATCACTAATAAGAATAGTTGCCTATTTGACTTGCAAGTACTGCATGAACCACCTTAAATGCTATGCTTACATAGTATTTAAACTTGTGGCGTCTTGATGGTCCGCAGTTGGTACGGCAGCATAGTAAAATTTAATATAAAATTCTCTCCGTGTACCCTTATACATTCAACGTTCGAAAACCAACACGTGTTAGACACGTGTGACCCTTATTTCGACATGCCATCACAAAATGCCAAAGACAAAACAAAGTATTTTATCGTGTGCAAATGTTTAAACGAAATTTTGCATTAGTCACGGCAGTACTTTCACGTCAACGAGTTATACATGTAACTTCCCGATTTTTGTCATGTTTTCTTTGAAACTTCGTATTAAAAGCAGATTCGAAATCAGATACAAAATCTAGCAAAAGTGCAGCTAGATAGCTGAGTGCGGATCTGCGACGGAAATACGCAATATAAAAAGCGACATCCTAGCTCTTCTCAGTTCCGTAACTTGAAAGTGACGTGATAAAATTACGTTTGTCCAATGATTCGGTGTACGACGAAACACAGCGCGATCGTTATCGTAACAGGCATTTCAGCGATGTAAAATGTTTGAGACAATTGAGCAATCTCATACGGTCGTTACACGACCGTAACCAAATCTTTCATCCCCGCTGTTACGCAATAACAAAGTGAAAGCGCGACCGTCGTCACTTTGCGTGTGCACAACATCCGATTTCCACAGCCGTTCAATTAACCCTTATCGGGGACGTTAAGTTTTCTTCCACGAGCGGGGCTCACTTCTCTCCCTTCCCCGCTACCTCTCGTGCTTCCCGCCGTGCCCCCGACTAGGGATGGTTTTCTTACCCCTGACCGAGCACACATAATCGCGCGATTTATCGATACTCGCGCGAAACGCGTGTCGTTTGCCTGGTCTCGAGGAAGATGCGCAACAAGTGTGTCTGGCACAGCAGGTAGATGTTGATGCACTTTTATTTGTACCATATATTATACCTCCGTATATCCGTCCCTCTCTCTCCGTAATTTTGTGTCGTCAATGCCAGAAATTCTCTCGAATTTCATGGTGCCACGTGCCGAGTTTCATGACGAAAGCACGACGGGATCTCGTTTTCCTTTTTTCTTCGTAACATGAAAAAAAAAAAACACTAAACCGGCGTGTCCAACCGATATTTCACTGAAGGCGTAAACAATCGCAACAAAATATAACTCACGACGGAATGATTTTCGTGACTGTAAAGGAAACCGACTGGTTCGAAATACGACAATGCGGCAGTTATGTACAAAATACACGAAGAACAAAAACTGAATGAGCAAAAACTTGAAAGTGAACCTTTCGCCCGTTGGGCATTGTATTCATCGAAGAAATTATAAGCTTTCAGCGGAACTATTGGAGAACCCGTCATAATTAGCGTACACTTCTAGAATCAGTTCCATTTTCCGAAAACTGATGATTTACCTTATCGCTTTCTCCAAAATGACGCAACATATTGATATGTTTCGAAATTCGTCGATACGATCGTTTCAGTCTTTTCATTCTCTGATTAATTTGTAGTTTAGGTTTAACCTAAAATTAAAAATAAAAATTGCGTTTTTCAATGCATGGTTGATCACTAAACTAATAGTTTTGTAGTGGCAACTTTTAATATCAGAAAATTTATAAATTAACTTCTGGTTTTATATTTACTAGACGATCATAACCCATCTTTAATAAGTGAATGATGAAGAGTACAGGGGAAAAACGATCATAATATAATCCACGTGCTTATGGGGAAGAATCACACACATCAGAGTTTAACATACAATGTAAACACTATGCATTACGATATTTACTGCCAGTACTTTTTTCAATAGCTTCCTAAGATATCTGATGTCTTAAAATTTAAAATTACGTTTTTCTCGAATCCGAATGGACATTGATTGTTTTTGCCCTGTACCCTTCAAATAGAATTTGAGTTTTGTGCGTATGATTAATCAACATGGAATTCGATAATTTTGATGTAAACATTTATAGTGTATAAATAATTTATAAGAAAACCTAAAATTTCGGCAAAAACCGAATAATTTTGATGAATTAGATGATGTCGATTTCTTTTCTAAATTTCGACTATCAAAGCCGACAGTCGAAATAATTTTAGGCTAAATAAAAGACACTATCTCTTATCCAACAAATAGGTAGGTAAAATGATAATATTAGACTTTTAAAAATCTTAAATATTTTTAGAAATAAATATCTATCTGCTCAAAGTCAAGTATTAATGGCATTAAGATTTTATACCATGCAATTATTTTTTAGCATAGCAGGAAATTTACTGAAGTTTCAAAAATTGCTACAGAGTGCTACAGCAATCTTACACAACATCGCTTGTGATTTGTGATGTAAATGAATATAAGCCACCAATTTAGCAGAATAATTTGTATTTAAAAAAATTCATTCTACACGAGGAAAATAATCAATTATCCATTACTCGCATTTTCGCAGTCAAATTTTTTTTATGCTCTTGTAATAACTACCGTTAGCTCATGTGTAACAAATTCTCTGTAATTATTTATGGTATTCAATTTATATTTGTTTGTATTGTCTCGATTTCTACTTTCACGGTTTTTTTCAAAACTTTAAAACTAAAACTTTTATTATCAACATTATTCTTGATTTATTGTATTTATTTACAATAAACTTTGTGTAAACTATAGCTGCTTATATTACACAATAGATATGCGTTTTGCGAAATGCAGTCTTTTTCTGAGTTGTTTTACCAACATTAGAAATTTTTTGATGGGTAAAGGTTTACTGCAAATTGCTTAACCAACAACAAATAAAACATTGAAAAACGCAATAACAACTAACCTGAAAGTTAATTTTCAAGTAAAAGTAATCTGACCTAACTAGATAAATTTACTTTTAAGTGAAAAACCGGGACTAAAAACATGTTCTGAATATTAAATCAACTAATGATTTGCTCAATTGTATAATTTATTCAATTGATTCGACATACATATATCAGTCAATTTTATTTATTCAGATTATTCTCCATTTTTCAAAGGTATTTTCGGAGAATATATGGAGAGGTAAAAACCACAGTGGTGTAACTCAAATTTTTAAAAATATTTTCTCGTGTGCATAGATGCAATCTGTACAATAAGGTAAACGTCCCAATAGCCAACCATGTCCCAGTTTCCAACCACTAAGGGGAATATTCCACCTAATTAAGAGATTTTTCGATAAAAATAAATAAATAACCACTTAATTGAGTTCTACGATTTATAATCTATGCATAGGACAACGGTTAAAATAATCCTTGCGCTCTTTGTAGTAATTTTTTCGAGTTTCTTGAGAGTGCACGCGCTGCCCCGGGAAACGAAGCGCATCTGTAAGCCAGTTTGTTAAGAATTGACGAAGTTCAATTGTAACTATGTCGCCTTCATTTTTTATATATATTGAACAAGTTATAGCTTTTTATATTAAGGAAGATGTAGAGAATGCAAATCTAGGGTCGAAATTTAGTTAGAATTGCCGATAAATTGTTAATTTGCATGGTCGGATACTCGGACGTTTCAACCGTATGGTGTATCAATAGCGAACCAAGTGGCTGGATACTGGTACAACCAGGCGATCGGGTGATGTCCCAATTGCTGGACGCAACGAACTCAGCGGCCATAACCTTGATGGAAATTAACACGAACGATCAGCATTGACGTGCGGCATTGTTTACTAGTGTGCTTAAAGTGTGTTTAAAATTACGCTAAACTGAGGCGATTATTCGCAGTAAGTATGATATCTAACATTTTACAAATTTGGCTTCGTCGAACGAGTTCGTCATTGCTATTATGTAGTCAGCAGATTGTTTACATTGGAAAAGTCTTGAACGTAACCTCTCAAATCGCGAAATAAAAAAAGTTGTCTCTGCTTTCATCTGCGACTGGTTGGTAATAGGGACATCGAGTGGCCGGATATCGGGACATAACCAAAAACTGATTTCTCGCATTTTCCGAAAAAATCAAATCAACTATTACCGATGGAACTAATTATTGGATGGTTTCCAGAAACTAGAAAATCCAAGCTTTCGTTTCGTCGTATCCGCTTATAAATAAGATTTGTTAATATGTATAAAAATTCAATTTTAATTTTCCAGGCGTCTTAAATGGTCCGCTATTGGGACGTTTACCTTATATAAATTGCATCTATGCACACGAGAAAATATTTTTAAAAATTTGACTTACACCACTGTGGTTTTTACCCCTCCATATAATCAACCACAATGGAAATTATAGATTATTCTTAAATTTTCGAATTCTGCACTCTTCATGAGATATATTTATGTATAATTATAAAGAAAGGTAAAATTTCCAATATATACAATTCCCATACTGATAAACCGGCACGCATAACCACCAATCGCTACATATTGACGCCTTGCCTTATTAGTTCGAATTGTTCCCTATCTAGTTATTATCGATTTCATATGATCTTCTCAACAATAATCTTTATTCAGTGAACAATAACGACGGATTTACGCTCGCATTAGACTGACAGTATCAAAATTAAGCCGTTCTTAGTGCATGGCAATTGTAAAATTACGACCGAAATATCTGTGGCGGAATCTCACGCGCGTCATTATCAAATTGACAGAAGCGAACCAGCGTGCGATACTTCCTGCTGATAATTTTATGTCACTTCCTACGTTATCTATCGTGATACCCGTCTCGCGACAGCGACACTCGTGCTGTTTGTCAAGTGACAGTCGATTGTGTCTCACTCCACCCGAAAAAGGATGCACCGTGCAATCGGGACTGCTCGATAAGAAAATCGTGAGAGCATATTCAGGTAATATAATATTCGTAAAATAATACCGTTTTTATTTTAAGCGAACAATTATATAGTTTGACTATTTTTAGCGTTACATTTCGGATACAGCAGAAGTACAATAATCACGTTAAGCGTGTGAGATTGTAAGTACAGGATAACAGTTGTCGTGGAAACACACGGATAATTTTTACGAGTACATAAAAGTAGCACAAATGTAATTTCTCTATCATTAGAAAAATATAATTTTTCTTCACAGATTTTGATTAAGCAGATAAAGAAGTGTTTATTATTATAGATTTTGATAGAATTCCTATAATAAGAGTTGCGACATAGTGTAATGACCTGATCGGTTGAGCTATTGCATATGGTGGATCGGTATAACTTTCTTTTGTTAATGAAAATGTCAATGTTTTGTGATCTTAAAATTAGCAATATGGAACATGTGTATACTATTAAAACCGTTTGCATGCTAAAATAAAATAAAGTTATTTTGTGTTTTCTTCTTCTCCTTTTACTCTATTTCTACCTTCATAACAATGTTTGAATTCGCTTTCGGGTTGATGCTGTGTATTTTGTGGATTTATTTTCTACGTTTCGTGAACATTTCGATGCATTTAAAATAATAAATCTATTTTCATTATTTCTACTTCTTCACATTTTCTATGTCTTTTTATCAGATAGTTAATTAATTAATCTATGGGATGGTCCGAAGCTCATGCACACCGCAGTCTGAAAGGCTTATTCTTTCCCTGTACGTATATTGCATGTGGAATAAAGGCTGGGATTGGACCTAAGATCCTTCGGTTCTAATCATCCGCGCTCACACGAAGCTCACACGCGTCATCCCTATACTTATATTTACACTTATAATATAATAACAGTTAATTTACAGAAAGATACGGACAACTTAAACCCTATTTATGACAACGTCATCTCTTGTTTATAATTTGTATTGGGGTCACCCGCTCCGTCTACCTTTCGATCTGTTCTAAACTACATGACGCGATATGTTCAGTTCGTTTCCGACTTCCATCACATAAACATGTAATTGCTGTGCCGTTCTGACGATACTTCGTTAACTCAACGAGCATGATACGAACCGGTGCCTTTGGAAAACTTTCTCTGTGTAACTAAGTTTTTTCTTTGTTCGTGTTCCTTTTTACTTTTTTGACAACTTACTGACAAATTTATTTTTTAGCACTCTGTGACTTTTCTATCAAAATTTCACGACTTGTTGACTGAGAATTGTTTGATAATGGCACGTTTTCCTCATCAGGTATTTTTAAGTGTTACTCACGATTTAAATTCCGTACATGTTTTGACCCGCTGTATTGACGCTGCGATTTTTATAATTGTTTGTTGTTAGATTACTTGAGAAGGACCCGAAGCTTGGGTCGAAACGTCGTGTAATTGTGAAAATTTTGGCCAATTATAGTCGATTAAATATACGCACCTTTTGTTATTTATTATTGGCGGAACAAACACATATTTCTTATAATAACAGTTGTCGATTTAATTTGACAACTGTCAGGGTTACATTGAATGAAAATGTAGCGGATTTAATTTATTTATCTATATTTTAAAAAATTAGTTTACTTGCTTCATTTGCTTCACCTAATAAATGGCAGCGGTTTGTCGTAACTCTTATTATAGGAACTCTAGATTTTGATTAAGCAGATAGAGGCGTATAAGTATTAGAACTTCGTGAAGTTATCTCAAAATACAAGCACACGTGCATGCCTCGCAATTCAGTGTTGGTCGTTTATCGTATGTTTACCATCGTTTACCGGAAGCGCGCGGCGATCTCGCGTGCCAACAATTCCGGGTATGGTTCGGCGATCGTAGCCGGCAGGTGTCACGTCATTGTCAGCCACGTGAAAGACATACAATTACCGCTCCGGTTATAAATTACTTCGGCGACGCATTATAATAGAAAGTTAAGCGTTAAGTTCTATAATAAGTCGGAGTATGTCAGAGTCGGATGTCGGAACGCAGCCGATTATTATAAATAAATGAGATAATTTCTTTTTGGAAAACGAATTTTTCTCATGGATTGGACCATCAATTATGTTCCGACTGCTCCCGACATCCGACACACCTTACGATACCCATTGTAGATCCGGCCTTAACAATTTGTTTGTTGCGCGTTGCGGAACCGATGATAGCGCGCGACATGAGTACCGAAATATCTGCTCGATGAATTACGATGAGTGTGTAAAAGCGGTTCGACAAATTTTGCGCCAATTGCGTGCGTACTAACTGAAAACATTTTAATCATTGATTTTGAGATGTTTTCCAGATCACTATAAAATTCAATAGCTATTCTTGGGGATGTCTAACGTTGTCTATTATTTACTAATAGAGTGAGAAAATATTAAAAAAGAATAACATACAATATTATTCTTTGCTTAAGAAAAGTATGCTTAAGAAAATGGCAGAAGTGTCACGTAATACGTATAATATATAATATTTAATATATTTTTAAAATGAGTGAATATATTAGTGAATTTTATGTTTAATCTTTATTAAGGTAGTTGTCTGACAGTACAATTCAAAATTTTATACTTCTAAGTCGACGTCAAAATATTTACAGTTACAGGCTGAAAACTGTTGGATAATTCTGTCCCTCACACACAGAACAAAAGACTATTCTTTTATTCTTTTCGCCTCCAATTGCTCCTTTACGTGGAAATCGAGGCCTATTTATTATTGTATTTCTAAAACTAAACAGTCAATAATTTCGGTTTTTTTTACTAGTATTCCTAAAGTGTCTTTCTACTATATATCCGTTTTTATCACGTTCTTGTTGTTCGTTCTAATTATTAAAATTCAAAATACGAGATTTTTGTATGCTTTGTGTACGCAATGCATATAAAAAAGTGCAATTTTTGATAGCGATTATCTTGCGTTCGAAACAGTCAATTACTTTTAAATTGTACAAACGTGTAGATATCACATTTATTAACATATAGTTAAATTTTCAAATTTTTCTTGTTTATTGCGATTCGTGAGACAACTACCTTAAAAGACCGAGTTATTTTCTTTTATAACGCTAACGCTGTATCGATATTATATAAACATAGACAACGAATACTATTAATAAATCGAGTAATTTTTGCGATTTGAAAACAATCGAGGATTTGCGCTCGCCAGTAGTCGCAAAAAAGGAAGCGGACTGTGCGAAAAGTGGAACAGGCCGCTCGTACGTCGCCTCCGTGACACTAATTATCCACTTTAATTCGTATGTCGAAATCGCATGCAAATTTTATGCGAGCAGATTCAACCACGGATTGCCATCCGGCACGTCTTCGCGAGTCAGTTGATTTCGTTCAACATTTAAATGCGGCGATATTTATGTGACAATGGCGTATGTTGTATGTCGCTCTTATCTCACGGATCCGGACTCTTCATTTATGCATCTGTTTGTACACAGAATGTACTCGCGTTCCGCGATCGCAAGCGGTAAAAATAACACATATTAGTGACAGAGATGAGATTAACGCGAAGAAAATATTTTGATCTCATTACATAATCGAATTAGAACGTGTAACAAGCTCTTTTTAAAAGCACAGAGCAACAGCGGAGTAAGAGGCTAAGAACACGCAATTTATTAATTAGATTCCGCTGAAATGAAGCACAGGTGTGAGATGATTAGATGAATGGACGGATGAACTGGGACAAGTGGAAGAATGGGGCAAATATTAAAACAAAAACATTGTTTGATAAATTTATTGATAATTTTATCATGAATTCGACAAAAACATCATCAAAC
The DNA here is from genome assembly GCF_030848795.1 of Temnothorax nylanderi. Classification (NCBI taxonomy): domain Eukaryota; kingdom Metazoa; phylum Arthropoda; class Insecta; order Hymenoptera; family Formicidae; genus Temnothorax; species Temnothorax nylanderi. Next base: position 49,314 of record NW_027249286.1, on the reverse strand, counting down.
TTCAGGTATTTTTTTAGAAATATTCTTTCGATAATTTGTGGAAAGATAATCGACTCCGTTTCTCCTCACGCTTGTCGCTTTGTTTAGCACCTGCATTTTGAATTAGTCGGAACTGGCTTGCCACTTGTCCCAGTCTGTCTTTGCTTAAATGATTTAGTGGAGTCGTCTTATTCAGGTAGAAGCGTGCAGATACTTTTACAAACGAGCTTCGTGGAATACGTCTCGAATAAACGTAGAAAAAGAGGAAAGAAGTTGGAGCGGTGCACAGTTGGAGGGAGAGCGACAGAAAGAAAAAGTAATAAGATGAAAGAGAAAAACAAAGAGGGGAAGAGAGGGATAGGAGTTACCTGCGGAAAGTTAATCACGATATTGCTCGAGAAAAACTCGTTTCGCAATTTCTCGCGTCGCGATGGAAGAAAGAGAAACGGAAAAGGCGTTGAGACGCCGAGAGGAGAAAAAGGAGGAAAAGAGACGGAAGGAAGGGGGGGAGAGTGGGAGCGGGGCAGCAGCGCCGACGTAAATAAAGGCGGCCGACTCTCGTTTTGACGAACCGCTATTTTGCCCGCGAAGGGTCGGAGTGTGCTGCAACCAGCAGCATTCATAAAGAAGCTGCTTGAAGGCTGTCTGTTCTAAATTCGAGACGATGACGGACGGACGGATGGAGAGGAGACTTCGCGCGCGACTCAGCTTCGGAATTTCGCTCCGAAACGCCTGTTGCGCCACTACACAACGCTACGCGAGTCGGCACTCGGCACTAAATCAGGAACGCGGGGCCGATGTCTTTACGCGGCTCCCCGCGAACGTGGTCCACGTGATCGCGATCAGACGCACTCAGGCGGGAATAACGCATTAAACAAATTGCATTTAATTGCGAATTTAATCTGTTCTAATCGAAATAATCTATCGAGCGTCCTATTTCTTGTCCTGGATACCTTTAATTCTAGAGGGAAAGAAAAGATACCTAAGTTCGGCTTCTCCGTGACTTATTCGATGAGAATGAAAAGAGTTCTGTGCAAATTCGGAAATGATTCAAGAATTTTCGCGATACCAATGCACGCGCGCCCGATGTAACAGACGACAGAGGATCCAAAACACAAGGAAGAGGAGGAAGTGGAGGAGGTGCAGATGGAGAAGGGGGAAAGAGATAGGAGAGATGGAATGAGCACCGGGTGGAAAGAGAGACGAGAAGCGTGAGTGCGACAAGGAAGCGAGAGCGAAGCCGGGAGAGAGAAAGAGAAAGGAGGAGGGGAGGAAGGGGTTGGCAAGCGGTACATTAGCGACAACAAAGGCTCTAAGAGCGAGAGTCATTGAGGTTACCTGCGACATCATTGACGACTACGTCGGCGATCAGGTTGACTCTCTGTCGCGACTGTTGTTGTTGTTGCTGCTGCTGCTGATGCACTTGATGCAGGTTGCTCTGTTGTTGCGATCCCGTCAAGGGCAGTCTACCGGCGCTCGTAGCGGTACTCTCCGTCAGGATCACCGTTGGCACCACGGCTGCGGCGGCGGCGGTGGCGGCGGCGGCGGAGGAGGAGGACGAAGACGACGTGGACGATTCCGCGAGGGGGCCCGCCGTCGTCACGATGCCGCCGGTATCGTCGAGGACCGTCGCGGGTGTCTCACCTCCGCCGTCCCCTGTCCTCGCAGCCATTCCGGGCCTCGCGTGTCCCGGCGGATAGACGGACAGACAGACAAACGGACAGACAGGATTCCCTCCACCTCTCCCGCACGTTGTTCCCGCGAGCGCTCGCACTTCTCCTCGGAAGAACACCTACACTCTTTTATGTGCTCTCTTTCGGTTTCTCTCTCTCTCTCTCTCTCTCTCTCTCTCTCTCTCTTCTCTCTCTTTTTCTTTCTCTCCTCGCGATTCTGTCTCGCGGTAGCGCGCGCTCCGTTCCCGTACCTCTATTTCCACGCACGCACGCTCTCTCTCTCTCTCTCACTCACTCTTACTCTTTCCCTCCCTTCCTCTCACTCTTACTCTTTCCCTCCCTCCCTCCCTCCCAACGTCTCGTTTACTCGCTTTCCCTCTCGTGCGCTCTCCTATCGTTCCCTCTCGCTCCCTCTCGCGCTTCTGCCACTCTTCTCCGTCACTCTCGCGCACGCGTCACGAGTTGTCTCCCTCCTTCGCTCTCTCTCTCTCTCTGTCTCTCTGTCTGTCTCTACCGTCTCTTTTTACGACTACGCGCCCCGCGCGCGCCGGTCAGAGCGCCGTGTCCGAGAGCGTACCGAAACTGCACCACCGCCACGGTTAACTCGCTCGCTCGCTCCGGCCGCTCACTCCGTCCTCGTCTGCTTTATCTACCTATCTCTCTCGGTCTCTCTCTTCCGTCCGTCTCGTCAGTCGAACGTCGGTATATCACGGGACGGCGGCATCGTAGGCACCCGCACACGCCACGCTTCACCGTGGAAAAGAGCGAACGGGTAACGCGCGCGATATTCGTTAACCTTCCGTTCCCGTCGGCCCGTGAAAAAATGGAACGTTAGACAAATGTAGGTCTGTAGGCCACTTCACTTACACTTTGCATCGGGCACGGGCACTCCCTGAGTCAAGCGAGCGTCCGGCGCACTGTCGCTCGCTGACAGTCGCAAGAGCCGTCAGGACCGTAGCGGCCGCGCCGCCCGCCACACGTTCGCATTTTTCTTTCGGCACGCCGATCTTTCTTGCCTGCCTTCTTTCTTTCCGGTGACAAACGGAATGACCCACGAATCAACATCTCGGCTCGAAATTTCAGCTCGCGTGATAGCGGGAAGCGAGTACCTCAGTGCCGTAAGTTTACGCAGAGATTACTCTGAAGATTGTCATTTGTAGCGAAACTCGAAGGTCGGAGATCATGTGAGCGCGATGATCCTCGACCGCGCTAAACTAAAGCGCGCGCCCGCGCGCGCGTCGCTCCGATTCGCATCGCCGTTCAGTCAGTTCGAATCGCATTTCTCTTCGCGCGCCTCTCGATCCTCTTGTTATGCCGCGCATGTATATGCGGTCGAACGAAAAGGAAAACGGTAATCGCGTGACGACGCGCCGTCGTTTCCGCGATAGGACGGAAACGAAAGGAGATCAAGAAGAGGGCGAGAAACGGAGAAAGAGGACTCGAGGAACGAACCCGTTACACGCCGCCTCGGTTAGCTAGGGCAGACCCGGTACCCTCGTTCCGGGCGCCATCGCGCGCCGGTTACGGCACTGCGCCCCATCGGCGAGAGCTCCGTCGCGGGTGGAAAGACGCAATTTCCAAAAGGTGCCCGTCCCCCTCCCCGCTGCCACCCTGCGCCGCAGTCGCGTCGCGACCGGCGTCGTTCCGCGGATCTGACGCTGCGGGACCGGCGGGACGACTTGTGCCACCGCACCGCCGGCTTTTTCGGCCGCTCGCGCGAGCCACGCGGGGGATCCGTCACGAACCTCTCCTCTCTCGCGCACGTCGGCGGCTTGATTCGCCGCCGCCAGCCGCCGCGTCACGGAGTCGGCGGAGTACGACGATGAACGATGATAGGCCGAGCTCTAAGTAGGTCAGCTGCCGCGGTGTCCGATTGCCCGGCGCGGGCCGCCCTTACGCGGCGCACGTTGCATAACTCGTCACGCGCGACTTCACCAAGTAAAACCGCGTGAAAAAGGCTACGGTCCGCCGGACATAATACGGCCGTAATACGTTTTCAATGAACAATGCACTTGACTAACGCACTCCCCGGTCGTAGCACGGCCAGCGCCGTCTATCGCGAAAGCGCGCCCGTTTCAAAACGTGCCTAAGGGGCCTATTCTATAAACGTTAATGATATCGTTACGCGCTTTGCGCAGCTTTTCTATATTATATATGCGCAAAGCACGTAATGATGTCGTTAACGTTTACAGAATAGACCCCTTTAACGGCCACTTCGACCAAACTCCGATTAATTTAATCGTTGATTAAAGGGTTGCCAACATGACAAAATAATTAGTGACCATTTGTATTTCTGGCGATATAATCATCCTAACCCAATCTTATATTACGTATCTTTTTGTGTATTGTAGAAAAGAAAGATATATAATGGAAGATTGGGTTAGAACGATTATATCGTCAGAAATAGAGATGGTCACACTAATTATTTTGTCATATTGGCAACCCTTTAATCAACAATTAAGTTAATCAGAGTTTGGTCGAAGTGGCCTTAAAGTCGCTCACGACCGAAAACGCGCGGGACTGCCGATCCTTCGATTCAGAGAGACATCGTCAGCTCGCGTTTTCTCGATTTCTTTTCGTCGTCTCGTCGTTAGAGAAATATACAAACGTATTGAAATCGGTACGCATTAAAGATTCACGTTGGGGGTTACCGAGAGTTCGGAGATGAAAGGAAAGACTTTTCGTCAATTGTTACCTTTTCGAAGGTTTTCTTAGAAAACTTTCATTTTCTTTAAATACAAATTATTGAAAATCACATAATGTTTTTTCACGAATTAAATTATAGAAATGTAAATACGTAAAAAATTAGACATTTACATTGGATACATAAAAAATTGTTAGCTTTCTAACGTCTCTAATAATGATCTGCTTTTTTTTGTCAATCCTTCATCAATTTTTATACTTACTACGTTTTCGATTGAAATAATTTTTATTGTATTTTCCTGAATTGAGCCGAAAATTTTATGATTTCATCCTCATGAACATTTACATAAAATATTCACAACGCGTACAAATTGTATTTGATATATATATATATATATATATATATATATATATATATATATTTACAATATCAAATAAGTATAAAAATTCCAACGTTTATATTATATTAATGTATAATATAATGTACAAATATATTCTAAGAATATAAACATTGTATATATGTTTATTGTTAAATGTATATATAAATCTTTTTGTATTTTTCTATTATCTTGTAGCTTATAAGAATACACATAAGCTACATAAAAATACTTCAATATAAAAATAATTTTTATGATACAATTCAATTCCGACATACGGTTATTTAATTGCTCTTTTGTTTAGCTTCATCAAACAGAGCGCGCGATATAATCATCCTTTGAATCTGTGCAGTACCTTCATATATCTGATAAATTTTGGCATCTCGCATAAGCTTTTCCACTGGATATTCGGAATTGAAACCCGCACCACCGAAAACCTATTAAAAAAATTGACATGTACGATAAATTGTAAGAAAAATGTGTACTTGAAGAACAAAATATTCTTTTACTAATCGTATAGCTTAATAGAAAAATTATTTGTTAATTTGTTAATTATTGTATTGCAAATCACCTGTACAGCGTCTGTAGCACATTTATTAGCTACATCGGCACCATAACATTTTGCAATACTGGCGAGTGTTGTAGCATTCGGTAATTCTTTATCAGCAGCCCAAGCTGCTTTCATCCATGCTAGTCTAGAAGTCTCAACACCAATAGCCATATCAGCTAACATGAAAGCTATTGCTTGATGTTCCGCTATCGGTCTACCAAACGTTTTACGTTCTAATGCATATTTCGTTGCTTCGTCCAGAGCTCTCTGAGCTAAACCAGTTGACGCTGCTGCAACCTGTAATATAAATGTGAAGATACGTATAAATCTTACACTAAACTTATTCAGCATCTAATAGATGGATCTAATGGATAGAAACATTACCGGAGACCGTGTCCTAGTAAAAGTTTTCATAGCTATCTTAAAACCTTGCCCTTCTCCAAGCAATACATTCTCTTCGGGAATACGAACATCTTCAAATGTTATCATTCGTGTGTCGCTTGCTCTTTGTCCCATATTAATCTCCTTAAGACGTGAAAAGATGGTTAGTAGTGTTAGTACAGATCAGTAAAAATTCAAAATAACATTTAATAGGATGATGACAAAAAACTGTCAGGAATTACCTTACGACCGAGAGTTAAGCCTTCACTATCGCGTTCCACAATAAAGCCTGTAAAAGCTTTATTAGCCGGGGCCTTTGGATCTGGATTTGTTCTCGCTAGAACAAAATACCTACATATTATAAGAAATTATATTAAAAATACAAAATAATACTCTTCAGAAGTTCATACTATATATTGCAGTATGTTAACATACCAGTTGGCAACACCACCATTTGTAATCCACATCTTAGTGCCGTTAAGTATCCACTCTTTTCCTTTCTTCTCAGCTTTAGTTTTAATACCTGCTACATCGGAGCCTGCACTAGGTTCAGTAACACAATATGCCTATAAATAATATCTCATTTATATAACATTAATTTTATATTAAATATAGATAATATATAAGTTTAATTTCAAATTTACCGCAACATGTGGCTCTTCTAAAAGTCTCCCAAGATATTTATTTTGCTGTTCTTTTGTTCCAGCTACGATAACTGGAGTTTGCTGTAAATAAAAAAAGAATTTATATAAATATAGATATAATAGTTATTACATTATATACATATATAGTTATTACATTAAATAAATAAATTAAAATATATAATCTCAAAAAAATTAATTAGATCGAAGAAAAATTAATATTTAATTTGCTGAAAGAACTATCGTTAGAATTTTATGTGATACACGAGCGAGAGACTGTTCGTGATAAAACTTACTCCAAGACCTGTGCCTTCTATTGCAGTTGCTATCCCCGTGCAACCATAAGCCAATTCTTCCGCAACCAAGCATGCATCAAAAATACTCGCTTCCATACCACCTAGAATAAGTTATAATTATTATCAATCTCTCTTATTTTTGTATCAACAATATTATTCTAGTAATATATTATAATATTAGTTTGTATATAAGATACGTATAATAATAAAATTCTAATACACTGCATAAATCAAGCATACCACAATGTTGTGGAATGTGTTTATTTAGAAGACCAATACTCCATGCCTTTTTAATAATGTCCCATGGATATTTCCCAGTTCTATCATACTCTGCAGCTACTGGGATAATTTCTTCCTTGGTAAACTTCCGCGCTAGTTCTTGCATCTCTTTCTGAGTATCAGATAGTTCTAAAATAATGCAATGAGATGATGATAATAATTGTTTTTAAAATGAGATAATATGTGTAATATGCAACTATGCGTAAAATTTCAGTGTTTTGCACATAACTGTAAAAATATTTTCATGTTACAATATTTACGATACTTAGTCAAACATATTAAAACATAGAGTTACGGAAAAATATGGATATAACTCGGAGACGTTTTTCCAGCAACACCAAGTAACATGCGATATGACACGTGTGCTATATTGCATTTACATTGTTGAGTAGGAAATTGCATGTAAGTTGCATGTTACATATTTTCTGGGTTATTAATTTAAATATGATACATATTATTATAAAATTGACTACGTTTACACGGCCCGATTTACGCTGAAGTTATAACTACTGACGTTAAATGTTGTGTAAACGCTCTTTTACAACGAAGTTATTACATCGATATAGTGACTTCGTCGTAAAAGAGCGTTTACATGGCATTTAACGTTAGTAGTTAATAGTTATAATATTGATGTTATAACTTCAGCGTAAATCGGGCTGTATAAACGTAGTCATTATTTGTAAGTATAACTCTTATTTTTATTTGATATATAAAAATAAATATTTTTATATGTAATAACAAAGCTCCTTGCAAAAATTGAACTTAGTACAAGATTTATATTTTCAATCACTGATATAAAAAAATCTATTTAAGATACATGCATATGTCGTAGGCAAAAGGTTATTTTAGGAAAATAGCTTCTGACTAGGCAAATGCTATCTGCCTGGCCAAATAGCTTTCACCATTTATTCTTGCTATTTTCCTAGTCAAATGCTATTTTCCTATTTGACTGAACCGCTGTTAGGCAAATGGTATTCCGCGAAGCATGCATTGGTGCACTTCAGTGACGCGCTTTAAACAGTTAAATACTTTTAAAGCGCGTCACTAATCTATAGACACGCCGAAAGCGTGTCCTAAAATCAGTGAGAAGTTGTCGCGGGGCATGTTCATGGTCGCTACATCTCGTCGGTATGACAGGAATCATAACCTGATTCCTGTCAACTTTAACGATTAATATTTCGCTTCGCGGGGCAGAGCGACACTTTTTTCTGCCAGATTCTTTCGTGCAAAAACGCGTCGAATAAGCCTAATTTTATCGATTTCTGTGCTGGGGTAGCTAAACTGAAGAATTACCCACCAATGCATGCTTCGCGGAATACCATTTGCCTAACAGCGGTTCAGTCAAATAGCATCTGCCTAGGAAAATAACATTTGACTAGGAAAATAGTAAAAATAAATGGTGAAAGCTATTTGGCCAGGCAGATAGCATTTGCCTAGTCAGAAGCTATTTTCCTAAAATAACCATTTGCCTACGACATATCCCACATAGCATGCATATCAAAAAGACGTCCAGAAGATATCCCGAAGATATATTTAGGCGATAGGATATCTTCGGGATATCTTCTGGACGTCTTTTTGATATGCATGCTATGTGGGATATACCATTTTTTTTACAGATCTATAAAAACAAGTATGAGAAAACTTTTCATAGTAATAATAGATATATGTTAATAAAAGATGCATATACAGTGTTGAAAAAGTGGTACCAAATTTTAGGAGTATGTATTAGTAGGGGAGACCGGGGCTAGTTGGTACAATTTCTTTTAAAGATTTTTTTACACGTAACTCATAAATGGAATACAAGCCGCAAAAAAATTTTTCAATAGCCGCATGCTTATACAACACAAAAATTATTTTTTTAACTAAATAGTATAATTAATTTTATTGCACCAATAACAATTATAAGATGACGACATTTGCAACAACCAGCCTCATATACGGGGTAAGGTACGTGTTACAGTACTGGATTGAGTTGTGAAAAAGATCCAGTTTTCAAAGTATAATATATTTAATAAAGAGAAATAACAACATGTAACAATATGTGTTATACTACATTTACATTGTTGAGTGCAAAATTATAATACAGATATAATGTAACTGATGTTCTGTATTGACTGGTTCTGATAAGTAATAAAAGACGTTAACGGTGAAATTTTACATAAGATTAAAATACCATATTTAGATTTTTTGATTATTGTTTAAACAAAAAAATGTTTTAAGAACTTAACATAACTGGAAGTTATTACGTTTAAAGTAAAGATTTTAAAGACGCAATTAGAATTATTATATAATGGCCAGATTTATAAATATAACATTTAATATATTACCGATTTATTTTATTTTCGGCTATACAAAACTAAAAATATTTTTTGTTTGTGAAAATACGATACTCAGCCTAAAATAACTAATTGCAACATTATCGCAATGTTTTTGCGGAAATACTATATTTTTTATGCAATATTATCTTTTGTCACTTTTATAATAATTACCGTGCATCAACTCTCTCCTCTCTCCTCTCTCTCCTCTTGCCCCATATACCAACTAGCCTCGGTCTCCCCTACTCATGAAAACAAATCGAAAAGTCTTAATAAACATTACTCCAAAAACCATTTATTTCCGAGCTATAAAGCATTCGATGTATTATCTGTTCATTTCACGAGTAGGTATACATTGTCCCAGGTAGCATACCTATGTCAAAATGACGTCAAAAACTGGTCATTACTTGTCCAATGATGTTAGATGACCAAATAATATCGAATTTAAAACGTTATTTTATGTTTTATGACGTCTTAATGACGTTATAATTTCAAGATTTTTAATTCATTTTTTAAAATGAATTTTTTGTAAGATAATTGAAAAATATAAGAATGTCAACAGTTGTTACATTACAAAATTGTATTACAAAATTAACTTTTCATAAATATCTGTATATATAAATTGTATTATTATATTTTTTATAAGAGTATTTAACGTGCTTTCAACATCTCTATGTAGGTTGAACATACTCCTAAAATTTGGTGCAACCTTTTTCAACCTGTATAGTTTATTCAACATTTATGCCAAGATATAACAAGATTAAATGTAACTTTTTTATGCAAAAACTAAATAGATATAAATGTGTACTACACATTTAAATTTATCTTACTAAAGAAATTAAATAACTTTGCATAATCTTGTTTACAAAAGGATGAACAAACAATGCGAAACAGTAATCAAATAACGAAATTATACTTTTCTGTTTCCTGATGTATTTAATTCAATTTATTTTACTTATTCGAAATGTGTTTATTTATAATCGTAGTTACATAAGTGAATATTTCTGCAAATATATATATATATATATTTGCACGGATCTCTGCCATCTCTTTAAGATCGTATTTAATTCTTGATTATTTGTCTAAATACTCAGATAGCTAAACCTGCGCGGACAGATTATGAGCAGAGCCTGTAATAAATTTTTGATGTCAGAAAGGTAATAATTTTCATACAGCTCTATTAGAGCTGTTATATTACAGCTCTTATATTATGCTCTATTAGAAATGTTGTCAAACTATTGTCAGAAATGCAATAGAACCTGCTCGCATTGCCTATCAATAGGCTCTGTCTGCACGGTTTCTGCTGCCAATGTGTTGTCTGATTATGTTAGCAGACTCTGCTGACAGAACATAAGTTGAGCGCGGACACAATTGATGTTAATCTGCTGATATATTTTCATTAAATCTGTTACTAATATGTCGATATACTGCTATTATTTTGCTTACTGGGTAACTTCATATACAGCCACTGACAAAATTATTAGGCATCCTTTTTCTTCTGAATATCTTAGAACTGAATGAGTGTATAGCTTTTTGTTGTTTTCATCCTATTGGCCTTGTGAATGGTTCAAACAATTGAGGTACAAAGTATTATCTCTTTTAGGGGAACAGCAATACTATTCAGAAAACTGTTCACTTCGTATTTCGATTTTGATTAATACGGGCACAATTATTTCCATTTCACAAAGCAATTACTAGATTTTTTGTCTGTTCACTGCCTCACAGACAAAAAAGTCTAGGACAAAAACAATACATAAATAGAAAACTCACTCATCCCAAGATATTCAGAAGAAAGAAGGGTGCCTAATAATTTTGTGTCTATGGCTATATATACTCTCTACATATTTGCTAAGATACTATAAATATACCAACCAAAAGTAAGTCCTTGAGCAGATTCCGTAGCTGCTGAAAAGGATCGTACCACTTTTGGATACATTGTTGGGTTAAATACCTGAAAGAAATTAATTTCAAGATATATATGTCAACACACGAATAATTAACTCGAATCATTACAGTACGTCAGTTATTATTTTCTAATTATGAATAGAAGATACAAGATGTACAAAATGTAAAAAAGTTCAATAAATCGTACAACGTGCGATTTCAATAGTCAAATGAATAAAGCGATTTTTTTGTCACTTACCTTCCTGAGCATCATTGTGTCAATGCTTTTTTAAAGTATTAAAACGGAATTGAAAAACGGTAATACGTCCGTCTGTTGTTTTCACTTTACGGCGATGTGGCAGGAATCGATGACAGTGCGAAAACTGTCAAGAAATAATATCAAGATAAAGAGTAGGGATGTTTGTCTCGAGTTTATACAGGTTTAAAGTACAAAGTCCAACAAGAGGAAGAGGAAAGGTTGGGACAAACGGATCATCGAATCCAGGCCGGAATGATGAAAGTAGGGCTGCGTTCGGAAACGTCACCCGGGTACACACGGGTATACTCCCTTCTCCTTCTAAAGCTGCGTTCGAAAACGTCACCGGGGTGCACACGAGTATACTCCCTTCTCTTTCTATCTCAGCGAGTTAGAAGGAGAAGGGAGTATACCCGTGTACACCCGGGTGACGTTTCCGAACGCAGCCTATCTCGCTGAGATAGAAAGAGAAGGGAGTATACTCGTGTGCACTCGGGTGACGTTTCCGAACGCAGCCTAGACTTCTTCTTCTTCTTCTTTTTTTTATTTGGCATCCGATTCCTGAGACGGACTCGATACGGCTATACGAAAGCAGACGAAAGCGAATACAAATATTTTTTCTTCTCAAAGTAAAAAAGTATCGATTGTATGTAACTTTTGGTCATAGACCTTATAGCATAGACTAAGGAAGACATAGGCTGGTATTCATAGTCGAATCTTATATTTAAGACCATGGTGGAAGTAATAATTAAGGTGTGCTCTTGCGCAGGCATTTCTACTGACCAATAAGAGTGCTTGACAAGATTCCGCCATCTGGTATAATTTAAATGGATATTAAAACAAAGACTCGGGCAAGAAAGGGTTTTAATGAAAAATCTTTCGTGTATAATTATAATTCTGGTGAATATATTTAAAAAATATAATAAATATAAACACATAAATATAAATAAACAAATATAAAATACACATAAACATGTATAAGAAACAATAAAAAAATAATAAATATATGGAAAATATAAAAAAAAATAAAATTACTTTTTATTTGTAAATTTTTTTATTTTTCTTTTTTGTTTTATTCTAGCATTTTCTGCCGAAATTTTTTTATTGATTACTCGAAGTCTTATATATGTTCTTGTTCTAATTAAACAAAGTAGAACCTCGCGCGGGATTGTTATATTTTTCATTTTTTTTTCAACCCTATCTGCGATTGCTTCTAATATCGACGGATCCTTCCGTATGAAGGATCCATGGTAATCTTGGAATTCTTGGTTCATTATTTTTCCCACTTTTAATAAGTCTGAAGAAGGACTTATAATTTTCCCTCTAGAGATGTAGTTAATCCAGTCATTTTCTGGATTAACCAACATCTCAGTACGATTACCTAAATTTTTATATTTATTTATAAATTTAAAAGCGGCATAACCCGCGATATATTTTAGGCCTTCTTCTTCTATGACGTCCACAACTTCTAAATTTTCTACTTGGCTCAATAAGTTCAGTTCTTCAGAAGTAGGAGAATAATTAAATGTACTACTACTACTTGGATCTGAAAGAAAAGGTGTGAAGCAAAACATGCATATATATTATATCGGAAAAACACTTTTTGACAATTTCAAATTTCAATTTATTTACAATGATTTCATTCATTTATATGAATGGGACTCGATTGCCCACGTCGCTAATTAATAATACGATCACAATTAATAATTATAATAATTACAAAGTAAGGCAAATTATATATAATTGTAATTCTTTTATAATAGTACATCAGTATGCTTACAATAATGTAATTAAACTACCATTCTAATTTAAAGTACAATTTAATTAGAATAAATATTACATTACCTTAAAGTATCACATTACCTTAAATTATGAATTAATTAGAATGATATATATTATGCTACAAATTTATCTACAATCGTCTTACCATAATCAGAGAGAAACCTGAGAGAGGCCATCCCGGCCTTTTTCGTGTGTTGTGTAGGAATTTGGTATCGCGGGAGGATTATGATACCTCCGCGTATCGGCCTACTACCGATGTAATGACGAGAGGAATCGAGGAATGATTACACACTCTAATTATTGAAGATAGAATAATACTTTATTGCGAGCCACGCAATAGCCACGAGTCTCGATACAAATCTAACGGTCTTCGTAACTCAGTTCTGCCAACCTCGTAACTCTCGACCCCTCTTGCTAGCGCTGGAGAGGGGGCTGACCAATCGGAAGGGAGGCAGATATGCTGCTCCCTACACACTCCCCCCCGAGTGTTAACGAAATAAATAATAAGTAATATTGCACTAAGCAGCTTATGCGTTTGGCCAGGTGCTATTGTACGAGGTTGACAATACCTTAACTTAAAATATATTATACGCTTGAGCGTAATTTGAGCCGGCTTATATCTAATAGTATCACTTTTTCGGTCTTACAATTAAATTACTTTGGTTTAGTTGACGGCGCAAACGTGACAGTCTTACGCGAGTAGGTCTTAAGCGCTGGGTTCGGATTTACATTCTGGTTGAGTATGTTCTCGGAGGTTGTTGGGGGGTCGGCGGGGTCGTCAGGAACAAAATATGCCGGTTTTAATAAATCGACGGACACGCTTTTTGTGTTTCCGTTGATATCAATATTGAATACACGCTCCGAGATGCGCTGCACTACTTTGTGCGGACCAGTATACGGGCGCTCTAACGCCCTTTTAGCCATATTGCGTAAAAATACATGAGTACAATTATATAAATCTTTAAAGTAAAAGGCGCGTTTTTTATGTTTGTGCGCGACGGGAACCGGTCGGACCTGGCGCATATATTCGCGGAATTCTTCGAGAAAATAATTAGGGTTTGGCGTATAATCGTCAGGGAGAAAGAATTCCCCGGGAAGTCGCAAAGTTGTTCCGAACATGAATTCGGCGGGTGACGCATTAGTGTCGGCACGGACGTGTGACCGAAGTCCTAATAGAACGGTGGACAAGGTGCGCGTCCAGCACGCATCGGCATGACACATAATTGCGGCTTTAAGCACCCGGTGCCAACGTTCAATCATGCCGTTTGACGCCGGGTGGTAGGCGGTTGTGCGAATTCGTGCAACCGATTAATGAGAGTAACGCCTCGAATAGGCGGGATTCGAATTGGGCTCCCTGATCCGTAGTTAGTAATCGGGGGGTTCCGTAACGGGAAATCCACGTGTCATAAAATGCTCTAGCAACGGTTTGCGCGGAGATATCTTTAAGGGGAATTGCCTCGGCCCAACGCGAAAATCTGTCGATCATAGTGAGACAATAAGAGTAACCCTCAGAAGGAGGCAATGGGCCGATGATGTCAATGTGCACCTGATCAAATCGCCCGTCGGGAGCAGTAAAGTGCTCAGGAATTAGTTTTACGTGACGAGAGATTTTCGCTTGTTGACATTCGATACAGTTTTTACACCATTTAGCGATATCGCGGTGCATGTCAGGCCAGACATAACGCTGTCGGATAGTGCGATCCGTAATTTTGCCACTAGGATGGGCTGGGTTGTGAAACATTTGAAATACTTTAACGCGGAGACTATCGGGGACATATGGCCGAATAGCTTCGCCCGAGATTTCGCAATATACAGTTGTGTGATCTGGGCCCCACTGAATTTTCTTCAATTTCAACGGGTGATCGGGGGCGTTAGCGATCAACATAAGTTGCTCGTCGTTCTTTTGCAGTTCGGCAAGCTCGATAAGATTGAATTCTACCGGTAAACGTAAGGAATCGATCCGCGAAAGCGAATCCGCGACAACATTTTGTGAACCAGCGACATGTTCGATATGCGTTGTGAACTGCGCGATATATGACAATTGGCGTTGCTGTCGCGGAGATGCCTTGTCAGATCGTTGCATAAACACGTACATGAGTGGTTTATGATCGGTTATAATTTTGAACTCGCGTCCTTCTACGAAATAACGAAAGTATTTAACGGCTTCAAAGATTGCCGTGAGTTCGCGGTCATAAGCGCTATACCGAGTTTGCGCGGGGGAGAATTTATGCGAAAAAAATGCTAGGGGCTCCCAAGTATCCCGTTTTTTCTGTTCAAGAACTGCCCCCATGGCGAAATCAGAGGCATCCGCGACGATACGGAGTTCCGCGCCAATATGGGGGTGCACCAGCATTGTGGCGTTAGCAAGGCCATTTTTGGTCTTTTCAAACGCTTCGCTTAATTCGTCGGACCATACGATTACGCGCTTATCATTTTTACGCGAGTCGACTAGTAATGAGTTTAGTGGTGCTTGTGCTTCTGCCGCGCGAGGGATGTTGCGACGGTAAAAATTTATCATGCCGAGAAAACGGCGTAGATCGGCGATGGTTTTGGGTTTCGGAAATTTGGTAATCGCCTCAACTTTTTCTGGGATGGGGCTGATTCCTTTACCATTTATTATATACCCGAGAAACTTTAGTTCTTGTACACCGAACACGCATTTTTCAACATTAAGGCGGAGGTGAAACTCTTTAAGCCTCTGGAATACAATGCGTAAATGTTTAGCGTGCTCCTCTGGAGAAGAGGAAGCGATTAGGATATCATCCATATAAATGAAAACAAAATCTAGATCGCCTAAGGCGCGATTTATATAACGTTGGAAGGATTGACCGGCATTACGAAGGCCGAAGGTCATAAATAAGTATTCGAATAACCCGAAAGGAGTTATGATAGCTGTTTTCTCAATGTCCTCGGGGGCCATTGGAATTTGATTATATGCTTTATGTAAGTCAAGGGATGAAAAAATCGTTTTACCGTGTAAATTGACGGAGCAGTCATGCAGGTGGGGGGTGGGGTATCTATCAGGTCGCGTGATTGCATTTACACCGCGATAATCGCCGCACACCCGCCAGGTGCCGTCTTTTTTACGGACTAAATGAATGGGACTGGCCCATGGACTGCTAGAGGGGCGGCAAATGCCCGCTTCGACTAGAGCTCTGATCTCGGCCTTTGCGGCCTTAAGTTTATCAGGAGGAAGGCGCCTGGCACGCTCGGCGACTGGAGGACCGGTGGTGATAATATGATGAAACACGTCACATTTGGACGGCGGGGCGAGGGGAAGGGCTCCTGTTATTTGTGGAAAATCCGCGAGTATTTTGGAAAATTCAGAGGAAGGATTTATCGTGTTAATCGAATGTACCGGAGCCGGTTTTTTAATCGCGAGGGTATATAATTTAGTAGTGGAATCTGTTAGACGTCGTCGCTTTAAATCCACTATTAACCCGTAGTGCGATAGTAGGTCAGCGCCAATGATGGGGTACGGGACTGCGGCGATGCAAAAATTCCATCGAATTGGCCGTCTTAAACCGAGGTCAAGTTCGCGTAGCGATTCCCCAAACGTGTCGATGCGCGTATCGTTTGCCGCAAAGAGCTTTAATTCGGAGGGTTTTCCTTTGATCCCATTAACGGCGGGTACCAGGGAAATATCCGCGCCTGTATCGACAAGAAACATTTGGCCGCTGATACGATCACGGACATGGAGACGGTTAAAAGTTTGATGGCCCTTGCCGACCGTCTCCGAACGGGGAGGCGAGCTTAGTTTTTTTGACTTTTCCAAGCCTCATATTTTGAGCACCACGTTCGACACGAGGTCGGATTATCAGGGTATTTGGTATGAGCCGGACAGAGCGCGGGTGTAATCGCCTTACTTGGCGAGGTTGAAGCTCTGCGCCTGCGGGAATTGGATCGCGAACGCGAATTTTGTGTCCCTTCCAACTTTTCGATCCTATTAATTAATGCGGCCATATTGGCGATAAGTTGCTGAATCTCGGTCTTTGCGGGAGGGGGTGTATTCCCCTTAGACACGGCGGACGCGTAAGACTCGTTTCCGAGAGCGCTCTCAGCCATTCGGTCGGCGGCCTCGGCTATACGGTTGAGGTCGGTAACTCCCGTGGCTACTAGGATCGCGCGGTGTTCGCATGGTAAATGGTCTAAAAAAATTGATTTTATTACATTATCATCTATGTTTCCGTCATTAAGACCGCGCAATCGACTGAGAATTAATGAAGGTTTTCCGTCGGTCCCGACCTGTCCTCTTAAAAGTTTTCGCAATTTTGTTTCGTCTGAAGGCGCGTATGTCGAGATTATTCGAGCTTTAACTTGTTCGTAGATATCCGCTGGGGGAGGGACTAAAGTAATTATGTCCCTAACGCAGCCTAATACTTCGACATCAAGTGCAGCGAGGACGGTATCAGCTTTGGTGGACTCTACAGTGATCCGTGCATTTCTCATGGAAACTTCGGCCTGGATAAACCACAATGCTGGGTCGACTTGAGAAAACGGAGGAATTTTGGGAACCCTGTAATTATCTATACGCGGAATTTGGATATTATTATCGATCGCGTCTGAGATAGTTGTGTTAGGGCCCTGGGCGTTCAGCTGAGCTCGTAATTGCGCGAGCTGAGCTTCAGCTGCCTCCGCGCGGGCTTGGGCTGCTGTAAGAGCCGCGTCCGACATAGTTTTAAAAATATTGAAGGCTATTAGCAAAACAAAAGCGATAAACAGCATAAATAGCATGAGCGTTAAACGATATGAACGACACGAGCGTTTACGACACGAGCGTTATACGACACAAGCATTATACGACACGAGCGTTATACGACACGAGCGTTAAACAATATAAACGACAGCGCGCGACGGACTACTATTTTATTTCTAAATTACTGTAGTCTGGTAACGGTGGGTAGAATCCGAAGCCCCGGTGACGATGGGACCCAAGGCGCCGGAGACGTTGGCTTCACGCATTTATGTCTCAACGACGACGGAATCCAAGGCGCCGGTGTCGTTGGCTTCACGCAATTACGGCGAATCAGGCGACGGCGGAGAAGGGCCGGTCGCACGCCAGGAGATGATCGTGGTAAGGCGGTAACGGCGGCGGCAAAGAAGGACCGGTTGCACACCAGGGGATGGTCGTGGCAAGACGGTAACACCGCTGTAGCCACCCGGGCGCCGGTGGGGTCTCACGTACCCGCCTCGTGCCTCGTGCAAAAAAGCGCGGCAAAAATGGCCGCCCGAATATTTTTTCGGCGCGGTAAAGCTGGCTGGCCGCAGCGCGGGCAAGTAACAGCCAAGGACGCGGGCACAGGGATGTACCTTGTTGCTGCGGGTAATTCGATCCGCGATTTCTGCGTCCGTTCCTCGGGGAAGGCTGGTCCACCGAGGATTTATCTCTGACTCGGGCTTCCGGTAGCGACTTGTACACGACCGTTGCGTGTTTTTTAGTCGGGGTCACCAATGTAGGAATTTGGTATCGCGGGAGGATTATGATACCTCCGCGTATCGGCCTACTACCGATGTAATGACGAGAGGAATCGAGGAATGATTACACACTCTAATTATTGAAGATAGAATAATACTTTATTGCGAGCCACGCAATAGCCACGAGTCTCGATACAAATCTAACGGTCTTCGTAACTCAGTTCTGCCAACCTCGTAACTCTCGACCCCTCTTGCTAGCGCTGGAGAGGGGGCTGACCAATCGGAAGGGAGGCAGATATGCTGCTCCCTACAGTTGCATTTTCCGACGCGCCGCCTGAGAAAGTGCAACTCAACTACGTCGTTTCGCTCGGTAACCGCATATGGTTTGCGTCCGTGCTAATGGTTCGTGTCCGAACTAGCCAGCTGGAGGGGATCTGCTGGCCGCGGCGGCCGCGCTCGGCCGGCCCTGCGCTCGGCAAGCTTCGAGCGAGGAGAGAAGGACAGATATACGATCTGCTGTCTCCTTCTCTCTTGAGCAGTGACGTCGCCGGCGTTGCCGCTAGCACGCGCCGGCTATACCACGATGCCACGCATTTCGGGTATCGCGTACGGTGTCTCGCCGAGTGCCAAGTCTCGAGTTGGCAAATCGACGATGCGCTACGTTACATTTATAAATATTTATTTAATTATATTTACAATTTTTATATTTATACCTTTTAAATATATGTATATATGTATGTATATATAGATATATAATTTATATATATAAAAATTGTAAATAAAATGAAATAAATATTTATTAACATAAAAATTAAAATTTGTTAACGTAATATATAGAAATCCTGATTTTTAGATTACTATTTTCATTAATTCAGGAAGGAAAAGATTTTTAGGAGTCAGAGGAACAGCTACGCATAAATAAAATATATTATATATTAATTGTTATTTTATTTAAAAGTAAATAAAAAAAAGTATATGTATTATATAAAAGTTATTTTATTTGGGATAATAGTAAATGTTAATTCCCGAGATTTTTTTTTCTTCTCCAGCTCTGCCTCTGCCTCTTCCTCTTCCTCTACCTCTGCCTCTTCCTCGACCTCTACCTCTCCCTCGCATCGCGGTGTAAACGGCCCGCACCAACGAGCTCAACGTTTCAGGCTGTAACAAAAAGTAAACATTTTAAGTAAAATGCCATATTTTCGTGTACCTATATATACGTAAATAAAGGGCATAGGGGCACGGAGAAAAAGTTACGGTTGCTACAACAGAATAATAATGTTAATTTTCGCCCATCCATACAAAAGGGTTATGGAAACCATAGTACTCTGGAAGTGACCTATATGGTTGCCCTAACCTTAGTGAGGGTAGCTACTATATGGATGTTGCAACCATAATATATGGATGTTACAACCATAATGAACAAATATTCACCCGACAAAAAAAATTATTTATTTCGAAATTTTATTACTATTTTTTAACTAAATTTGTTTCTTAAGATGCAGTCTATGATTATAAATATTTTCTCGTATTTGAAAAAAACACTTACCTTGGTGGGATTCGAACTCGGGACCTCTGGATCGTGAGCAAACTGCCTTACGTGGTAGACTACTTCTTAATTTAATGTAAGAGTGTTATATATAGTCTACATATGTACCAGCGCAAATATATAATTTTTCAAAAATCATCTTAAGAAACAAATTCAGTTTAAAAAGAGTAATAAAATTTTGAATTGGATATATGATATAATATTTCTTAATGTCGGGTGAATGTCAGAAACCAGTGTCGGCTCATTACGAAATTTTGTGTTTGTAAATATATTTATGAAAAAAGTATATTTATAAAGTTAAAACATCCTTATCAAATCCACTTTATTCTATGCAGAAATTCTTTTGCGCGCGCAATGGAACTAAACTCTCAATCATGCAGTGATTCAGTGCTGTACCGTGCAGCTATATCTTATGGATCTCTCAACCATAATACTTGTGCTGCAGACCACATAAGAGAGATAGCAATAATCCTTTGGTTGAGGCAACCATATACGAGGGTATTGTAACCGAATATCACGTATCGTAAGAACTACGGTTATGAAAACTGTATAAATGAGCATATCTTAACAGCTACATTCAATGTAATATCAATTTAACTTGAATTCACATACATTTCTTTTTCAATCATAGAGAATGTTGTTGTAACAACCGTAGCAATTTTCTCCGTGGGGATAAGCATGGTGAAATTGCCCCGGGCGAATATTTAATTGCCACTTCGAGGATATGTAGGTATTGATAAAAGACAATGACCCTCAAAAAATCAGACGTCTAACTCAACGGGTTTTCGAGTAAAAAAATACTTAAAAATAAAAAAAAATTTTTTCTCGGGAACGGCTTGATCGATTTTGATAAAATTTTAATATGTTATAGGGACATATAAAGACTTTCTTGAGACAGAATAACAACCGTATAGAGTTTCATTATCCAGTAAAATAATTGTTTTTTTTCCAAAAATCATTTTTTTAAGGATGATATGATTTGAGCAAAATTATAAAATTATTTTTTTTAGAAGCTTTATAGGGGAGACCGGGGCTAAACAGTCCGTTTTTTTACGGTGCCGATTTTTAACAACAAAATAAATAATTGTAGTTAAATGTGGTATACCACTGTAAAGAGTGAACCTTTAGCTACAAAATTTATATAGGAAATTTTTGTCTACGTCGCTTTGTTTAACCGGTATAGAGCAAAAACGACAACGGTGGAAAAATTGAAATCTCAAAAATGCCGGGGTATAACAGTCTGCACTGCATTTTCAATACATATACGTACATCTAATTCTAAAAAATAATAGGATACATGCAATAATTGTTTTTTAAGAGAAAAATATAAAAATTTATTTAAAATTTTTATGCAAAACATTATTAAAAAATAGTTACGAGGGTTAGACCTCTTTCCGCAGAAGTCACTCGCCCGACTTGTTTCACTCCTCGACGTCCGATGACTCTATTCGGTGTCTGAACGGTTGTAATTCCCGTCTCATCCATATTTCATATGCAGTGAGACCGAAAATGCCTTGGAAATGCACCCGGACTGCTTACTGACCGATTAGCCCCAAACACAAGTTTCAGGTTTGATCGCCCACGAAATATTAGACATCAACGATAATGAAAAAACTACACTGGATTCGTATTCAGCATGCATTACTCTTTATAATCACGTACCTCGAGATTTGGAGAGCAAATATTATTGCAGATATTACAAAATTTCCACGCGCAGAAAATGTAACTTTCACCTTTCGAAAATACGTTTGCCCTCGTAAAAATCATAACACGGCAGGTAACCTGCCGAAACTCCGTTGGTCACATGGGTACTACCCATACAGCACAAAATGTTTTTTAAATATTTTTAAAATATTTTTTAGGAAGATTAAAATAATTTAAAATAATTTACAAAAATATTTTTAGAATGTTTCTATGTCCGTCAGATCATGTCAGAAAAATATTTTCAAAAATATTTTTAAAAGATGGCAAATAAATATATTCAATAATATTTGTAAAATCTTTTAAAAATATTGTTTTAAAAAATAAAATATGTTTATAATAATTTTAAAAATGCTTTAAAAATGACATAAATATGAGTCATTTAAAGGTATGTATATGCCGTTATGCTTTTGTGAATTAAGAATTTTAGAAAAACAAAAAAAAAGAAAATACATTTATTATATATATGTCGTGTGTGCATACAGCCGCGCGGTCACCCATCCGAGTCAGTACCGCACCTAAACGTCGCTTGACATCGATGATCGAACGGACTAGTGGTGATCCTTTGATTCTGACGCTTCCTTGTTGCTTATACTCCTATATAACATATCTTTATAGTGTTCAAAAATTGTGTAATGATAATAACCGGTAAATATTAAAAATAATAACGCAATTACAATTAATGTACAATAATTATTAATATGAAATTCGTATATTTAACATAATATAATATTAATATAATAACGTTAACAACATGCATGATAACGCCTAAAGACGCTACCTGACAAAATAAAGAATTTATTTAATGAATTGAATCAAAGTTGAAAAATAATATAATTAGGAATTAAATTTAAAGGAACATAAATCTAAAAAAAATCTATTCTTTATGTATGTGTGTGCATATATGTTCACGGAGTAAGTTATAGTACTATATTTTCAATTATTCTTATAATATTTCTGCAATGTTGTTCTAATATTTCAACGAAATGTTGCAATTGTCTTTACAACATTACATTGCAACTTGTAACGTTTCTGCAATGTCTTGCTTCTATGCTGTATGGGTCTGTTTTAATTAAAAAAAACTCAAAAAATGAAAATAAAATTGTCGTGTACCAAATTTGGTCTTAAAATGACGTCTAATTCATGTCCTTTTCATGACGTCATACTTTCATATCCACAATAGGACGCCAAATACACGTCATATAAAGGACATATGACGTCGTGGACGAAATATGACCTTAAATTGACGTCAATAAGACCATGTGTGCTACCTGGAATATTTACATGGGAAGTATATATATATATATATATATATATATATATATATAAGTCACGTCCGTCTGTCTGTCTGTCTGTATGTACGCGAACTACTCATTCGTTAGTGGACCAAATTTTTACCAAAAGTATATGAAATAGGGGTAGAATTTTCCGGGGATGAAAATGTCGTGGTTAATTTTTCGTTACCGATCTTTTTGGAAACCGGTTCCGAAATTTTTTCAAATTTTATATAATTTTTCTAATTTTTTGGGAAATAATTGACCGAATCTCATTCGTTAGTGGATCGAATTTTTACCAAAAATATATGAAGTAGGGGTAGAATTTCCCGGGGAGTGCCATAAAGTGTATAGTTTTTTGTTACCGATTTTTTGGAAACCGGTTTTTCGAGGATGGGTTTAATTGCCATCATTTAATTCCCATACAAATTTATATAAAATAGATATTAGATATCAAATAGGCATGATGTCTTTCACATACATGTTTTTC
Organism: Temnothorax nylanderi; assembly: GCF_030848795.1. NCBI lineage: Eukaryota > Metazoa > Arthropoda > Insecta > Hymenoptera > Formicidae > Temnothorax > Temnothorax nylanderi. Next base: position 25,832 of record NW_027249286.1, on the reverse strand, counting down.
TCTCTTCTACGAACATTATATTTTTTATCATACTTTCTTTTTAAAATTCTCCAAAAATATCTACGACTTTTTTTTCTATTTTAAAACTTCTTTATATACCACATTAGTGGTTCTCCCCTCAGGCTCAATTTAATTTTTGAGATTGCTCGCTCGCATCTTTGTACAGCGACCGTTCAAGAAAAACAACTCGAAAAAGAGATTGAATTTTGAATGTGAGAAGCCGATTAGCTTGAAACTTGGTGACATTTATGAGTATATGTTCGGCTCAGAAGTTCGAGCCGATATTTTTCTTTTTTCTCTTAACTTTCTCTCTCTCTCTCTCTCTCTCTCTCTCTCTCTCTCTCTCTCTCTCTCTCTCTCTCTCTCTCTCTCTCTCTCTCTCTCTCTCTCTCTCTCTTTCTCTCTCTTTTTTAATATCATTTTCTATCTTTTATTCTGTCATTTCTCTTTCTCTTTCTCTCTCTTATTCTCTTTCTATAAAATTCAAATTTACTTACATTATGCTCCTGTGAAGTGCATGCATTTTCGCTATTTCCTTCGACCTCTGTAGGCATTTTAAACGATATTGTATACACTATTTACTATTATATTCGAAGAAATATGCAGGACAGCTCCAAAAACAATTGAAGATGTAGTACGCGTATAATATGAATATTGGTGATAAAAAGTTACCATGGTGATGGAATAAATGTATTTAAATATTTATTAAATGTAATAAATGTGTTTAAATATTTGTAATAAATATTTTTACATTAATAAATAAATTTTTATTACATTTTTTTATGTATAAAAAAATATTTTTTAGATATATGTTATATAAAAAATACATTATATAAAAAGGCTGCTGTGCGCTGATACAGAGCAGCTGTGCGCCTGTATGAAAAAGGGTGCTGTGCGCCTTTAAAAAACGGCTGCTGTGCGCCGACAAAGGGCTGCTGTGCGCCTGTAAAAAAACGGCTACTATCCGTCGATACAGAGTTGCTGTGCGCCTGTAAAAAAACGGCTATTATCCGCCGATACAGAGCTGCTGTGCGCCTGTAAAAAAGGCTGCTGTGCGCCTATATAAAGAATTAATAAAACAGAATAAGCAAGAGAAAGAAAAGATCTATTAAGAAAATCGATCTATTAATGTAAATAAGTAGTTCGCGGTCAGACAGACTAACAAACGGTACTTAGATATATAGATTATATCTATAGATAATTATTTATTCTGATGTATTTATTCTGATTGCTCTTTGAGCAATATTATTGTTTTAAAATAAAATAATTTCTTTTTTAAATATCTAATCTATATATAAAGAATAATTATTATATATTTGAAAACTATTATATTTGAAAAATAATTGTATTGTTATTTATTTACGTATTGTTATATAATATTTCGTATAAATACTTATGTATACGGTACGACGTAAATAATTATGCCTCAAAAGAGAAAATATCGAAATTTGACTAAAGTGAGTCGCGAAAGTAAGCGCTTACGACAAATGCGCAAAATTGAAAGTTCGGAGGAAAGGTCTCAACGACTTGAAGCTAATGCTCAAAGAAATTCTCAGCATAGGGGGAATAAAAATAACGACGCAAGGACTCAACGACTCGAAGCTGATGCTCAGAGACATGCTCAGCAGAGGGTCAATGAAAATGATGACGCAAGGACTCAACGACTCGAAGCTGATGCTCAGAGACATGCTCAGCAGAGGGTCAATGAAAATGATGACGCAAGGAATCAACGACTCGAAGCTGATGCTCAGAGACATGCTCAGCAGAGGGTCAATGAAAATGATGACGCAAGGACTCAACGACTCAAAGCTGATGTCCAGAGACATGCTCAGGGAAGGCACCAAGCTAGACAATTAAATCATCATATTGCGCTAATTTCCAAGGGACATGAAATAAATGTGCCAGTTTATACACTTGGTCAAATGAATGTAGAATGTCAATTTTGCAAATCGTTAAACTTTGCATGTGAAAAATCTAAAGATGGAAAATTTACATATTGTTGCCAAAAGGGCAAGCTTAAATTAAAACCAATAAATTGTCCTGATTTTATTACAGAATTATACATGGGAAATAATTATGCATCAAAAAATTTCCTTAGTAATATTCGTTCATATAACAGCGCTTTAGCTATGGCTTCCATGGGTGCCCCGGGAAATAGAAATCCATTGGATGTTGTGAACAATGCTCCTTATTGTTTGAAAATTCATGGGCAATATCATCATTTGACCTCGATGGCAATGCGCCCAGCGGATGGGCAAGTTCCGCGATTTGCACAACTTTACTTTTTAGATACAGAAGAAGCTGTAAATTATAGAATGAATAACAAAGCTAATCAAGAATGTGATCCAGAAATAATGAAAGATTTGTCATGTTTTATGGTTCAATGTAATGAATTTGCAAAAACTTTCAAGATGATGCGTCAAGTTGAAAAAGATCTGAATCCAATAGGCAATAAAACAATAAATTTAATGTTGTCATTTAGAAAAGATCCTCAACATGATCAAAGAAGATACAATGCTCCACAAGCTAATGAAATAGCTGTGGTCTTTCAGAATGTAGATGGTGAACCTCCATTTGAAAGAGACATTAGGATTTATAATAAAAATTCGAACGATGTACAACAAATATCAATTTTGGACAAAAGATGTGACCCAATGTGTTATCCATTGTTATATCCATATGGTAACGATGGATGGCATTCAGAACTTAAATCAGATAATCCTAAATATCCAGGATTTAAGATAAGTCAAATGGATTATTATGCTCATCTGCTGGCACCAAGAGTCGAATTTAGCCAATTTAAAAGGGCAGGAAAATTGAGATGTCAATTTATACTTGATGCATATAGCATCGCATTTTCCGGGGAGTGTTATAGAGTGTATAGTTTTTCGCTACCGATCTTTTTGGGAACCGGTATCCGAAATTTTTCCAATTTTTCGGGAAATAATTGACCGAATCTTAAAGAATTGTATATAAAACAGGCGTAGAATTTTCCGGGGAGTGCCATAAAGTGTATAATTTTTCGTTACCGATTTTTTGGAAAACCGGTATCAGAAATTTTTTCAATTTTTCGGGAAATAATTGATCGAATCTTAAAGAATTGTATATAAAACAGGGGTAGAATTTCCCGGGGAGTGCTATAAACTGTATAGTTTTTCGTTACCGATCTTTTTGGGAATCGGTATCCGAACTGATAAAGGAATTTTTTTCGATTATGGATATTGAAACACAAATAAAGTCGTTTGAAGAAAAACGACTCCCGGGCGAAGCCCGGGTAACCAGCTAGTATATATATATACACACAATTTCTGTAACTTGTGACGTTGCAGTTTCGCTGCATCGTTGCAGCGCCCCGCCGCCGTCACAAGGCGCGGGTTTCGCGACCTTTTTCACGCCCGAGGACGGTTCAACGAATCGATGCGAGATCTCCAGGGGCATATTGTAATCGCGTTGCATATTCTGATCCTTTTTGTTTTATTTTGTATCATTTGCGTGGCGCCTCACCGAGCCGAAGACCGGAGTTTCCTGAGAGGATGCAGAGGATCGCGGAAAACGGAGTCGACGAGAAAGATAACGGCGAGAGATCGGACGACGGCAAGCGGATCGAAGCGACTCGCGGGCCGCCGAGAGCGACGGAGCGCAGGAAAACACGCGCGCGGCGCGTGACACAGCGGCGGGCGGACCCATAATGGCAGGGCCCCGGGACGCCGGGGCTAAATCCGCTAATCTGCCCTCCTCACACTGCTGACCGGATTCCGGGATAGGTGGCCACCATTCCCGAACCGAAAAGGAGGAATACGGAGGCAGACACGTCCCGTCCGCCGCCGGGAAGAATCCCGGAAAAAATTGCCGCGCGAGCGAAGGGCCGTTGAGCGCCCTGCGGAAAGCCGTAATTCACGGCCCTACGCACGAATCCGCCGCGAGCCTGCGAGCTCACCCCTCATTGGTCCGCGCTCCAACGTCGCGGGCCGCGTACGCCCGGGGTGGGGTGCGCTATCGATTCCGCCATCGAGCGAAATTTCGGGAGCATTCGTAAATCGTCCTCGATAACCGACGCACGTCAAAGGCCAAGTCGCGATATTCTCTGCGCGTTAGGTCGCATTTTGGGAGCTGAGTACGACGTCCGGCTGCTCTCTTTCGACCCTTGGGACGACGGCGAGGACCCTCGGGAGAGAATCTGCCTACGGTGAGGTTGCCTCGGTAACGTTTTATGTAAAGCCACGACACCGCTCCCCGGGTCGCGCTCTCGCTCGGGAAAATTCGCGATAATTAGCGTATTCGCCGACAAGGCGTATTTAGCGATCGATAGCGAGAGCGAGGGGCACCGGAATGGTCTCGTGGCCGTGGGATCGCGATCGAAATCTACGAACCTCTGGAGATCGCGGCAGGCGCGTCGATGACGACGTCGATATCGCGAATACGCCATTTCTCGCGCCCTTCACGTTCACGACCGCGTGTCTCGTTATGCGTAGTATTTCGCCCGGTCGAATCTTAGATTTTGCACGCGATATTAATGGCGTCAGAGGGATATTCGCGTTGGTTTAATTGCGTTACTTACGATTCGCGTTCGGGCATTTAGACTATCCTCGCGATATCGGCTGCGTTGAGATATTATTCGCGGTAGGATGTGGTTCGCCTTAAGATACCATCCGCGTCGACCTAAGGTTGCGTCTCGTTATTACTCGCGGTAATTCCGTAATCTTTCTCGCGTTAATTCGAGTATTTCGCGTTAGGCCGAGTGTCTCGGCGCATCATTTTTCGCGTTGGACGATTGCTGACGATCGCGGGTGTTGCGTTCGATCAGAATCACTTGCGTATTCTCAGTTTCTTGCGTTAGGATAAATCGGTCATTTCGCGTTAGTTATAGTATTGGTCGCGGTAATCCCGTATATTTTCTCGCGTTAGTTTAGTATTTCGCGTTACGTCAAGCGCCCCGGCGCCTTATTCTTCGCGTGAGGATATCCCTGGCGATATCACATGTTGCGTTCGTTCCTTCTTGCGTTGGGACATTACTCGCGTCGCGTTCGTTGCGTTAGTTTAAGATTATTCTTTGCGTTAGTTTAAGATTACTCTTTGCGTTAGTCTAAGATTATTCCCTGCGTTAGATTGAGATTATTACTTGCGTTAGAGTAAGATCCTTATGGCGACAGAATCCCGGCACGGGTTTGGGAACTTGCGTTCACGCGCTCCAAGCGTGGCGCATTATCATTTCGCGGTATTTCGCGCTATTATTTCGCGTTTATTTCCGTTATGTCGTAGTCAGTCGTAATTTGTACCGATATTCTATGTTATTTGTCCGCGAACTTGTCTACTATTATTAGCTGTGAAATTATATGATCTCGATGATTTTGTAAGTTTAGTTTTCCTCACACGTTCTCTTGCTGCGCCTTCCGCGCGTTTACTGAGTTAACGTAATTTTCCGTTTATTTCTGGCGTCCGCGTTATCATATTTTGTATTCGAAATTTGACGCCCGCGTTATCTACCACCTGCTATTTGCTTTTGCAGAAATTTCTACCGAATAAATGTTATCTTTTATCTGTTAACCGCTTGAGTTCGTGATCTTGATTATTTTGCGTCACCCCGCCGAATACCGCGCTGCCCTTCATCAACCCCGCCCTGCTATTAGGTCGAGCTAGCAATTCCCTCGCACACCGACTCATTTCGTTTTGCGTCTCGTTTTTGGTTTCTCGCGATTTCGCGGACGCGAATTTACGCGTCTGGCGCCCAACATTAGAATCTTTTCGTGGAGTGTCGGAGGTGCGAGAGAATCACCGGGGAGGCCTACCATCCTGCTCTCCTTTCCCCTTTTGATCCGGCACACGTCCCGGACCGCTTCGGGAGTGAAAAAGTCGTGACAAACTTTTAAAGTAAATATCTCAGAAACGGGTCGGACAATCGATCGCAAATTTAACACAGGTTTTTGGGATATATAAGTGCACAATATCTGCAAATTTCAGCTTTATCCCTTTATTTTGACATAAGCGACATACATCTTTAATTAAGAATATTTCATAATATTTCAAAAATATTTTTAAAAATATTTGAAAAAAGATTATAAAACCAATAAAAAATAAAAATATTTTTTAAACATTTTGAAACAAGATTATAATACAATAAATATGTAGATTCAAATTAATATTTTAAAAATACATTTCAAATATTTAAGAAAATTTTATCTGGGTGATAAAAAAGAACGTTTTTAAAAATATTTTTAAAAGATTCTGAAAATATTCTTAAAAATGTTACCACAAAAGGTTTTTAAACCATTTTAAAATATTCCTAAAACCATTTTAAAATGTTTCTCGCAATATTTTTATAGAAATATTTAGAAATATTTTTTGAAAACATTTTGTGCTGTATGGGTATAAGCAGCGTTTACAATGTTAATAGCAAGTTCGCACAATATATAGGTTCCGAGATATTTGATTAGACGTATTTACCCCGTAGACGTTTTAGCCCCGGTCTCCCCTACTCTCTTATATAAAATATATTTTTTTCGATTGATTCGAAATGGTGCGCCGTACTGAAAAAAAAATAAAAACTATTTTATACCATGAATTTTCCGGTTTTTGATACTTAAAAAAATAAAAACTATTTTATACTATGAATTTTCCAGTTTTTGATATTTATTGGTCGTTATTTTATAATAACAATCTATATATTATAGATTTGTGCGAAAAAAAATCCAAATTATTTTACTAAAATCAGTAAAATAATTTTTAAATCAATTTATTAATTTTTATTATTTAAAAAAACAAACAATGACGGTTTTTTTTATAATTAACTATTAATTAATTAATTAATCTACGTGTTTATCAAAATATCATCAGAAACTTTGCATTTGTCTCCATCAATACCAACAAAAATAATTACATGTCGATAAAATTAAAAATAACATAATAAAGCATATATTGCAATTGCACATTGATTTTCAGTCTTCATCACTGTCTTCTTCGATCACTGTATTGGTTTGATCGTGATCCAAGTGATTCCAGAAAAGACTGTAAAAGAATTAAAGATTTTATTCACTGGTTCTTATCAATTTAAGCAGGCAATTTCATACCTGGCGGAAATGATTGATGAATCAGGGAATTTAAATATTTAATACGTTAAAGATAAAACTAATATCTTAAAAGTGTTAGTTCAGTCACGTCATATGAGCAGAAAGCAATATAGATGTTTCATAGAATACAAACCGAATATACTATAGGGTGCAAAGAAATATCTAGGTATAGATGCGAATGTGCAAATGGACGAAGGACTGTTGGCTGCTGTTCACACATTGCAGCAATTATTTATTACTTAACATGTGGAAGATATTTATCAAGGATTCCAAAACCAGCTGAATATCTGAATAAACTATTTGATCACGATCAAACCAATACAGTGATCGAAGAAGACAGTGATGAAGACTGAAAATCAATGTGCAATTGCAATATATGCTTTATTATGTTATTTTTAATTTTATCGACATGTAATTATTTTTGTTGGTATTGATGGAGACAAATGCAAAGTTTCTGATGATATTTTAATAAACACGTAGATTAATTAATTAATAAATAGTTAATTATAAAAAAACCGTCATTGTTTGTTTTTTTAAATAATAAAAATTAATAAATTGATCTTAAAATTATTTTACCGATTTTAGTAAAATAATTTGGATTTTTTTCGCACAAATCTATAATATATAGATTGTTATTATAAAATAACGACCAATAAATATCAAAAACCGGAAAATTCATAGTATAAAATAGTTTTTATTTTTTTTTCAGTACGGCGCACCATTTCGAATCAATCGAAAAAAATATATTTTATATAAGAGAGTATAAAGCTTCTAAAAAAATAATTTTATAATTTTGCTCAAATTATATTATGCTTAAAAAAATTATTTTTGGAAAAAAAATCAATTTTTTTTACTGGATAATGAAACTCTATACGGTTGTTATTCTGTCTCAAGAAAGTCTTTATATGTCCCTATAACATATATATTAAAATTTTATCAAAATCGATCAAGCCGTTCCCGAAAACAAAAATTTTTTTTTATTTTTAAGTATTTTTTGATTTACTCGAAAATCCGTTGAGTTAGACGTCTGATTTTTTTAGGGTCATTGTCTTTTATCAATACCTACATATCCTCGAAGTGGCAATTAAATATTCACCCGGGGCAATTTCACCATGCTTATCCCCTTATGCCCTTTCATTATTAACACTTTGTCGAACGCCGTCACGTCAATGCGTCACATGTGATATGTGCGACCGTCAAAGTGTTAACATTATTAATAATAATAAGAAATTATCCCATTATTTTCACACTTACGTTTAATACGATCGGCTCAGTCGCCGTCGGAGCCGTTGCTGTTGTCGGCATCGTTGTCGTGGCCATGGGCATGTCGGTGAAGTTGGCATATCATTTTCCAGCAGATCAAAAATAAAAGGGAGTTCTTGTCGCATGCAGTCGAGTTCTATAGTTCCTGATACTTTTTAGTAATAGTTCTGGCGATTTTACCCAAAAAACAGTCGATCAAAAAAATGATCTGCTAACTTCCCGTAGCAGATCATTTTCTAGCAGATCAAAAATAAAAGAGAGTTCTTCTCGCATACAGTCGAATTCTATAGTTCCTGATACTTTATAGTTCTGGTAATTTTGCCAAAAAAATCCATTGAAAATCTGCTAGTTTTCCATAGCATAGAGTGAGATGCCGACGAAATCTCGGAGTTCCGGTTTATATAAAACATTTTTCGAATAGTTCTGAACATACTGAAGCATTTTCTAAAAAGTTCCCAGCACTAGCAATGTTACATGATTTTTTTATAAATCAATACCGCCCGAAAGCCGAGTACTTGGAGAGAATAGAGTGATATGCTGTACGAAATGTCGGAGTACCGGTTTATCTAAAATATTTTTTGAATAGTTCTGAGCATACTGAAGCATTTTCTGAAGAGTTCCCGACACTAGCTATATTGCAAGATTTTTTTTTATAAATTTATATCGCCCAAGCGTCGCGTACTTATTGTTAGAGAGAATAGAGTGATATGCTGTGTAGAATCTCGTAGTTCCGGTTTATGTAAAATATTTTTCGAATAGTTCTGAACATACTGAAGCATTTTCTGAAAAGCTCCCGGCACCAGCAATATTGTATGATTTTTTTTATAAATTAATACCGCCCGAAAGCCGAGTACTTAAAGAGAATAGAGTGATATGCTGTACGAAATGTCAGAGTTCTGGTTTATGTAAAATATTTTTCGAATAGTTCTGAACATACTGAAACGTTTTCTAAAAAGTTCCCAGCACCAGCAATATTGTATAAATTTTTATTAAATTAATACCGCCCGAAAGCCGAGTACTTAGACAGAATAGAGTGATATGCTGTGCGAAATATTGGAGTTCCGGTTTATCTAAAATATTTGTCGAATAGTTCTGGTCATATTTATGCATTTTCTAAAAAGGTCCCTGCACTAACAATGTTGTATAAATTTTTAATAAATTTATATCGCTCGAGCGCTGCGTACTACTTTCTTTTAATTACTAATACGTCACTTTGATTTACTTCTCAAGCTGAAGAAATAACAAATACATAATGTATTTCAGAAGAGTAAAACTTCTAGCAATTTTCGAAAAATTTTTATTTTTACATTATGTATTTCGGGCGATATAAATTTATTAAAAAATCATACAACATTGCTAGTGTCGGGAACTCTTTAGAAAATGCTTCAGTATGTTTAGAACTATTCGAAAAATATTTTACATAAAACGGAACTCTGACATTTCGTACAGCATATCACTCTATTCTCTTTAAGTACTCGGCTTTCGGGCGGTATTAATTTATAAAAAAATCATACAATATTGCTGGTGCCGGGAACTTTTCAGAAAATGCTTCAGTATGTTCAGAACTATTCGAAAAATATTTTACATAAACCGGAACTACGAGATTCTACACAGCATATCACTCTATTCTCTCTAACAATAAGTACGCGACGCTTGGGCGATATAAATTTATAAAAAAATCTTGCAATATAGCTAGTGTCGGGAACTCTTCAGAAAATGCTTCAGTATGCTCAGAACTATTCAAAAAATATTTTAGATAAACCGGTACTCCGACATTTCGTACAGCATATCACTCTATTCTCTCTAAGTACTCGGCTTTCGGGCGGTATTGATTTATAAAAAAATCATGTAACATTGCTAATGCTGGGAACTTTTTAGAAAATACTTCAGTATGTTCAGAACTATTCGAAAAATGTTTTATATAAACCGGAACTCCGAGATTTCGTCGGTATCTCACTCTATGCTATGGCAAACTAGCAGATAATTTTTTTAACGGATTTTTTTGGCAAAATTACCAGAACTATATAGTATCAGGAACTATAGAACCCGACTGTATGCGAGAAGAACTCTCTTTTATTTTTGATCTGCTAGAAAATGATCTGCTACGGAAAGTTAGCAGATCATTTTTTTGATCGACTGTTTTTTGGGTAAAATCGCCAGAACTATTACTAAAAAGTATCAGATATAGAACTCGACTGTATGCGACAAGAACTCCCTTTTATTTTTGATCTACTGGAAAATGATATGCCAACTTCACCGACATGCCCATGCCCACGACGACGATGCCGACAACAGCAACGGCTCTGACGGCGACTGAGCCGATCGTATTAAACGTAAGTGTGAAAATAATGTGATAATTTCTTATTATTATTAATAATGTTAACACTTTGACGGTCGCACATATCACATGTGACGCATACGTGACGGCGTTCGACAAAGTGTTAATAATGAAATTTATTTACGTATATATATACGAAAATATGTCATTTTACTTAAAATATTTACTTTTTGTTAATGCCTGAAACGTTGAGCTCGTTGGTGCCGTTTACACCGCGATGCGAGGGAGAGGTAGAGGTCGAGGAAGAGGCAGAGGCAGAGGCAGAGACAGAGGCAGTGGCAGTAGTCCAGGAGTCAGGGCTATTAAAAAATAAGAATATTGAAGCTCACGGCGCAAAGCTGGAACTTTTTTTAATCGATTCTTATGATATCCCGTAACAAGTGTGTAAAGTCTCTAAAATCAACTCGGCCCGCTTCGCCTTTTTTTATTGCAAACTATATAAAAAAACGCGTTTCTGTATAGTTTTCTTTAAATAACTCCTTCTGTGTTGGTCAAACGACAAAACTTGAAGAGAAGAAAATTGTTTGGAAGAAAATTTCCTATAAGAATAAGCCTTAAAAAAATTTAAAAAATTTTTTTAATTGCAAAATTGCAAAAAATACGCGAGAAAAGGGCCATTTTTACAGATTCCCGAAAACTGGGTTAAAAATTATCATATTTAAGCGGACATTCATTCAATGATATCTTTTAGTATGCTGAACAAGGCTCGCCTTCAATTTTTATATGGCTGTCTATTAACAAATTATTTATGCAAATCGGGCGCTTGGCTCTCACGTCTAAACGGGTGAACTTATTTTGATGCACTTTATCGGAAATGAAAGGTATAACGATGTCTAGTTTATGAATTTAAAATAAAAAATTTTTTTTTCTAAAATTTGACTATTATTTAAAACAATTTAAATTTCGCATATTAAATATTGTCGTTGTTTATTGGCGTAGAGTAATTCAAATAGCACCATTGGTTTGCGCTTAAAAAATCATGAATTAAAAAAAAAAACGTCCCGATACGACTAATAGAAGCCGAGATAATTGACTTTTACATAATTAATGATTACAGCTAAACTATTTCATATTTTTACTTGAAATTTGGTGTGAAGGTACTGGAGTCCTGGAGTGAGTGCTTTAACGGTGAAATTTTTTTCGCTGCAGTTCAACTGCCAGGTTCGGCGAAAAAAAATGTCGAATACAGCGGTTTTAGAGCGAGAGCGCTGGAGCGGACGCAGCCGCGCGAGCCGCCGCTGCGTCCGCCAAGCTCGCTTAATTAACAATTACTTTTCTCTGCAACAAAAGCACGTATCCAAACGATTTTTTTTTAATCTGTTTGAAATTTTCCGATTTTTATAATTATCACATTATAAATGTCATATTCTCAGTATTAACGGAGATAAACAAGATATATTAGGAAAAATACGTATTAATTAATAACAAATTATTTTTGTGATATTTTATACTGTATTGTATGTTGTATATTGTCAATTGTATGCTGTATTGTATATTGTATATTGTCAATACAGATAGAAAATAGGTTTTCTACACACTTATTTTACTTTATTTTACGTGAATTTTTCCAAAAAATGTGTAGACAACCTATTTTCTATCTGTGTATTGACAATATACAATATACAATACAGTATAAAATATCACAAAAATAATTTGTTAATTAATACGTATTTTTCCTAATATCTTATTTATCTACGTTAATACTGAGAATATGACATTTATAATGTGATAATCATAAAATTCGGAAAATTTCAAGCAAATTTAAAAAAAAATTGTTTGAATACGTGCTTTTGTTGCAGAGAAAAGTAATTGTTAATTAAGCAAGCTTGGCGGACGCAGCGGCGCGGCGGCTCGCGCGGCTGCGTCCGCTCCAGCGCTCTTGCTCTAAAACCGCTGTATTCGACATTTTTTTTCGCCGAACCTGGCAGTCGAATTGCAGCGAAAAAAATTCCACCGTTAAAGCACTCACTCCAGTACCTTCACACCAAATTTCAAGTAAAAATATAAAATAGTTTAGCTGTAATCATTAATTATGTAAAAGTCAATTATCTCGGCTTCTATAATGGTCGTTCTATGGGACGTTTTTTTTTTTGAAATTCATGATTTTTTAAGCGCAAACCAATGGTGCTATTTGCATTACTCTACGCCAATAAACAACGCCGATATTTAATATGCGAAATTTAAATTGTTTTAAATAATAGTAAAATTTTAGAAAAAAAAAATTTTTATTTTAAAATAAACTAGATATCGTTACCTTTTATTTCCGATAAAGTGCATCAAAATAAGTTCACCCGTTCAGACGTGAGAGCCAAGCGCCCGATTTGCATAAATAATTTGTTAATAAGCAGCCATATAAAAATTGTAGGCGAGCCTTTGTGCACACTTGTTCAGCATACTGAAAGGTATCATTGAGTGAATGTCCGCTCAAATATGATAATTTTTAACCCAGTTTTCGGGAACCTGTAAAAATGGCCCCTTTCTCGCGTATTTTTTGCAATTTTGCAATTAAAAAAATTTAAAAAATTTTTTTCAAGGCTTATTCTTATAGGAAATTTCCTTCCGAACAATTTTCCTCTCTTCAAGTTTTGTCGTTTGACCAACACAGAAGGAGTTATTTAAAGAAAACTATACAGAAAAACGCGTTTTTTTTTATATATTTTGCAATAAAAAAAGGCGAAGCGGGCCGAGTTGATTTTAGAGACTTTACACACTTGTTACGGGATATCATAAGAATCGATTAAAAAAAGTTCCAGCTTTGCGCCGTGAACTTCAATATCTAATCCCCTAACTCCCGGACTACAGAGGCAGAGGTAGAGGAAGAGGAAGAGACAGAGGCGGAGCTGGTGAAGAAAAAAATATATCGGGCATCAACATATATTATTACCCAAAATAATCTTCAATAAATAATAAAGTAACGATTAATCGAAAAAAAAAACAGTGGTAATATTATACCTCAAAAAAATCTAAGTAACAAGTGGTAGACCTAATCTTTGTATCTCGAAAAATCTCGAAAAAACCTAAGCAGTAGTATCTTTACCTAAAAAAAACCGAAGTAACAAGTGGTAGACGTAATCTTTGTATCTCGAAAAATCTTGAAAAAACCTAAGCAGTAGTATTTTTATTTAAAAAAAATTATAACTCAAGTGATACACACCTTATTAAAGATGAGTCGCGCTTCAAGTGATCTATTACAATTACAAAAAAGAAATGATATCTCTTTTTAAATTACAGCGCCAATTACAGAGAGAATATACATTGAGAATCTTTGTATTTCGAAAAATCTCGAAAAAAACCTAAGCAGTAGTATTTTTATTTCCAAACATGTTGTTACCTAGAAAAAAACAGTGGTAATATTATACCTCAAAAAAATCTAATTATATATATACCTTAACAAAATTATTATTATATCACGAAATTGCGTTACCAAACTCAATCCAAGTGATATATATTTCAAAAAATTATCTCACAAAATTGTCTCACAAAAATTGTCTCACAAAATTGTCTGATAAAAATTGTCTCACAAAATTGTCTCACAAAAATTGTCTCACAAAATTGTCTCACAAAAATTGTCTCACAAAATTATTAAATTACAAAATTGTTACTTTATTCAATCCAAGTGATATCTACCTCGAAAAAACCTAAATAACAAGTGGTATCTATTTAAAAAAAAAATATGTGAAATCTTTTAATACTGCGCCAATTACAAAGAGAGAATATATATATTATATATATACCTTAACAAAATTATTATTATATCACGAAATTGCGTTACCAAACTCAATCCAAGTGATATATATATTTCAAAAAAATATATGAAATCTTTCTTTAAATTACGCCAACTACAAAGAGAATATATATATTGCTTTGAAAAATAATTGTAGTGCAACTACTCTTAAAAAATAAAACAAAATTGTGTTACCTAACTCAACCCAAGTGGTATGTATCTTTGTATTCCTGAGGATCTTTCTATCAACCCAAGTGGTAGTAGTTTTAATTCTCCTTGATAAAATTATAATATTACAAAGAATCATTTAATCATTTTAATCACAAAGAATTAAAGAGGTAACATTATAAAATAAAAATATTTAATTAAAATAAAATAAATAAATTTTTCTTGTAAAAAACTTGGCGCTGCTTTTTTAAAGTCTATCCAGACAAATTTGCATCGCGCATAAACATAAGCGTAAGAAATTGATTGGTTCAGATATATGTGCAAAAGGAAATAGACCAATCCATCTCTTTATGCATATGCTTATGCACCTATGCAAGTTTGTCTGGATAGACTTTAAAAAAGCAGCGCCAAGTTTTTTACAAGAAAAATTTATTTATTTTCTTTCTTAAGTCTTCTCTTTAATAAGGTGTGTATCACTTGAGTTATAATTTTTTTTAAATAAAAATACTACTGCTTAGGTTTTTTCAAGATTTTTCGAGATACAAAGATTACGTCTACCACTTGTTACTTCGGTTTTTTTTAGGTAAAGATACTACTGCTTAGGTTTTTTCGAGATTTTTCGAGATACAAAGATTAGGTCTACCACTTGTTACTTAGATTTTTTTGAGATATAATATTACCACTGTTTTTTTTTTTCGAGGTAACAACATATACACTACTATGCGTGTACTTGGCGCCTTTTTTTACCTTTTTTTTAAAAAAGGTAATTTTGTACGGATATCACGCCTTTTTGTAGTATTACGCATTTTATAAACAGTATGTACAGGGTGTTATTTCGAGGTATAATACTACCACTTTGTTTTTTTCGAGGTAACAACATAATACATATATACTACTATGCGTGTACTTGGCGCCTTTTTTTTACCTTTTTTTGAAAAAGGTAATTTTGTACGGATATCACGCCTTTTTGTAGTATTACGCATCTTAATCTTAACAGAAAAAAATTACACCTTATAAAGAAATGTGTCTGAAGTTGTTAATATATATAAACATTGTCAGACATTGCTTTTATGTAAAATATGCATCTATATTATGTTGCTTGTATAAATTATTTCTTACCAACTTTTTCCAATCATAATAACTACACACCCAATGTGACGAACTACTATACAATATTTGAATGTGTTTTTTATCTTGTGATACAGATTGAATCGTATCAGGCAATTGCCGTGTTTCTACCGGTCTATAATCGGAACAATTTTGTAAAAGTCGATGGAAATGATCCACATGTATGTCCATCAGCCATTGGCCCTGGACAATTATATTTCTGTCTGTAGGCATTAAAGTAATGTATTTTTTTGTGTGTACAGACATGTTAGTTGTTAAAAATAAGATGTTTTTCTATGACTGCTAATGCAGCTTTTTTAAAACTATAGCCGTAAACAGCCAAAATTTAGCGCTAATAGCAGCCAATGTTTGCCAGCGCTTGTGGCAGCCGTTATATAGCGCCAAAGAGCAGCCGGATTATATATATATATATATATATTTTTTTTTTCCCAGAAGACCTGTAAAAGAAAATATATATTTACATAATACAATTTAATTTAATAGCCCGTTATTTATAGTCAAATCTTATTTCAAGACCATCTTAAGTAATGTCTTAAAATGCTTTGTGATTGACTTATCTTAAGATTGTACTTAAGACGATCATAAAAATGAGATCCGACTACGAATATCAACCAAATGAATAAAGAATGGGGGTATTAGCATCATGACAGAAGTAAAATATATTAAAGGAATTAGTTGCTGGGTCGGTTAAAATAACTCTAAAATTATGTAGGGAAGACCGGGGCTAAGTCGACATTGAGGCAAACTTGACACTAGACTTTTTGCTAATTTAAATCTATCGTAAAAACTTGCCTTTCCTACTGTAAATGCGTCTTTATGTGCTAGTATTATCAACAGGATTTGATGACATTCTGAGTTATGGTGTAATTTTTAGCGCGACATAAGCATTTTTGATGGTGAAAAGTAATTTTTCTGATCTCTCGAAAATTTCTACTCTTTCATCAAGCTTTAATCTTGCAAACCTATATGTAAGTGATTTTCATGGAAAATTTGATGCTCTATATGAATCCGATAATCGTTTTTAGATATTTTCAAAATTTTCATATTTTTGAAGTGACAAAAGTAAAAAACGACGTCCGAGGCAAAGTCAATACCACGCCGTTTCATCGGCTCCCAGTAACAAACGATGCTTGTCATGCAGCCGTATGGCTCATCATGACAAATGTATGCGTACGTCCGATCGTGAGTTTACCTGCATTAATTGTTTTTCAGACATGAGTTTAGATGAAGATAATTGAAAGTTCAACAATTTTTGTTCTCATGATTTCAAATGATTCTAGCTACTTTATTCCGAATTTTTGTACTTTTTAAATACACAATAAACAATGTATTTTTATTTTCAGACAGTAAAAAATAAGTTCCAAATCAAATTGTGTCGATCAGACAAAGTGTTGAGTTTGCCCCGGCGGGGTGTCGAGTTTGCCCCGGCATTTTTCAATTCGAAAATTTGTCTTTGCGTCATTTTTCCTTTCCTGGCGGCAAAACAGAGCGACGTACAGCAAAACTTTCTGAATCAATTTTGTACCTGAAGGAACACTCTTTAAATATATACCATTAAATTTGCCTAAAAATTTTAATTAAATATTAAAAATTACCTTTGAAAAAATAGTGTCGAGTTAACCCCGGTCTCCCCTACTTTTAAAATTTTCAAATTTTTTAAAATACTTTAAAGTAGAGAAAATCGAGGGTAGTTTCCGAACGAACGGTAAGGATACAAAATCTAAAACTTTATATTTTCACAAATTATCCCGAGTGTACAAGTAGTGATTGATTCTACTAATAAAACTTTATATTTTTACAGTACAAATTATTCCCAAACGCAAGTACAAATAGTGATTGATTCTGCTCGTAAAAAACCCAGGTAGCACATAATATTAGTTATACGTTTTTTGAACGTATATATAGTTAGTTTCATAACCGTAAAGAACCATTAAGAAACGTTTGAACAAAATGTGTTTAAAATATGATTTAAATCATGATTTAAGAAACGTATTTTTTACGTTTCTACAGTTAAAAATATTTATTAAATTTTTTCTTTCAAAATTATAATTTGCTTTATTTATATATAATAGGGTAAATATGCATTTTTAAAAAAGGTAATTTTGTATAGATATCACGCCTTTTTGTAGTATTACGCATTTTATAAACAGTATGTACAGGATGTTATTTCGAGGTATAATACTACCACTTTGTTTTTTTCGAGGTAACAACATAATACATATATACTACTATGCGTGTACTTGGCGCATTTTTTTGAAAAAGGTAATTTTGTACGAATATCACGCTTTTTTGTAGTGTTTTTAAAAACACATAAATTATGGAACATTATAAGACAAAAACCAATTCGCTGTCTGTATTTGAACTGGTACTTTACTCTTGTACGTATGGAGTACTCACGTTCAGCTCGGCGAAAGAGAATAAGCATGGAAATCTCATTGTGCATATTTTAAAAGCATATAAATTGTGGAACATTTTAAGACTAAAACCAATTTGCTATCTGTATTTGAATTGGTACTTTACTCTTGTATGTATAGGGTGCTTACGTTTGGGTCGGCTGAAGGGGATGAGCACAGAAATCTCATTGTGCATATTTTAAAAGCATATAAATTGTGGAACATTTTAAGACTAAAATCAATTCGCTATCTATATTTGAACTGGTACTTTACTCTTGTACGTATAGGGTATTCACGTTCAGGTCGACAAAAGGGAATAAGCACGGAAATCTCATTGTGCATATTTTAAAAGCATATAAATTGTGAAACATTTTAAAACTAAAACCAATTTGCTATTTGTATTTGAATTGATACTTTACTCTTGTATGTATAGGGTGCTTACGTTTGAGTCGGCTGAAGGGGATGAGCACAGAAATCTCATTGTACATATTTTAAAAGCATATAAATTGTGGAACATTTTAAGACTAAAATCAATTCGCTATCTATATTTGAACTGGTACTTTACTCTTGTACGTATGGGGTATTCACGTTCAGGTCGACAAAAGGGAATAAGCACGGAAATCTCATTGTGCATATTTTAAAAGCATATAAATTGTGAAACATTTTAAAACTAAAACCAATTTGCTATTTGTATTTGAATTGATACTTTACTCTTGTATGTATAGGGTGCTTACGTTTGAGTCGGCTGAAGGGGATGAGCACAGAAATCTCATTGTGCATATTTTAAAAGCATATAAATTGTGGAACATTTTAAGACTAAAACCAATTTGCTATTTGTATTTGAATTGATACTTTACTCTTGTATGTATAGGGTGCTTACGTTTGAGTTGGCTGAAGGGGATGAGCACAGAAATCTCATTGTGCATATTTTAAAAGCATATAAATTATGGAACATTTTAAGACTAAAACCAATTCGCTATCTGTATTTGAACTGGTACTTTACTCTTATATGTATAGGGTGCTTACGTTTAGGTCGGCTGAAGGGGATGAGCACAGAAATTTCATTGTGCATATTTTAAAAGCATATAAATTGTGGAACATTTTAAGACTAAAACCAATTTGCTATCTATATTTGAATTAGTACTTTACTCTTGTATGTATAGGGTGCTTACATTTGGATCGGCTGAAAGGGATGAGCACAGAAATCTCATTATGCATAATTTAAAAGCATATAATATGTTAAACATTTTAAAACTAAAATCAATTCGCTATCTGTATTTAAACTGGTTCTTTACTCTTGTACGTATGGGGTATTCACGTTCAGGTCGGCGAAAGGGAATAAGCACGGAAATCTCATTGTGCATATTTTAAAAGCACATAAATTATGGAACATTTTATGACTGAAACCAATTCGCTATCTGTATTTGAACTGGTACTTTACTTTTATACGTATGGGATACGCACGTTCGAGTTGGCCAAAGGCCAACGTGTTTTTATTTTTCCGCTACGTGTCCTACGAGCGGAGATATTGCGACGCAAAGTCGAAATGCGAAAATTTTATATTAAGATATTTCTACTAACGTCGACGTCTCTCAATATATCTCAATATATATATATATATCAGAGAAATGTAACTTTCACTTTTTCGACATTGGCGATACTATAGTATCGCCAGTTTCGATATCGCGCTCGCATTGTTATCGATCGATCTAGTAGGTAAATTAATAAGCGAAGATATTACGACGTAAAGTCCAAACAAATGTAAAAATTTTATTTATTAAGATACTTCTTCGTAAGATACGTCGGTCTCTCAATATATGACACTAGACATTACAGACGCGCGCGCTTCGCGCGCGCCATTTAGCTTTAACATTATGCTATTACTATTACACTATTCCCTAATAGCCAAATGCTAGCAGAATGCCGACAGTATGCCAGCAGATCCGAGCATGACCATCGAGCAGATTCCTGTCCCCTGCGTCCTCATTAAGCTTATTTTCTAGCAGCACGATCTGCTGCCCACAATGTAATCGCAGAAACGCGGCAGAAATCGTGCACAACATGCAGTCACAATGTGATAGTAAAAATGTAGCAAGAATTGGACATGAGCCATATGAGCTAATAACAGCAGAAACACAGCAGAAATGGTGCATGGCCTGCTGTCACAATATGATGGCAAAAATTAATATAGCTAGAAGAGAACATAGCTCACTATAACGTACTGGTTATTTATATATAATTTATTCTCTCCTATTACCATAAATAATATTCAGTGGAAAGAATTGTTATTAATGACAGTAATTATACTATCAATTCAAAAGTATGCCACATTATAAGAGTGGACTCCACAATACAACTGATACAAGTTGTGCAGTACCGTAATTTATACCGAAGATAATAGACAAGGTAATATGTTTATCGAAATTAATAAATATCTTCTCGTTATATATAAATTTAATTCATATTATATGTATTTAATTCATAAAATTTCTTATACAATATACATATTATTTACAGTTCAAAGACCAAGAGGCAGAGCCACGGGGATACGGCGGCAAGAAGAAAGATTTATGGCCTTTCTGTACAGACTTTCATCACCATACTATCATTGGGGCATTAGACGAGGCAGAGGCAGAGGCAGACAGTATAGATAGATAAGATTCCATATACCCATTATATTATATACTTCCATTATATTATATATATACTTCCATTATATTATGTACTCTTATATACCCTGAAATAATCATTTCTTTTTGTAAAATAAAAAAACAATAAAAACATGTAATATTGATCAGATTATTGTCTACTCCATCTTTCATGCATGCATGCGTACAACGTCTGCATGTGCAATGTACGCATAAATGAGAAATAATATATTACTAGCCAGATATATCTTGCTGCGGGACGGTCTTTTCTTTCCCTCGACGTATTAGTATGTCGGTGTAAAACATGTTGAAGTCAAGTCTAATTCAAACATAAATAATTTAGAAATTAATTAGTATCTAATTTTATATCAATTGTGTGAGAAAAAAAGGATGCATAAAAATTATATAAATAAAATTCTTACCGACATAACACATTAAGTAATTTCTCATTGTTATTATCACAACCCAAATCACAAATTCGATCTAGAAGTCGTGTCAATACTTTAGTAAATCTTTCGTCTAATGATACGATTGTTTCTTCGAAACTTCCTGTTCCATCTTTCGCCGTAGAACTGTTCTCAATCTATGAAAAAATACAGTCAATTAATATATTATAAGCGTGTACATGTATGTTACATAAATTAAAATTAAAAAGCATTTTTTTCAAGTAACAGAAATGTGATACATAATGAAGTCTTATTTAAATTATGATATATAATAATGCAGCGATAAACTATTATCACCATGCCTTTTATGATTAACTATACAAGTATAATGATTTTCTTCTTTTGAAACTAATATAAATAATGATATGTAATATTATAATTCTAGAGGATAATTTATACTTTTATAATAACACTTAAATATATTTTTTAGATATGTAAATTTTTAACTTATGATTAGGTATTTGTTATTATTTGACCAAGTAATAAAATAGCAAATGTTTAATGTTGCATTGTACAAAACGCATGTTGTAAAAATACATAAAAAATAGCTTGCTAATAATACGTATTTTCAAAATCATATTTAAAATATATATAAATAAAAATTGCAATTTTTACAATACATATGGATATCTTCTATGAATACACCGTAAATACATATTACAAGAAAAATTTATTTATTTTATTTTAATTAAATATTTTTATTTTATAATGTTACCTCTTTAATTCTTTGTGATTAAAATGATTAAATAATTCTTTGTAATATTATAATTTTATCAAGGAGAATTAAAACTACTACCACTTGGGTTGATAGAAAGATCCTCAGGAATACAAAGATACATACCACTTGGGTTGAGTTAGGTAACACAATTTTGTTTTATTTTTTAAGAGTAGTTGCACTACAATTATTTTTCAAAGCAATATATATATTCTCTTTGTAGTTGGCGTAATTTAAAGAACATGGGTACAATGTATAATCAACGGACATCATGTATGTCATCAGGTGCGTTCAGCAGAAAACAATGTCAAGTTAATATTTATCTCCTCTCTTTCAAAAGACTAACCACGAACTACAAACTTCATATTAAACATTATTACAATTTATTTGTATTTTTAATTCGAGTCAAATGTGCGCCTGCATCTATCGCACGTCATTTTACTGCTTACCACAGACAATTGGTATTATAAACGTGCCATAAAAAAATGACTACTGGTCAATATATTTCGACACATAAAATATTATGATATTGTAAGATTATAATTTATAATATAATACATAGACGCTAGTCATATAAACATCAAACCATTTCATTACTTGATACGAAAAAAATGCCACTTTGATCTGCCAATTCAATCAGCCCAATTAATTGCTACGTTTTCTTCTTGGCACTAATCAACATATTTCTCTTTTGACTATTTCTCATTTACCTCACAGATTTACATTTCGCTCACTTCATAATTATCAATATCCTAAAATTTAGAAGCAAAGTCCTTTTAACTGTATCTTAACATCACGGATTGATATTCTCAAGTTTTGAATATCTCGTTACAACATGTGTCAAATGTATCAACGCTGTAACATAATTCTAAAGATTCCAATTTGCCGGTGTACTGTAACGATTTCATATACTTTCTGAAATATTGAAGTGAGATTCAACGTTTTAATATGCAAGAAAAATTTATATTCTGCCGATAAAATAACACATAATTTATTATAATTATTTACCTAAAGGTACATATATCTTGCTGGCAATTCCTCTAACGTTGTAGTATCAACGACAGTGCCAATATTCGAAATACTCGATATCGTACGTTACAACTATATTCAGTCTCGCCATGGACGATTGCCGAAACCTATGTTTATAAGAAATTGTGCAAACAAATCCATATCTCCATATTCCAGCATATAACATATCCTACAATTAAGTATATTTCACAATCAATTGTGATTTAGAAATTGAATATAAAAAAAATGGTTGTACCAACAATATTACCTAAGTAAATTATCCTTCATAGTTGGTATTCTGATCAGACTCTTTCGTCGCTAAAACGTCTCTGTAAAGCTTTGAGACAATTCGGTATACCTGGCATTAGATTTGTAGCCATTCTTTCCATAAATCCATACGCAATTTATCGTATTCAACGAGAACAGTTTACCCAGCTCGTTAACAGCAGCGTTAATATCGGGTCTGTTAGTTGGTTGCAGTTCGATATCGTAATGTATGCTTTTCTTCGTTATACAATTCATACACCAGCTTGCACGGATTTCATTAGAGCAGATACTCATCTTTCTCCAATCCGTACGTACGTAGAAATATGCTCGGACGTAAATCTCAAATATGTGGATTTAATTTTCTGAAAGTAAAAGCCATAGAGTCAATATTTTTTTACAACATAGACACGTACTTTACACAGAGATTACCGTACGTCTAACATTCCTTCTTCGAATTTAGTGGAATTCTGTGCCGCCAGCTGAGCATACTCGTAACATTCTTTCGCGGCAGCAACGCGATCAGCAACCCGGAGGTGTATGATTTACCGACATAGTACAATGCTGCAGTACCATAATAGAATCCATCTGAATCTGTCATCCGTTGTATACATTTCTTGAATATCTTTGAGCAACGTGGTATTTTTCGGATAAAGCGACCATGCAGTATTTTTCGATGCAGTAGAATTATTCCCCATACTTGTGTCACTTCATCTTTAATAGCTAATGTGCATATGAGATGTGCCTCCAAATTAAGTACGGGTGCGATGTCAAGCCACTTGCCGTATGTTCTTAAATTCAACTCAGGTGCTAGTAACGAGAATTAATAAAATGTGAAATTAAGTTAAGTATCATCCAAGTGCTGGCCATAAATTTATTTCTGAAATATATTTACTAATGATTTTCCAAATATCGACTTTAAGCAAGAACGGAAGTCTCCATTGGGCTATCGGCGGCAACGTACTATGTCCAGGATTAAGCTGTATCCACTCATCGGTGTTCCATTGGTGTAGGAAGCTGTCATGATTGATAGGTATGATTATAAATTCAAAATTAATATATGCGAAATTATTATAATTTACCCGCGCTCCGAGTGTAATTTTGCAAGAAGCAAAGATAATTTCTCTTTTCCATATTTTTGTCTCCTATGAGATCCATTAGTATAATAAACACTTCATAGTGGTAAAATGTAATCTGGAAATTAAATGTAAAATTCACATTATAAGAAACTATACTATCCAACATTTTTATAGCTTACATGTCCCATAACGTAGAGAGTACATCGCTTCAACATGGATTTATCTTCCATTTGCGCAACAACTCCATTACATTTCTTTCTTAATTCATCGATTCATCTTTACAGATAAGTAACTCTATAATATATTACTCGATTATTAAATTGGTGTTCAATATCATACGAAAATGATCTACGTATAAAAATATGTAAATATCCAAATATTAAATTAATTGTCACAAATACATAGTATTTTCTTATATCATTTGCCTTATTCACGCTTGTATTCGAAACGGTTATCGTTGGATTCCACGTTTTTAGTAATATTGTAAATAATTCAAAAGGCAATCATTGAAATTAAATCCGAAGCTACAACAATAATCTTTTAATAAAGGAATCACGTTCTCTTTATTAGGTACTGTTTATGATCTGCTGTAAAATTTTTCTTTTGCTCGAAGCACTATTTGTTAAAACTTCTGTAAACTGTATTAAAAATATATACATTGACACATATGTATAACAAGATTTGCGTTTAATATAAAAATAGACTCAATGATAATGCATGAGCGTACCTTTAGAAGTTATTGAATAACGTGACAGTCGTTGTGCCCAAATATGCAATAGCTTGTAACTCTCAAACGTTTGTGTCAATGATCGATTTTGCCCCAAGCGCGAATATTCATATCCCAAAGTTGAGATTGTACAATGCTGAATGATCGGTCTGAAATCTACAAAATAAATCTTTACACATTATTATCGAAAATTAATTATCGAAAAATAGATTTATTTTCTTACGATGTAGAAACGGTGGAAAGCCAACTGCACGCCTCTTGTTCTGATAACATAAAGAGAACCGATAGCCCTAATTGCAAATCGAATGATCGTCCGGTTGCATAACTTTCTCAATAAATTCATCAAAAGCTGTGATATATAAATTTCATTTCCGTTAATATCTCTTCGTTTCTTTCAGACGTGCTAAGATACATGAATAAAACGTTTTGAAAATTTGCAGTAAAGTATAATAAGTTAAAATCTAAGATAAACTCAACCCAAAGAGATAATTATATTCCTCAATGATGGAGAAAAAACAGTCTCTGATTAGCGACGATCGTTTCCTCCATGCGAGTAAATAAGACAGATCCATGTTATGCACAACAATCTAGGTAACCTGTGTAAACACTCGCGTAAACGTAGTTATATATAGGATAGATAATTATATTATTAAACAATTACCTTGAATTAATCGTCGCGTCGCGTAAAGAGTCATCATCCGTATATCATACGTTTACGCGAGCGTACTTTTGTAGTAACTTACGAATAATTCCTTCGCGTAAACGGGAGATAACTTACGATATTTACCTCCGCGTAAACGAGTAAAATTATCGTAAGTTACTATCACATCACGGTCGTTCTCGCTCCGACGACACTACGTTCTCTCA